>NW_027140871.1:313333-626666 GCF_036365525.1 Heterodontus francisci
TGGTCAGTTTCCAGGTGCTGGGTCAGTGAACATGTCCTGGATTAGGCGATGATCACCTGGTTAGTTTCCAGGTACTGGGTCAGTGAACATGTCCTGGATTAGGTGATGCTCACCTGGTCAGTTTCCAGGTGCTGGGTCAGTGAACATGTCCTGGATTAGGCGATGATCACCTGGTCAGTTTCCAGGTTCTGGATCAGTGAACATGTCCTGGATTAGGCGATGATCACCTGGTTAGTTTCCAGGTACTGGGTCAGTGAACATGTCCTGGATTAGGTGATGCTCACCTGGTCAGTTTCCAGGTGCTGGGTCAGTGAACATGTCCTGGATTAGGCGATGATCACCTGGTCAGTTTCCAGGTGCTGGATCAGTGAACATGTCCTGGATTAGGCGATGATCACCTGGTCAGTTTCCAGGTGCTGGGTCAGTGAACATGTCCTGGATTAGGTGATGATCACCAGGTCAGTTTCCAGGTGCTAGGTCAGTGAACATGTCCTGGATTAGGTGATGATCACCTGGTCAGTTTCCAGGTGCTGGGTCAGTGAACATGTCCTGGACTAGGTGATGATCACCTGGTTAGTTTCCAGGTGCTGGGTCAGTGAACATGTCCTGGGTTAGGTGATGATCACCTGGTCAGTTTCCAGGTGCTGTGTCAGTGAACATGTCCTGGACTAGGTGATGATCACCTGGTGAGTTTCCAGGTGCTGTGTCAGTGAACATGTCCTGGGTTAGGTGATGGTCACCTGGTTAGTTTCCAGGTGCTGTGTCAGTGAACATGTCCTGGGTTAGGTGATGATCACCTGGTTAGTTTCCAGGTGCTGGGTCAGTGAACATGTCCTGGGTTAGGTGATGATCACCTGGTCAGTTTCCAGGTGCTGTGTCAGTGAACATGTCCTGGATTAGGTGATGATCACCTGGTTAGTTTCCAGGTGCTGGGTCAGTGAACATGTCCTGGGTTAGGTGATGATCACTTGGTCAGTTTCCAGGTGCTGGGTCAGTGAACATGTCCTGGGTTAGGTGATGCTCACCTGGTCAGTTTCCAGGTGCTGGGTCAGTGAACATGTCCTGGGTTAGGTGATGATCACCTGGTCAGTTTCCAGGTGCTGGGTCAGTGAACATGTCCTGGATTAGGCGATGATCACCTGGTTAGTTTCCAGGTACTGGGTCAGTGAACATGTCCTGGATTAGGTGATGCTCACCTGGTCAGTTTCCAGGTGCTGGGTCAGTGAACATGTCCTGGATTAGGCGATGATCACCTGGTCAGTTTCCAGGTGCTGGATCAGTGAACATGTCCTGGATTAGGCGATGATCACCTGGTTAGTTTCCAGGTACTGGGTCAGTGAACATGTCCTGGATTAGGTGATGCTCACCTGGTCAGTTTCCAGGTGCTGGGTCAGTGAACATGTCCTGGATTAGGCGATGATCACCTGGTCAGTTTCCAGGTGCTGGATCAGTGAACATGTCCTGGATTAGGCGATGATCACCTGGTCAGTTTCCAGGTGCTGGGTCAGTGAACATGTCCTGGATTAGGTGATGATCACCAGGTCAGTTTCCAGGTGCTAGGTCAGTGAACATGTCCTGGATTAGGTGATGATCACCTGGTTAGTTTCCAGGTGCTGGGTCAGTGAACATGTCCTGGATTAGGTGATGATCACCTGGTCAGTTTCCAGGTGCTGGGTCAGTGAACATGTCCTGGGTTAGGTTTTGTACACCTGGTTAGTTTCCAGGTGCTGGGTCAGTGAACATGTCCTGGGTTAGGTTTTGTACACCTGGTTAGTTTCCAGGTGCTGGGTCAGTGAACATGTCCTGGGTTAGGTGATGATCACCTGGTCAGTTTCCAGGTGCTGGGTCAGTGAACATGTCCTGGGTTAGGTGATGATCACCTGGTTAGTTTCCAGGTGCTGGGTCAGTGAACATGTCCTGGGTTAGGTGATGATCACCTGGTTAGTTTCCAGATGCTGGGTCAGTGAACATGTCCTGGGTTAGGTGATGATCACCTGGTTAGTTTCCAGGTGCTGGGTCAGTGAACATGTCCTGGGTTAGGTGATGATCACCTGGTCAGTTTCCAGGTACTGTGTCAGTGAACATGTCCTGGGTTAGGTGATGAACACCTGGTCAGTTTCCTGGTACTGGGTCAGTGAACATGTCCTGGGTTAGGTGATGATCACCTGGTCAGTTTCCTGTTACTGGGTCAGTGAACATGTCCTGGGTTAGGGGATGATCACCTTGTCAGTTTCCAGGTGCTGGATCAGTGAACATGTCCTGGATTAGGCGATGATCACCTGGTTAGTTTCCAGGTACTGGGTCAGTGAACATGTCCTGGATTAGGTGATGATCACCTGGTCAGTTTCCAGGTACTGTGTCAGTGAACATGTCCTGGGTTAGGTGATGAACACCTGGTCAGTTTCCAGGTACTGGGTCAGTGAACATGTCCTGGGTTAGGTGATGATCACCTGGTCAGTTTCCTGTTACTGGGTCAGTGAACATGTCCTGGGTTAGGCGATGATCACCTGGTCAGTTTCCAGGTGCTGGGTCAGTGAACATGTCCTGGATTAGGCGATGATCACCTGGTTAGTTTCCAGGTACTGGGTCAGTGAACATGTCCTGGATTAGGTGATGCTCACCTGGTCAGTTTCCAGGTGCTGGGTCAGTGAACATGTCCTGGATTAGGCGATGATCACCTGGTCAGTTTCCAGGTTCTGGATCAGTGAACATGTCCTGGATTAGGCGATGATCACCTGGTTAGTTTCCAGGTACTGGGTCAGTGAACATGTCCTGGATTAGGTGATGCTCACCTGGTCAGTTTCCAGGTGCTGGGTCAGTGAACATGTCCTGGATTAGGCGATGATCACCTGGTCAGTTTCCAGGTGCTGGATCAGTGAACATGTCCTGGATTAGGCGATGATCACCTGGTCAGTTTCCAGGTGCTGGGTCAGTGAACATGTCCTGGATTAGGTGATGATCACCAGGTCAGTTTCCAGGTGCTAGGTCAGTGAACATGTCCTGGATTAGGTGATGATCACCTGGTTAGTTTCCAGGTGCTGGGTCAGTGATCATGTCCTGGATTAGGTGATGATCACCTGGTCAGTTTCCAGGTGCTGGGTCAGTGAACATGTCCTGGGTTAGGTTTTGTACACCTGGTTAGTTTCCAGGTGCTGGGTCAGTGAACATGTCCTGGGTTAGGTTTTGTACACCTGGTTAGTTTCCAGGTGCTGGGTCAGTGAACATGTCCTGGGTTAGGTGATGATCACCTGGTCAGTTTCCAGGTGCTGGGTCAGTGAACATGTCCTGGGTTAGGTGATGATCACCTGGTTAGTTTCCATGTGCTGGGTCAGTGAACATGTCCTGGGTTAGGTGATGATCACCTGGTTAGTTTCCAGGTGCTGGGTCAGTGAACATGTCCTGGGTTAGGTGATGATCACCTGGTCAGTTTCCAGGTGCTAGGTCAGTGAACATGTCCTGGGTTAGGTGATGATCACCTGGTCAGTTTCCAGGTACTGGGTCAGTGAACATGTCCTGGGTTAGGTGATGATCACCTGGTCAGTTTCCAGGTACTGGGTCAGTGAACATGTCCTGGGTTAGGTGATGATCACCTGGTCAGTTTCCTGTTACTGGGTCAGTGAACATGTCCTGGGTTAGGGGATGATCACCTGGTCAGTTTCCAGGTGCTGGGTCAGTGAACATGTCCTGGATTAGGCGATGATCACCTGGTTAGTTTCCAGGTACTGGGTCAGTGAACATGTCCTGGATTAGGTGATGCTCACCTGGTCAGTTTCCAGGTGCTGGGTCAGTGAACATGTCCTGGATTAGGCGATGATCACCTGGTCAGTTTCCAGGTTCTGGATCAGTGAACATGTCCTGGATTAGGCGATGATCACCTGGTTAGTTTCCAGGTACTGGGTCAGTGAACATGTCCTGGATTAGGTGATGCTCACCTGGTCAGTTTCCAGGTGCTGGGTCAGTGAACATGTCCTGGATTAGGCGATGATCACCTGGTCAGTTTCCAGGTGCTGGATCAGTGAACATGTCCTGGATTAGGCGATGATCACCTGGTCAGTTTCCAGGTGCTGGGTCAGTGAACATGTCCTGGATTAGGTGATGATCACCAGGTCAGTTTCCAGGTGCTAGGTCAGTGAACATGTCCTGGATTAGGTGATGATCACCTGGTTAGTTTCCAGGTGCTGGGTCAGTGATCATGTCCTGGATTAGGTGATGATCACCTGGTCAGTTTCCAGGTGCTGGGTCAGTGAACATGTCCTGGGTTAGGTTTTGTACACCTGGTTAGTTTCCAGGTGCTGGGTCAGTGAACATGTCCTGGGTTAGGTTTTGTACACCTGGTTAGTTTCCAGGTGCTGGGTCAGTGAACATGTCCTGGGTTAGGTGATGATCACCTGGTCAGTTTCCAGGTGCTGGGTCAGTGAACATGTCCTGGGTTAGGTGATGATCACCTGGTTAGTTTCCATGTGCTGGGTCAGTGAACATGTCCTGGGTTAGGTGATGATCACCTGGTTAGTTTCCAGGTGCTGGGTCAGTGAACATGTCCTGGGTTAGGTGATGATCACCTGGTCAGTTTCCAGGTGCTAGGTCAGTGAACATGTCCTGGGTTAGGTGATGATCACCTGGTCAGTTTCCAGGTACTGGGTCAGTGAACATGTCCTGGGTTAGGTGATGATCACCTGGTCAGTTTCCAGGTACTGGGTCAGTGAACATGTCCTGGGTTAGGTGATGATCACCTGGTCAGTTTCTAGGTGCTGGGTCAGTGAACATGTCCTGGATTAGGCGATGATCACCTGGTTAGTTTCCAGGTACTGGGTCAGTGAACATGTCCTGGATTAGGTGATGCACACCTGGTCAGTTTCCAGGTGCTTTGTCAGTGAACATGTCCCGGATTAGGCGATGATCACCTGGTCAGTTTCCAGGTACTGGGTCAGTGAACATGTCCTGGATTAGGTGATGCTCACCTGGTCAGTTTCCAGGTGCTGGGTCAGTGAACATGTCCTGGATTAGGCGATGAAAACCTGGTCAGTTTCCAGGTACTGGGTCAGTGAACATGTCCTGGGTTAGCTGATGATCACCTGGTTAGATTCCAGGTGCTGGGTCAGTGAACATGTCCTGGGTTAGGTGATGATCACCTCGTCAGTTTCCAGGTGCTAGGTCAGTGAACATGTCCTGGGTTAGGTGATGATCACCTGGTCAGTTTCCAGGTGCTGGGTCAGTGAACATCTCCTGGGTTAGGTGATGATCACCTGGTTAGTTTCCAGGTGCTGGGTCAGTGAACATGTCCTGGATTAGGCGATGATCACCTGGTCAGTTTCCAGGTACTGTGTCAGTGAACATGTCCTGGGTTAGGTGATGATCACCTGGTTAGTTTCCAGGTGCTAGGTCAGTGAACATGTCCTGGGTTAGGTGATGATCACCCCTGGTCAGTTTCCAGTTGCTGGGTCAGTGAACATCTCCTGGGTTAGGTGATGATCACCTGGTTAGTTTCCAGGTGCTGGGTCAGTGAACATGTCCTGGATTAGGCGATGATCACCTGGTCAGTTTCCAGGTACTGTGTCAGTGAACATGTCCTGGGTTAGGTGATGATCACCTGGTTAGTTTCCAGGTGCTGGGTCAGTGAACATGTCCTGGGTTAGGTGTTGTACACCTGGTTAGTTTCCAGGTGCTGGGTCAGTGAACATGTCCTGGGTTAGGTGATGATCACCTGGTCAGTTTCCAGGTGCTGGGTCAGTGAACATGTCCTGGGTTAGGTGATGATCACCTGGTCAGTTTCCAGGTGCTGGTTCAGTGAACATGTCCTGGGTTAGGTGATGATCACCTGGTTAGTTTCCAGGTGCTGGGTCAGTGAACATGTCCTGGGTTGGGTGATGATCACCTGGTCAGTTTCCAGGTGCTGGGTCAGTGAACATGTCCTGGGTTAGGCGATGATCACCTGGTCAGTTTCCAGGTACTGGGTCAGTGAACATGTCCTGGATTAGGCGATGATCACCTGGTCAGTTTCCAGGTGCTGTGTCAGTGAACATGTCCTGGGTTAGGTGATGAACACCTGGTCAGTTTCCAGGTACTGGGTCAGTGAACATGTCCTGGGTTAGGTGATGATCACCTGGTCAGTTTCCTGTTACTGGGTCAGTGAACATGTCCTGGGTTAGGTGATAATCACCTGGTCAGTTTCCAGGTGCTGGGTCAGTGAACATGTCCTGGATTAGGCGATGATCACCTGGTTAGTTTCCAGGTACTGGGTCAGTGAACATGTCCTGGATTAGGTGATGCTCACCTGGTCAGTTTCCAGGTGCTGGGTCAGTGAACATGTCCTGGGTTAGGTGATAATCACCTGGTCAGTTTCCAGGTGCTGGGTCAGTGAACATGTCCTGGGTTAGGCGATGATCACCTGGTCAGTTTCCAGGTGCTGGGTCAGTGAACATGTCCTGGGTTAGGTGATAATCACCTGGTCAGTTTCCAGGTGCTGGGTCAGTGAACATGTCCTGGGTTAGGTGATAATCACCTGGTCAGTTTCCAGGTGCTGGGTCAGTGAACATGTCCTGGATTAGGCGATGATCACCTGGTTAGTTTCCAGGTACTGGGTCAGTGAACATGTCCTGGATTAGGTGATGCTCACCTGGTCAGTTTCCAGGTGCTGGGTCAGTGAACATGTCCTGGATTAGGTGATGCTCACCTGGTCAGTTTCCAGGTGCTGGGTCAGTGAACATGTCCTGGATTAGGCGATGATCACCTGGTCAGTTTCCAGGTGCTGGGTCAGTGAACATGTCCTGGGTTAGGTGATAATCACCTGGTCAGTTTCCAGGTGCTGGGTCAGTGAACATGTCCTGGATTAGGCGATGATCACCTGGTTAGTTTCCAGGTACTGGGTCAGTGAACATGTCCTGGATTAGGTGATGCTCACCTGGTCAGTTTCCAGGTGCTGGGTCAGTGAACATGTCCTGGATTAGGCGATGATCACCTGGTCAGTTTCCAGGTGCTGTGTCAGTGAACATGTCCTGGGTTAGGTGATGATCACCTGGTCAGTTTCCAGGTGCTGGGTCAGTGAACATGTCCTGGGTTAGGCGATGATCACCTGGTCAGTTTCCAGGTGCTGGGTCAGTGAACATGTCCTGGGTTAGGTGATGATGAACTGGTTAGTTTCCAGGTGCTGTGTCAGTGAACATGTCCTGGGTAAGGTGATGATCACCTGGTCAGTTTCCAGGTACTGTGTCAGTGAACATGTCCTGGGTTAGGTGATGATGAACTGGTTAGTTTCCAGGTGCTGTGTCAGTGAACATGTCCTGGGATAGGTGATGATCACCTGGTCAGTTTCCAGGTGCTGGGTCAGTGAACATGTCCTGGATTAGGTGATGATCACCTGGTGAGTTTCCAGGTGCTGTGTCAGTGAGCATTTCCTGGATTAGGTGATGATCACCTGGTCAGTTTCCAGGTGCTGTGTCAGTGAACATGTCCTGGGTTAGGTGATGATCACCTGGTCAGTTTCCAGGTGCTGGGTCAGTGAACATGTCCTGGGTTAGGCGATGATCACCTGGTCAGTTTCCAGGTGCTGTGTCAGTGAACATGTCCTGGATTAGGCGATGATCACCTGGTCAGTTTCCAGGTGCTGGGTCAGTGAACATGTCCTGGATTAGGTGATGATCACCTGGTTAGTTTCCAGGTGCTGGGTCAGTGAACATGTCCTGGATTAGGTGATGATCACCTTGTTAGTTTCCAGGTGCTGGGTCAGTGAACATGTCCTGGGTTAGGTGATGATCACCTGGTTAGTTTCCAGGTGCTGGGTCAGTTGAACATGTTCTGGGTTAGGTGATGATCACCTGGTCAGTTTCCAGGTGCTGGGTCAGTGAACATGTCCTGGGTTAGGTGATGATCACCTGGTCAGTTTCCAGGTACTGGGTCAGTGAACATGTCCTGGGTTAGGTGATGATCACCTGGTCAGTTTCCAGGTACTGGGTCAGTGAACATGTCCTGGGTTAGGTGATGATCACCTGGTCAGTTTCCAGGTGCTGGGTCAGTGAACATGTCCTGGATTAGGCGATGATCACCTGGTTAGTTTCCAGGTACTGGGTCAGTGAACATGTCCTGGATTAGGTGATGCTCACCTGGTCAGTTTCCAGGTGCTGGGTCAGTGAACATGTCCTGGATTAGGCGATGATCACCTGGTCAGTTTCCAGGTACTGGGTCAGTGAACATGGCCTGGATTAGGTGATGCTCACCTGGTCAGTTTCCAGGTGCTGGGTCAGTGAACATGTCCTGGATTAGGCGATGAAAACCTGGTCAGTTTCCAGGTACTGGGTCAGTGAACATGTCCTGGGTTAGCTGATGATCACCTGGTTAGATTCCAGGTGCTGGGTCAGTGAACATGTCCTGGGTTAGGTGATGATCACCTGGTCAGTTTCCAGGTGCTAGGTCAGTGAACATGTCCTGGGTTAGGTGATGATCACCTGGTCAGTTTCCAGGTGCTGGGTCAGTGAACATGTCCTGGGTTAGGTGATGATCACCTGGTTAGTTTCCAGGTGCTGGGTCAGTGAACATGTCCTGGATTAGGCGATGATCACCTGGTCAGTTTCCAGGTACTGTGTCAGTGAACATGTCCTGAGTTAGGTGATGATCACCTGGTTAGTTTCCAGGTGCTAGGTCAGTGAACATGTCCTGGGTTAGGTGATGATCACCCCTGGTCAGTTTCCAATTGCTGGGTCAGTGAACATGTCCTGGATTAGGCGATGATCACCTGGTCAGTTTCCAGGTACTGTGTCAGTGAACATGTCCTGGGTTAGGTGATGATCACCTGGTTAGTTTCCAGGTGCTGGGTCAGTGAACATGTCCTGGGTTAGGTGTTGTACAGCTGGTCAGTTTCCAGGTGCTGGTTCAGTGAACATGTCCTGGGTTATGTTTTGTACACCTGGTTAGTTTCCAGGTGCTGGGTCAGTGAACATGTCCTGGGTTAGGTGATGATCACCTGGTCAGTTTCCAGGTGCTGGGTCAGTGAACATGTCCTGTGTTAGGTGATGATCACCTGGTCAGTTTCCAGGTGCTGGTTCAGTGAACATGTCCTGGGTTAGGTGATGATCACCTGGTTAGTTTCCAGGTGCTGGTTCAGTGAACATGTCCTGGGTTAGGTGATGATCACCTGGTTAGTTTCCAGCTGCTGGTTCAGTGAACATGTCCTGGGTTAGGTGATGATCACCTGGTTAGTTTCCAGGTGCTGGGTCAGTGAACATGTCCTGGGTTAGGTGATGTACACCTGGTCAGTTTCCAGGTGCTGGTACAGTGAACATGTCCTAGGTTAGGTGATGATCACCTGGTTAGTTTCCAGGTGCTGGTTCAGTGAACATGTCCTGGATTAGGTGATGATCACCTGGTCAGTTTCCAGGTGCTGGGTCAGTGAAAATGTCCTGGATTAGGTGATGATCACCTGGTCAGTTTCCAGGTGCTGGGTCAGTGAACATGTCCTGGATTAGGTGATGATCACCTGGTCAGTTTCTGGAACTGTTCCAGAGTTGAGGTGTTTGGTCGGTCCTCCAGTATATTCTCCAATTCATCATCAGTATATGTACTTAACTGGAAATGTATAATTTACAATACTGCTACAATGTAATCTCCAGATCACACAGTCAAATATATATGTTGCGTGACTGGTATGTATTACTGTCAGGGAATGATCTGCCTTCAAGATGCTATAAAAATAGGAAAGGGTTGAAAGCAGGATATGTGAGACACTTCAATAGTGGTAATGGGTAATTATGGGTCATTCAATTAAACTAAAAGAACATCAGAAATAAAAGAACAGAACAGCAAACAGAGGCAGCCTTGTTCCCATGGGAATGTAGACTTTGCATCTTATTTGGAATGTGATAATGAGTAAAGGAGCACTGGTGTTCTGGTTCAAGACAGGACAGGCGATGGTGTTGGGAGGAACCTCTATTTGGAATCATTGGTCCATCAAGAATGTTACATGTCTGCAGTGTAAAAGATGCCTCTTTGCATTGTCACAGCTAGACTGATAACTTCAGCGGGAGGAAAAAATGTGATCTCAGGGGTTATTAGACTGAAACCTGAGTAAAACAGGGCCTTGTGAATGTCGATACCTGCAATTGTAATAAGAGGATAGTAGTTATTCACTGATTGGTCTAGTGTAATTTAGTGTGTTTGTATTATTGTAAGGGTTATACAAAGAGTGTCCAAATAGACAGAAGGTGTAGAAGATTTCAAAAGGCACAAAGACAAGTGATTTCACCCACAGCTGCAGATATTTATTACCATGAATTTTACCCAAGGGAAAAACCGGGTCATATAAATGACACATTGTAAACAACTGTTCAGATACTGTGAGGTATCATATCTTACTTGTGCAGAATAAAGTTTTATCACTGCCATCAATTTGGGCCGATGTCGACTCAATGTAATTAATTAACTGTAATTAATCAAATGCAGGACTGAACCATGACAGACGGTGCAGTCACTCTGGGTTCAGCATGAATTATTCAATAATTTAAACTTAATCACATCAGATAATATTATTTCCAAATTCTTGAAGGAAACCTCAATGGCGGCCGTGGTACCCAGCATTCCAAGCGGGAATGAATATGCCGTACACACTCAACAGGAGGCCACCGCGCAGGCGCAAATCCAGCCGCACAGAGACACTGCGCATGCTCCAGAGACAGGCGGCCATTGCGGTGGAAGGCGGTTAAAGTCGGTGACGCACATAAGACTAATGTAGCCGGCGAGCGGGGAGGAGGCTTCAGAAGGACTTGGTGTGGCCCGCAAACGCGAATAAGAATGTCAATGTCCCGCTTTGGTAACTCAGGCTCCTTTCACCTGCGAAGAGAATCCGGGGAAGGAAAAAGAGGCGGGAAGATTCAGATCGCCGCCATTTTGCTGCTGGGGCAACAGAGCGCATGCGCAATATCCTGGTGATGTCAGTGAGTGGGCGTGGCTTCGGAATCCTCTGTGTTGAGTTGGAGCTGAAACAGCACAGGCTGGGGATGGAGGCTGGGATCTTCCTGTGCTCACTCAGCACAGGCTGGGGATGGAGGCTGGGATCTTCCTGTGCTCACTCAGCACAGGCTGGGGATGGAGGCTGGGATCTTCCTGTGCTCACTCAGCACAGGCTGGGGATGGAGGCTGGGATCTTCCTGTGCTCACTCAGCACAGGCTGGGGATGGAGGCTGGGATCTTCCTGTGCTCACTCAGCACAGGCTGGGGATGGAGGCTGGGATCTTCCTGTGCTCACTCAGCACAGGCTGGGGATGGAGGCTGGGATCTTCCTGTGCTCACTCAGCACAGGCTGGGGATGGAGGCTGGGATCTTCCTGTGCTCACTCAGCACAGGCTGGGGATGGAGGCTGGGATCTTCCTGTGCTCACTCAGCACAGGCTGGGGATGGAGGCTGGGATCTTCCTGTGCTCACTCAGCACAGGCCGGGGATGGAGGCTGGGATCTCCCTGTGCTCACTCAGCACAGGCTGTGGATGGAGGCTGGGATCTTCCTGTGCTCACTCAGCACAGGCTGGGGATGGAGGCTGGGATCTTCCTGTGCTCACTCAGCACAGGCTGGGATCATCCTGTGCTCACTCAGCACAGGCTGGGGATGGAGGCTGGGATCTTCCTGTGCTCACTCAGCACAGGCTGGGGATGGAGGCTGGGATCTTCCTGTGCTCACTCAGCACAGGCTGGGGATGGAGGCTGGGATCTTCCTGTGCTCACTCAGCACAGGCTGGGGATGGAGGCTGGGATCTTCCTGTGCTCACTCAGCACAGGCTGGGGATGGAGGCTGGGATCTTCCTGTGCTCACTCAGCACAGGCTGGGGATGGAGGCTGGGATCTTCCTGTGCTCACTCAGCACAGGCTGGGGATGGAGGCTGGGATCTTCCTGTGCTCACTCAGCACAGGCTGGGGATGGAGGCTGGGATCTTCCTGTGCTCACTCAGCACAGGCTGGGGATGGAGGCTGGGATCTTCCTGTGCTAACTCAGCACAGGCTGGGGATGGAGGCTGGGATCTTCCTGTGCTCACTCAGCACAGGCTGGGGATGGAGGCTGGGATCTTCCTGTGCTCACTCAGCACAGGCTGGGGATGGAGGCTGGGATCTTCATGTGCTCACTCAGCGCAGGCTGGGGATGGAGGCTGGGTTCTTCCTGTGCTCACTCAGCGCAGGCTGGGGATGGAGGCTGGGTTCTTCCTGTGCTCACTCAGCGCAGGCTGGGGATGGAGGCTGGGATCTTCCTGTGCTCACTCAGCACAGGCTGGGGATGGAGGCTGGGATCTTCCTGTGCTCACTCAGCACAGGCTGGGGATGGAGGCTGGGATCTTCCTGTGCTCACTCAGCACAGGCTGGGGATGGAGGCTGGGATCTTCCTGTGCTCACTCAGCGCAGGCTGGGGATGGAGGCTGGGATCTTCCTGTGCTCACTCAGCGCAGGCTGGGGATGGAGGCTGGGATCTTCCTGTGCTCACTCAGCGCAGGCTGGGGATGGAGGCTGGGATCTTCCTGTGCTCACTCAGCGCAGGCTGGGGATGGAGGCTGGGATCTTCCTGTGCTCACTCAGCGCAGGCTGGGGATGGAGGCTGGGATCTTCCTGTGCTCACTCAGCGCAGGCTGGGGATGGAGGCTGGGATCTTCCTGTGCTCACTCAGCGCAGGCTGGGGATGGAGGCTGGGATCTTCCTGTGCTCACACAGCACAGGCTGGTGATGGAGTCTGGGATCTTCCTGTGCTCACTCAGCACAGGCTGGGGACGGAGGCTGAGATCTTCCTGTGCTCACTCAGCACAGGCTGTGGATGGAGGCTGGGATCTTCCTGTGCTCACTCAGCACAGGCTGGGGATGGAGGCTGGGATCTTCCTGTGCTCACTCAGCACAGGCTGGGAATGGAGTCTGGGATCTCCCTGTGCTCTGTATTGGGCTCAGTACTGTACTGTGTGTTTAACCCTCATTGTGTTGTTCTAATTGCTGCCTCTCTCTCTCTCTCTCTTGCAGTGGGTCTGGGAGTTCCTGACTGATCACAATGTCCTGATCCTTTCCACACATCACACACACTCAAGTTGGATGAGCCGCTGGTGGTGATGCAGGAGATGGAGAACTCCAGCCTTCCATCCACTCCACAGTGAGGTAAGATCACACACTGATAATAACTCGCACAACAGGGTGTGAACACAGCAGAAGCTGGGAATGGGGCCTGGGATCTTCCTGTGCTCTGAAAATGGGAATCAGTAACACATTATGTGAGAACAGCTAAATCAGCACAGGCTGGGGATGGAGGCTGGGATCTCCCCGTGCTCACTGACCCCACGCACTGACTCCACTCACTGTCCCCACTCACTGTCCCCACTCACTGTCCCCACTCACTGTCCCCACTCACTGTCCCCACTCACTGACCCCACTCACTGTCCGCACTCACTGTCCGCACTCACTGTCCGCACTCACTGTCCCCACTCACTGTCCGCACTCACTGTCCCCACTCACTGTCCCCACTCACTGTCCCCACTCACTGTCCCCACTCACTGACCCCACGCACTGTCCTCACTCACTGACCCCACGCTCTGACCCCACGCACTGACCCCACGCACTGACCCCACGCACTGACTCCACTCACTGTCCCCACTCACTGTCCCCACTCACTGTCCCCACTCACTGACCCCAGTCACTGTCCCCACTCACTGACACCAGTCACTGACCCCACTCACTGACCCCACTCACTGACCCCACTCACTGTCCCCACTCACTGTCCCCACTCACTGTCCCCACTCACTGTCCCCACTCACTGTCCCCACGCACTATCCCCACTCACTGTCCCCACTCACTGTCCCCACTCACTGTCGCCACTCACTGTCCCCACTCACTGTCCCCACTTACTGACCCCACTCACTGACCCCACTCACTGACCCCACGCACTGACCCCACGCACTGACTCCACGCACTGACTCCACGCACTGACTCCACGCACTGACCCCACTCACTGTCCCCACTCACTGTCCCCACTCACTGACCCCACTCACTGACCCCACGCACTGACCCCACGCACTGACTCCACGCACTGACTCCACGCACTGACTCCACGCACTGACCCCACTCACTGACCCCACGCACTGACCCCAGTCACTGACCCCAGTCACTGACCCCAGTCACTGACCCCACTCACTGTCCCCACTCACTGTCCCCACTCACGGACCCCACTCACGGACCCCACACACTGACCCCACTCACTGTCCTCACTCACTGTCCTCACTCACTGTCCTCACTCACTGTCCCCACTCACTGTCCCCACTCACTGTCCCCACTCACTGTCCCCACTCACTGTCCCCACTCACTGAGCCCACGCACTGATCCCACGCACTGACCCCACGCACTGACTCCACGCACTGACTGCACGCACTGTCCCCACTCACTGTCCCCACTCACTGTCTCCACTCACTGTCCCCAATCACTGTCCCCACTCACTGTCCCCACTCACTGTCCCCACTCACTGTCCCCACTCACTGACCCCACTCACTGACCCCACTCACTGACCCCACTCACTGTCCCCACTCACTGTCCCCACTCACTGTCCGCACTCACTGTCCGCACTCACTGTCCCCACTCTCTGACCCCACTCACTGTCCCCACTCACTGTCCCCACTCACTGTCCCCACTCACTGTCCCCACTCACGGACCACACTCACGGACCCCACTCACGGACCCCACACACTGACCCCACTCACTGTCCACACTCACTGTCCTCACTCACTGTCCTCACTCACTGTCCTCACTCACTGTCCCCACTCACTGTCCCCACTCACTGTCCCCACTCACTGTCCCCACTCACTGTCCGCACTCACTGTCCGCATTCACTGACCCCACTCACTGTCCGCACTCACTGTCCCCAATCACTGTCCCCAATCACTGTCCCCAATCACTGTCCCCACTCACTGTCCCCACTAACTGACCCCACTCACTGACACCACTCACTGACCCCACTCACTGACCCCCCTCACTGACCCCACGCACTGACCCCACTCACTGTCCCCACTCACTGTCCCCACTCACTGTCCCCACTCAATGTCCCCACTCACTGTCCCCACTCACTGTCCCCACTCACTGTCCGCACTCACTGTCCGCACTCACTGTCCGCACTCACTGTCCGCACTCACTGTCCGCACTCACTGTCCCCACTCACTGTCCCCACGCACTGACCCCACGCACTGACCCCACGCACTGACCCCACGCACTGACCCCACGCACTGTCCCCACTCACTGTCCCCACTCACTGTCCCCACTCACTGTCCCCACTCACTGTCCCCACTCACTGACCCCACTCACTGACCCCACGCACTGACCCCACGCACTGACCCCACTCACGGACCCCACTCACTGACCCCACGCACTGACCCCACTCACTATCCACACTCACTGTCCCCACTCACTGTCCGCACTCACTGTCCGCACTCACTGTCCGCACTCACTGTCCGCACTCACTGTCCGCACTCACTGTCCGCACTCACTGTCCGCACTCACTGTCCCCACTCACTGTCCCCACGCACTGACTCCACGCACTGACTCCACGCACTGACTCCACGCACTGACTGTCCCCACTCACTGTCCCCACTCACTGTCCCCACTCACTGTCCCCACTCACTGTCCCCACTCACTGTCCCCACTCACTGACCCCACTCACGGACCCCACTCACTGACCCCACGCACTGACCCCACGCACTGTCCGCACTCACTGTCCGCACTCACTGTCCGCACTCACTGTCCGCACTCACTGTCCGCACTCACTGTCCCCTCTCACTGACCCCACTCACTGTCCCCACTCACTGTCCGCACTCACTGACCCCACTCACTGTCCCCACTCACTGTCCCCACTCACTGACCCCACTCACTGACCCCACTCACGGACCGCACTCACTGACCCCACGCACTGACCCCACTCACTGACCCCACGCACTGACCCCACTCACTGTCCACACTCACTGTCCCCACTCACTGTCCCCACTCACTGTCCGCACTCACTGTCCGCACTCACTGTCCTAACTCAATGTCCGCACTCACTGTCCGCACTCACTGTCCGCACTCACTGTCCGCACTCACTGTCCGCTCTCACAGTCCGCACTCACTGTCCGCACTCACTGTCCGCACTCACTGTCCCCTCTCACTGACCCCACTCACTGTCCCCACTCACTGTCCGCACTCACTGACCCCACTCACTGACCCCACTCACTGTCCCCACTCACTGTCCCCACTCACTGACCCCACTCACTGACCCCACTCACTGTCCCCACTCACTGTCCCCACTCACTGTCCCCACTCACTGTCCCCACTCACTGTCCGCACTCACTGACCCCACGCACTGACCCCACGCACTGACCCCACGCACTGACCCCACGCACTGACCCCACTCACTGTCCACACTCACTGTCCCCACTCACTGTCCGCACTCACTGTCCGCACTCACTGTCCGCACTCACTGTCCGAACTCAATGTCCGCACTCACTGTCCGCACTCACTGTCCGCACTCACTGTCCGCACTCACTGTCCCCACTCACTGTCCCCACTCACTGTCCCCACTCACTGTCCCCACTCACTGACTCCACGCACTGACTCCACGCACTGACCGCACTCACTGTCCCCACTCACTGTCCCCACTCACTGTTCCCACTCACTGTCCCCTCTCACTGTCCCCACTCACTGTCCCCACTCACTGTCCCCACTCACAGTCCCCACTCACAGTCCCCACTCACTGTCCCCACTCACTGTCCCCAGTCACTGTCCCCACTCACTGTCCCCACTCACTGTCCCCACTCACTGACCCCACTCACGGACCCCACTCACTGACCCCACTCACTGACCCCACGCACTGACCCCACTCAATATCCACACTCACTGACCCCACTCACTGTCCCCACTCACTGTCCCCACTCACTGACCCCACTCACTGACCCCACTCACTGACCCCACTCACGGACCCGACTCACTGTCCCCACTCACTGACCCCACTCACTGTCCCCACTCACTGTCCCCACTCACGGTCCCCACTCACGGACCCCACTCACGGACCCCACTCACGGACCCCACACACTGACCCCACTCACTGTCCACACTCACTGTCCTCACTCACTGTCCTCACTCACTGTCCTCACTCACTGTCCCCACTCACTGTCCCCACTCACTGTCCCCACTCACTGTCCACACTCACTGTCCGCATTCACTGACCCCACTCACTGTCCGCACTCACTGTCCCCAATCACTGTCCCCAATCACTGTCCCCAATCACTGTCCCCACTCACTGTCCCCACTAACTGACCCCACTCACTGACACCACTCACTGACCCCACTCACTGACCCCCCTCACTGACCCCACGCACTGACCCCACTCACTGTCCCCACTCACTGTCCCCACTCACTGTCCCCACTCAATGTCCCCACTCACTGTCCCCACTCACTGTCCCCACTAACTGTCCGCACTCACTGTCCGCACTCACTGTCCGCACTCACTGTCCGCACTCACTGTCCCCACTCACTGTACCCACGCACTGACCCCACGCACTGACCCCACGCACTGACCCCACGCACTGTCCCCACTCACTGTCCCCACTCACTGTCCCCACTCACTGTCCCCACTCACTGACCCCACTCACTGACCCCACGCACTGACCCCACGCACTGACCCCACTCACGGACCCCACTCACTGACCCCACGCACTGACCCCACTCACTATCCACACTCACTGTCCCCACTCACTGTCCGCACTCACTGTCCGCACTCACTGTCCTCACTCACTGTCCGCACTCACTGTCCGCACTCACTGTCCCCACTCACTGTCCCCACGCACTGACTCCACGCACTGACTCCACGCACTGACTCCACGCACTGACTGTCCCCACTCACTGTCCCCACTCACTGTCCCCACTCACTGTCCCCACTCACTGTCCCCACTCACTGTCCCCACTCACTGACCCCACTCACGGACCCCACTCACTGACCCCACGCACTGACCCCACGCACTGTCCGCACTCACTGTCCGCACTCACTGTCCGCACTCACTGTCCGCACTCACTGTCCGCACTCACTGTCCCCTCTCACTGACCCCACTCACTGTCCCCACTCACTGTCCGCACTCACTGACCCCACTCACTGTCCCCACTCACTGTCCCCACTCACTGACCCCACTCACTGACCCCACTCACGGACCCCACTCACTGACCCCACGCACTGACCCCACTCACTGACCCCACGCACTGACCCCACTCACTATCCACACTCACTGTCCCCACTCACTGTCCCCACTCACTGTCCGCACTCACTGTCCGCACTCACTGTCCTAACTCAATGTCCGCACTCACTGTCCGCACTCACTGTCCGCACTCATTGTCCGCACTCACTGTCCGCTCTCACAGTCCGCACTCACTGTCCGCACTCACTGTCCGCACTCACTGTCCGCACTCACTGTCCCCTCTCACTGACCCCACTCACTGTCCCCACTCACTGTCCGCACTCACTGACCCCACTCACTGACCCCACTCACTGTCCCCACTCACTGTCCCCACTCACTGACCCCACTCACTGTCCCCACTCACTGTCCCCACTCACTGTCCCCACTCACTGTCCCCACTCACTGTCCGCACTCACTGACCCCACGCACTGACCCCACGCACTGACCCCACGCACTGACCCCACGCACTGACCCCACTCACTGTCCACACTCACTGTCCCCACTCACTGTCCGCACTCACTGTCCGCACTCACTGTCCGCACTCACTGTCCGAACTCAATGTCCGCACTCACTGTCCGCACTCACTGTCCGCACTCACTGTCTGCACTCACTGTCCCCACTCACTGTCCCCACTCACTGTCCCCACTCACTGTCCCCACTCACTGACTCCACGCACTGACTCCACGCACTGACCGCACTCACTGTCCCCACTCACTGTCCCCACTCACTGTTCCCACTCACTGTCCCCACTCACTGTCCCCACTCACTGTCCCCACTCACAGTCCCCACTCACAGTCCCCACTCACTGTCCCCACTCACTGTCCCCACTCACTGTCCCCACTCACTGTCCCCACTCACTGACCCCACTCACTGTCCCCACTCACTGACCCCACTCACTGACCCCACGCACTGACCCCACTCAATATCCACACTCACTGACCTCACTCACTGTCCCCACTCACTGTCCCCACTCACTGTCCCCACTCACTGACCCCACTCACTGACCCCACTCACGGACCCGACTCACTGACCCCACGCACTGACCCCACTCACTGACCCCACGCACTGACCCCACTCACTGTCCACACTCACTGTCCCCTCTCACTGTCCCCACTCACTGTCCGCACTCACTGTCCGCACTCACTGTCCGCACTCACTGTCCTAACTCAATGTCCGCACTCAATGTCCGCACTCACTGTCCGCACTCACTGTCCGCACTCACTGTCCGCTCTCACTGTCCGCTCTCACAGTCCGCACTCACTGTCCGCACTCACTGTCCGCACTCACTGTCCCCTCTCACTGACCCTACTCACTGTCCGCACTCACTGTCCCCACTCACTGACCCCACTCACTGTCCCCACTCACTGTCCCCACTTACTGACCCCACTCACTGTCCCCACTCACTGTCCCCACTCACTGTCCCCACTCACTGTCCCCACTCACTGTCCCCACTCACTGTCCCCACTCACTGTCCGCACTCACTGACCCCACGCACTGACCCCACGCACTGACCCCACGCACTGACCCCACGCACTGACCCCACTCACTATCCACACTCACTGTCCCCACTCACTGTCCGCACTCACTGTCCGCACTCACTGTCCGCACTCACTGTCCGAACTCAATGTCCGCACTCACTGTCCGCACTCACTGTCCCCACTCACAGTCCCCACTCACTGTCCCCACTCACTGTCCCCACTCACTGTCCCCACTCACTGACTCCACGCACTGACTCCACGCACTGACCGCACTCACTGTCCCCACACACTGTCCCCACTCACTGTCCCCACTCACTGTCCCCACTCACTGTCCCCACTCACTGTCCCCACTCACTGTCCCCACTCACATCTCCCCACTCACTGTCCGCACTCACTGACCCCACGCACTGACCCCACGCACTGACCCCACGCACTGACCCCACTCACTATCCACACTCACTGTCCCCACTCACTGTCCGCACTCACTGTCCGCACTCACTGTCCGCACTCACTGTCCGAACTCAATGTCCGAACTCAATGTCCGCACTCACTGTCCGCACTCACTGTCCCCACTCACTGTCCCCACTCACAGTCCCCACTCACTGTCCCCACTCACTGTCCCCACTTACTGACTCCACGCACTGACTCCACGCACTGACCGCACTAACTGTCCCCACTCACTGTCCCCACTCACAGTCCCCACTCACTGTTCCCACTCACTGTCCCCACTCACTGTCCCCACTCACTGTCCCCACTCACTGTCCCCACTCACAGTCCCCACTCACAGTCCCCACTCACTGTCCCCACTCACTGTCCCCACTAACTGTCCCCACTCACTGTCCCCACTCACTGTCCCCACTCACTGTCCCCACTCACTGACCCCACTCACGGACCCCACTCACTGACCCCACTCACTGACCGCACGCACTGACCCCACTCACTATCCACACTCACTGACCCCACTCACTGTCCCCACTCACTGTCCCCACTCACTGACCCCACTCACAGACCCCACTCACTGACCCCACTCACGGACCCCACTCACTGACCCCACGCACTGACCCCACTCACTGACCCCACGCACTGACCCCACTCACTATCCACACTCACTGTCCCCACTCACTGTCCCCACTCACTGTCCGCACTCACTGTCCGCACTCAATGTCCGCACTCACTGTCCGCACTCACTGTCCTAACTCAATGTCCGCACTCAATGTCCGCACTCACTGTCCGCACTCACTGTCCGCACTCACTGTCCGCTCTCACTGTCCGCTCTCACAGTCCGCACTCACTGTCCGCACTCACTGTCCGCACTCACTGTCCCCTCTCACTGACCCCACTCACTGTCCCCACTCACTGTCCCCACTCACTGTCCCCACTCACTGACCCCACTCACTGACCCCACTCACTGACCCCACTCACTGTCCCCACTCACTGTCCCCACTCACTGTCCCCACTCACTGTCCCCACTCACTGACCCCACTCACTGTCCCCACTCACTGTCCCCACTCACTGTCCCCACTCACTGTCCCCACTCACTGTCCGCACTCACTGACCCCACGCACTGACCCCACGCACTGACCCCACGCACTGACCCCACGCACTGACCCCACTCACTATCCACACTCACTGTCCCCACTCACTGTCCGCACTCACTGTCCGCACTCACTGTCCGAACTCAATGTCCGCACTCACTGTCCGCACTCACTGTCCCCACTCACAGTCCCCACTCACTGTCCCCACTCACTGTCCCCACTCACTGTCCCCACTCACTGTCCCCACTCACTGACTCCACGCACTGACTCCACGCACTGACCGCACTCACTGTCCCCACACACTGTCCCCACTCACTGTCCCCACTCACTGTCCCCACTCACTGTCCCCACTCACTGTCCCCACTCACTGTCCCCACTCACTGTCCCCACTCACAGTCCCCACTCACAGTCCCCACTCACTGTCCCCACTCACTGTCCCCACTCACTGTCCCCACTCACTGTCCCCACTCACGGACCCCACTCACTGACCCCACTCACTGACCCCACACACTGACCTCACTCACTGTCCACACTCACTGTCCCCACTCACTGTCCGCACTCACTGTCCGCACTCACTGTCCGCACTCACTGTCCGCACTCACTGTCCGCACTCACTGACCCCACTCACTGACCCCACTTACTGACCCCACTCACTGACCCCACTCACTGACCCCACACACTGTCCCCACTCACTGTCCGCACTCACTGTCCCCTCTCACTGACCCCACTCACTGTCCCCACTCACTGTCCCCACTCACTGTCCCCACTCACTGACCCCACTCACTGACCCCACTCACTGACCCCACTCACTGACCCCACTCACTGTCCCCACTCACGGTCCCCACTCACTGTCCCCACTCACTGTCCCCACTCACTGTCCCCTCTCACTGTCCCCTCTCACTGTCCCCACTCACTGTCCCCACTCACTGTCCCCACTCACTGTCCGCACTCACTGACCCCACTCAGTGTCCCCACTCACTGTCCCCACTCACTGTCCGCACTCACTGTCCGCACTCACTGTCCGCACTCACTGTCCGCACTCACTGTCCGCACTCACTGTCCCCACTCACTGTCCCCACTCACTGTCCGCACTCACTGTCCGCACTCACTGTCCGCACTCACTGTCCGCACACACTGTCCCCACACACTGTCCGCACTCACTGTCCGCACTCACTGTCCGCACTCACTGTCCGCACTCACTGTCCGCACTCACTGTCCGCACTCACTGTCCCCACTCACTGTCCCCACTCACTGTCCCCACTCACTGTCCCCACTCACTGTCCCCACTCACTGTCCCCACTCACTGTCCCCACTCACTGTCTGCACTCACTGTCCGCACTCACTGTCCGCACTCACTGTCCGCACTCACTGTCCGCACTCACTGTCGCCACTCACTGTCGCCACTCACTGTCGCCACTCACTGTCGCCACTCACTGTCGCCACTCACTGTCGCCACTCACTGTCCGCACTCACTGTCCGCACTCACTGTCCGCACTCACTGTCCCCACTCACTGTCCCCACTCACTGTCCCCACTCACTGTCCCCACTCACTGTCCCCACTCACTGACCCCAGTCACTATCCGCACTCACTGTCTCCACTCACTGTCTCCACTCACTGACCCCACTCACTGTCCGCACTCACTGTCCGCACTCACTGTCCGCACTCACTGTCCCCACTCACTGTCCCCACTCACTGACCCCACTCACTGTCCGCACTCACTGTCCGCACTCACTGTCCGCACTCACTGACCCCACTCACAGACCCCCTCACTGTCCGCTCTCACTGTCCGCACTCACTGTCCCCACTCAATGTCCCCACTCACTGTCCCCACTCTCTGTCCGCACTCACTGTCCGCACTCACTGTCCCCACTCACTGTCCCCACTCACTGTCCCCACTCACTGTCCCCTCTCACTGTCCCCTCTCACTGACCCCACTCACTGTCCCCACTCACTGACCCCACTCACTGACCTCACTCACTGTCCCCACTCACTGTCCGCACTCACTGTCCCCACTCACTGTCCCCACTCACTGTCCCCACTCACTGTCCCCACTCACGGACCCCAGTCACTGACCCCACTCACTGTCCCCACTCACTGTCCGCACTCACTGTCCCCACTCACTGTCCCCACTCACTGTCCCCACTCACTGTCCGCACTCACTGTCCGCACTCACTGTCCCCACTCACTGTCCCCACTCACTGACCCCACTCACAATCCGCACTCACTGTCCGCACTCACTGTCCGCACTCACTTTCCCCACTCACTGACCCCACTCACTGACCCCACTCACTGACCCCAGTCACTGTCCGCACTCACTGACCCCACTCACTGTCCCCTCTCACTGTCCCCACTCACTGTCCCCACTCACTGTCCCCACTCACTGTCCCCACTCACTGACCCCACTCACTGACCCCACTCACTGACCCCACTCACTGACCCCACTCACTGACCCCACTCACTGTCCGCACTCACTGTCCGCACAGACTGTCCGCACAGACTGTCCGCACTCACTGTCCCCACTCACTGTCCCCACTCACTGTCCGCACTCACTGTCCGCACTCACTGACCCCACTCACTGTCCCCACTCACTGTCCCCACTCACTGTCCCCACTCACTGACCCCACTCACTGACCCCACTCACTGTCCCCACTCACTGTCCCCCCTCACTGTCCCCACTCACTGTCCCCACTCACTGTCCCCACTCACTGTCCCCACTCACTGACCCCACTCACTGACCCCACTCACTGTCCGCACTCACTGACCCCACTCACTGACCCCACTCACTGACCCCACTCACTGACCCCACTCACTGTCCCCACTCACTGACCCCACTCACTGACCCCACACACTGACCCCACTCACTGACCCCACTCACTGTCCCCACTCACTGTCCCCACTCACTGTCCCCACTCACTGACCCCACTCACTGTCCCCACTCACAGACCCCACTCACTGACCCCACTCACTGACCCCACTCACTGACCCCACTCACGGACCCCACTCACGGACCCCACTCACTGACCCCACACACTGACCCCACTCACTGACCCCACTCACTGTCCCCACTCACTGTCCCCACTCACTGTCCCCACTCACTGACCCCACTCACTGTCCCCACTCACAGACCCCACTCACTGTCCCCACTCACTGTCCCCACTCACTGACCCCACTCACAGTCCCCACTCACTGTCCCCACTCACTGTCCCCACTCACTGTCCCCACTCACTGTCCCCACTCACTGTCCCCACTCACTGACCCCACTCACTGACCCCACTCCCTGACCCCACTCACTGACCCCACTCACTGACTCCACTCACTGTCCCCACTCACTGACCCCACTCAATGACCCCACTCACTGTAGATTCTGGAACTGTTCCTGTAGATTAGAAGATAGAAAATGTCTCCCCAGTATTTAAGAATGGAGGGAGAGAGAAAACAGGGCACTTCAGACATGTTAGCCTTACATCAGTCGCTGGGAACAAGCTATACTCTATTCTAAAGAATGTGATAAATGGATCTGATTGGGCAGAGTCAACATGGATAAATGGGAAACAATGTTTGACAAACCTGTTGGAGTTATTTGAGGATGTTGCTCACAGAATTGATAAAGGGGAGTTGGTGGACGTGGTATACTTGGATTTTCAGAAGGCTTTTGATAAAGTCCCCGACAGGAGGTTGGTTAGTAAAATTGAAGCACATGGGATAGGAGATAATGTACTGGCATGGATTAAGGATTAGTTAACAGGCAGAATTGCCGACCACGCTCTGGAAGTGGTTCAAGAATTCACCTACCTAGGCTCAACTATCACCAGTAACCTGTATCAATGACTTGGATGTGGGGACCAAGGTAATATTTCCAGGCTTTCAGATGCCAGTAAACTAGATGGGAATGAGTGTTGCGAGGAAGATGCAAAGCGGCTTCAAGGGGATTTGGACGGACTTCGTGAGTGGGCAAGAACATGGCTGTTGAAATATAATGTGGAAAGATGTGAGGTTATCCACTTCGGTAGCAGGAACAGATGTGCAGAGTATTTCTTAAACTGTAAGACAATTAGAAAGTGTAGTTGTACGAAGGGACCTGGATGTCCTCGTCAATAAGTCACTGAAAACAAACATGCAGGTGCAGAAAGCAATTAGGAAGACTAATGGTATGTTAGCCTTTATTGAAGTGGATTTGAGTGCAGTAGTAGTGACGTATTGCTGCAATTGTATGGAAACTTGGTTAGACTGCCCCTGGAGTAATGTGTGCAGTTTTGGTCCCCTTACCTTAGGAAGGATGTTATGATCATAGAGGGAGGACAATGACGGTTCATCAAACTTGTTCCCGAGATGGTGGGACTGTCCCACGAAGAGAGATTGGGGAAACTGGGCCTGTATTCTCTAGAGTTTCGAAGAATGAGAGGTGATCTCATTGAAACCTACAAAATACTGAAAGTGATAGACAGGGTAGATGCAGCTAACATGTTTCCCCTGGTTGGGGAATCTAGAACCAGGGGAAACAATTTCAAAATAAATGGAAATCCACTAAAGACAGAGATGAGGAGAAATGTATTTTCTCAAAGGGTTGTGAATCTTTGGAATTCTCTACCCCAGAGGGCTGTGGAAGCTCAGTCATTGAGTATGTTTAAAGCAGAGATTAACAGATTTATAAATGGAGTCATAGAGTAGTACAGCATAGAAACAGGCCATTCGGCCCTCCGTGTCCGGGCTGACTATAATGCCGATCCATACTAATCCCAACTGCTTGCATTAATTCCATATCCCTCTATGCCTTGTTCATTCAAGTACCTGTCCAGATGCCTCTTAAATGTCGTTACTGTTCCTGCCTCCACCACATCCTCAGGCAGTTCATTCCAAATACCCAGTATTCTTTGTGTGAAACATTTACCCCTTTGATCCCTTTAGACCTCCTCCCTCTCACCTTAAATCTACGCCCTCTAGTTTTAGTCACCCTTACCATGGGAAACAGACTCTGACTATCTCCCCTATCTATGCCTCTCATAATTTTATATACCTCTATCATGTCTCCTCTCAGCCTCCTTCGCTGCAGGGAAATCAGACCCAGCCTATCCAGTCTCTCTTTATAACTCAAGCTCTTCAAACCAGGCAACATCCTTGTGAATCTTTTCTGCACCCTCTCTCACTTAATCACATCTTTTGTGTAGTGTGGCGACAAGAACTGCCCACAATACTCCAAATGCGGCCTAAACAATGTTATGTACAAATGTAACATGATGTCCCAATTGGTGTACTCAATGCCCCGGCCTAAATACCAGTGACATAACGGGAAATGGGGATTGTGTCGGAAAAAGGCATTGAAGTGGATGATCAGCTATTATCATATTGAATGGTGGAACAGGCTCGATGTCCTACTGCTGCTCCTATGTTCCAATGTTCCGAAATTGCTTAACTCTTTCAAACGCCAGGTAGGTTTGGTCAAGCTGCTTTCCAAAGATTCTGAATTTCTGCTGGTCCAGCTCCAGTACTATCTCATATGGGCCAGGATAGCATTTTCAGTCCTCTCATAATCTGATGAACTTTCATCTTTCCTGTCATTTTATTTTGTAAAAACAGCATCCAGTTCTCTGACGGTCATTGCAGTTGCTTTAAAAACTTTTTTAAAGTAATGAAAAGTGCTGCCATATCCTCCTCATTGAACTTTAGAATGAACTGGGAGATCTTTAAGAGCTCAGCACATGATCCTGAGCTAGGGATAGCTCCGTCAGCAGCTGTGCCTTCACTGGGTGTACTGGGACTTTCTCTAGTTGTTTGAGCCACCTTAACTCCCTTTTCTCCTTCTCCTTCTGGAACACTCTTACGTTTTCCTTTTCTTGACACTCACTCTGCTCTTTCTCGCTCTCTCTGGAATTCTAATTCTAGTCTCTTCTGTTCTAGTTTTACCTTAGCTAACATTACTCTATCTGTTAGTGATTCTAACCCTGTTTGAGCCTTCAGCTTCAAGTGAAATATGGTTGGTCACAGTCTTACTATTTCGGGTTTCCTAGCTTTTGGACGGAGTGTAATCCCTAACCTTCCAGCTACATTACTCAACTTTCCAGCAGACAGGGTATTAACCTGTACCGAGTTACTTCACTCTGTATGTAACTCCTTTATTCAAAAAGGGAGGCAGACAGAAAGCAGGAAACTACAGGCCAGTTAGCTTCACATTTGTCTTGGGGAAAAAGTTGGAAGCTATTATTAGAGGTGGTATAATCGGCTCTTAGACCAAATCGAGGTAATCAGGCAGAATCAATATGGATTTATGAAAGTTAAATCATGTTTAATCAGTTTGTTGGAGTTCTTTGATGGAGTTACATGTGCTGTGGATCAAGGGGAACCGGTGGATGTACTGTACTTAGATTTCTATAAGGCATTTGATAAGATGCCACATCAAAGTTTATCGCAGAAAATAAAAGCTCATGGTGAAGGGAGTAACTTATTGGTATGGATAGAAGATTGAGTAGCGAACAGGAAACCGAGTGTCGGCATAAATGGGTCATTTTCTGGTTGGCAAGATTAAACAAGTGGTGTGCGATGGGGATCAGTGCTGGGGCTTCACCTTTTTACAATTTATATTAATGAATTGGATGAAGGGACCGAAGGTATAGTTGCTAAATTTTCCGATGACACAAAGATATGTAGGAAACTAAGTTGTGAACAGGACATAGGGGACTGCAAAGGAATATAGATAGGTTAAGTGAGTGGGAAAAGACCTGGAAAATGGAGTATACTGCAGGAAAGTGTGAAATTGCCCACTTTGGCAGGAACAATAAAAAGGAAGCCTGTTATCTAAATGGTGAGAGATAGCAGTGCTCTGAGATGCAGAGGGATCTGGGTGTCCACGTGCATGAATCACAAAAGGCGAGTATGCAGGTACAGCACGCAATTGGAAAACTAATAGAATGTTATTGTTCACTGCAAGAGAAATTGAATACCAAAGTATGGAGGTCATGCTTCAGTTTTACAGGGCATTGGTGAGACCACATCTGGAGTACTGTGTACAGTATTGGTCTCCTTGTTAATAGAAGAATGTTGTATTGGGGGCAGTAAAGAGAAGGCTTATTAGACTGATACCTGGAATCGGCGGGCCGTCTTATGAGGGAATATTGGACAGGTTAGGCTTGTATCCGCTGCAGTTTAGAAGGGCAAGAGGCGACTTGATTGAAACATATAGGACTCCGAGGGGTCTTGACGGGGTGGATGTGGAAAGGATGTTTCCCATTGTGGGAGAATCTAGAATTAGGGGTCACTATTTAAAAATAAGGGGTGGGGGTCACCCATTTAACACACAGATGAGGAGATTTTTTTCCTGTGAGGGTCGTGTGTTTTTGGAAATCTCTTCCTCAAAAGGCGCTGGAAGCAGAGTCTTTGAATATTTGTAAGGCAGAGGTAGATAGATTATTGATAAGCAAGGGGTTGAAGGTTATCGGGGGCTGGTGGAAATGTGAAGTGGAGTTTACAATCAGATTAGTCATGATCTTATTGAATGGCAGAGCAGGCCTGAGGGGCCGAGTGCCCTACTCCTGCTCCTAATTCATCTGTTCATATTTTCATAAGCTGTGGCTTAGGATGGTACTGTCTCCGAATGTGAACTTTTTAGTGCTGTAGCAGCGAAAGCCACAATAAAATCTACATTGAAATCTTCATTTTTTTCTGGGAATCAATTGTTTTTCCTACTTCTAATTTCTCGTTTGTCATTGGGTTACAATCAATTTCTGTTACAGCCATGTGAGGAGTGGTCCCAGGTCCCCTCTTGTCCTATCTCAGATTTGACCACAATAGGGTTTATTCCTTTTTAGCAGTGGACGTGCTGACCACCTCAGTGAGTATTTTACCTTATACTTTTATTGTGCTCGTGAAAGAGCCAATCAGACAGGTTTTCTTGAGATTAAACAAGAGGTGAGTTTATTATACTTAACAATCTAAACTGGATCTAAATAAAATAATAAACATGTACGCTACACATTCACGCAGACACGAGAATCATACACAAATAAATTAGAGTGAGAAATACACTGGTGTTGGATGAGAGTCCATGATAAATAAAAAAAAATACACAGTCTGTGAGGTTGGATAATTCTGTGGTCTGCGCCTTTGCCACTCTTACATATGAGTTTCATGTCATCTGCAGGAGTTGAAATTGTTTATTTTTACATTTAATTCTATATCATGTATCTATCTATATGTCAGGAACAGCACTGGTTCTAACACGGACCCCTGAGAAATAGCACTGTACACTCCCCCTCCCCCAGAATAAACAATGTCTGTTCACAACTTCTCTCTGCTTTCTGTCCCTGAGTCAATGTCATATCCACACTATCACTGTCACAGTAATCCATGTCATCCATTTTTCATAACAAGTCTATGAAATGTCATTTGATCACCGGCCTTTTGAAAGTTCATATACATAACACGAAACAAGCTGACCTCATCAACACTCACAGTTATGTCATCAACTAACTTGATCAAGATTATCAGACATGATTGGTTATCAAGAAATCCATCCTGTTTGTCATTTATTATCAGATGTTTTTCCAAGAAAGATATATTTTTGAGCTGGGTTATGGCCTCCAGAAATTTCCAATCGCCGACATTAGACTGATTGGTCAGAAGTTACAGGGTTTATCCCATCCCTTTTTTTAAACAGGGTGCATAATTTACAGTCCTCCACTCCCCTGTCACTACTCCCATAGCCAAGGAGGAGTGAAAGCTTCTGGCCAGTGCCTCTTCTACTCCTTCCCTCAACAAACCTCATACATCCCATCCAGTCTGGGTCACTGTTATACTTTATTTTGGAACACTAAATGCTGGTTTGACAGGGGTTAACTGTATCTGTTTGTTCAGTGTGTGTAATTAATGTCACTCTCCATGGACCCTAATTGTGTCATTGGAGAGTTTTCCACTTCTATTAATAAGGGAGTTCCTCCAATGTGTTGTTCCAAGCCGGGAGCATCACCCCCAGACTAACAGCAGCTCCAGAGAGTGGGAAAAGATTGATCAGAATCTGAGAACAATAGATTGGAATGTTACCAAAATGGGCAGCAAGAGTTTTTCCTATTGGTTTGGCGAATTTACTGCAGATTATTATTGGAGAACATTAGAAATGCGCATCTATTATGCACTAAAGATGATTGAAACGATTTACTATCCCATCCTCGCTATTATTGGTGCCCCTGGCAAGTCTCTGTATCCAACTATTATATCTATAAACCATATGTCACTGACTTGTGTTCTTGTCATGTAAATCCTGGGAATACTGAAGCCTCTGTCTTCAGTCTCTTTCACAAAATCTGTTCCCGATCCACTGTCTGTATCCACCTCACTAGCAAATGTCTGAGACTGAACCAGACAGTTTACTACTTCTATGTTCTATTTATACCTGAACTGAGTTCATCGCCATGTTCTCTCCATCACTTAACCTGCCTACTGCCACTTCTGTAATATCACCCGTCTCCACCTCTGTCTCAAAACATCTCCTGCATAAACCCTCATCCGTGCCTTTGTTAAATCCACACTAGATTATTCCAATTCTGTCCTGGTCACCCTTCCAGTTATAATCCTCCATAAACCACAGCCCATCCGGAACTCTGCTGCCTGTATCCTAACTCACATCAAATCCCGATCACCCATCACCCCTGTGCTCACTGATCTACATTGGCTCCCAGTCTGGCAGCACCTTAATTTAAATATTCTCATTCTTGTGTTTGAATCCCTCCATGGCCTCACCCCTCCAATTAGTCCCATCCCCCTGTCCATATCCCATATTCTTGAAAATCATATCAGAATTGGACACAATTCTCCAGCTGGGACCAAACCAATGATGTATAAAAATCAGCATTTCCTCCTGAGTTTCATTACTCTGTGCCTCTCTCTAACACCAAGGACACTACATGTTACCTTCAATGATCTGTGTGTGTACACCGCAGGTCTCTCCAATCCTTCACCCACTTTATAATGGTACCATTTAGTTTATATTGTTTCTCCTCATACGTCCTCACCAAATGTCTCACTTCACACTTCACTGTGTTATTTTACATCTGCCATGTTCCTGCCCATTTTACCAGTCAGTCTCTGTCCTCCTGAAGTCTGTTACTATCCTTCACACTGTTTATTAACATTTCTGAGTTTCCTGCCATCTGAAAACTTTGACATTATCCCCTCTGTACACAAGCCCATTGTATTAACTTACAGCAACTGTGATCCCAACAGTGACCCTGGGGAATCCCACTGTGTACTTCCCTCCAGACTGAACAGCAACCATTCTCCACTACTCTCTGCTTTCTGTCACTTAGCTAACTTCCTACATGCTGGCATTGAATATAAAAAAAGAGCTGCATTTCTATAGCGCCTTTCATGACCACTGGACGTCACAAAGCATCTTACTCCCAACTGGTACTTTTTAAAGTGCAGTCACTCTTGTAATCTCTGATGGAGAGCAAACTCCCACAAGCAGCAATGTGATAATACTCAGTCCTGTTTTTGTGATGTTGATTTAATGATAAATATTTACCAGGACACAGGGAATAATTCCCTTACTCTGCTTCTAAATAGTACGATGGGATATTTAACATCCACCTGAGAGGAGAGACGGGGCCTTGGTTTAACGTTTCATTCTAAAGATGGTGCATCTGGCAGTGCAACACTCCCTCAGTACTGCACTACAGTGTCAGCCTTGATTCTTGTGATCAAGTCCTGCAGTGACACTTGATCCTAGAAGCTTGTGATTGAAAGGGGAGAGAGCTGCAAACTGAGCCACGGCTGGCATTGGTCCTTTAATCCCATGTGTTTCTAATTTGGTAACACAGCTGTTATGTGGGACATTATCAAACACCTGGTGAAAGGATAGGAATATTGGGAAAGTACAGGCAGGAACAATCATAGAATTATAGAATAGCATTGCACTGAAGGAGGCCATTTGGTCCATCAAGTCTGTGCTGTCACTTTGGAAGAGCTTCCAGTTAGTCCCACACCCGGGCTCTTTCCCAGATTCTTCCATTTTTTCTGCCTTAAGATATCTATCCAATTGCCGTTTGGAATCTACTATTGAATCTGTATCCTTCAGCCTATCAGACAATACATTACAAATCCTAAACACCCATTGCATAAAAAAATCCCTGTGTCACCTCTGCTTCTTGTTTCCAATCACCGTAAATCTGTGTCCTCTGGTTAATGGCCCCTCGCACATTGAAAACAATTTCACTTTATTTAATTTATCTAAATTGCACATAATCTTAAACATTTCGATCAGACCTCCTTTTAAATTTCCCTGCTCTGAGGTGAACCATCCCAGCTACATAACTGTAATCCCTCATCCCTGGAACAGTTCCAGTAAAACTTTTTTATCCCCTCTCCAAAGGTTTCACGTGCTACCTAAAGTGGGTTTTCCATTATTGGACACAATATTCCAGGTGGAGATGAACTAGTCTTTTCTATAGGTTTAATATAACATCCTATTCTACTCTGTGTCTCTATTAATAAAGCCTAAGAATATATTTGCTTTGTTAAATGTTTGTTTACCTGTCCAGCTAACTTCAAAGATAGCACACAAACACCCAAGGTCTCTCTTTTATTCTCACCACTTGTAAAGTGGTACCATTTAGCTTATATTATCTCTCCTCATGCATCTGCATGCAGCTCACCATCACCTTTGCAAGGGCAATTATGGATGGACAATAAATGCTGGTCTAGTCAGTGACACCCACATCCCATGATCAAATAATAGAATTAGAATTTAGAATTAGAATATTACAGCGCAGTACAGGCCCTTCGGCCCTCGATGTTGCGCCGATCATCTGACCTACACTATTCCATTTACATCCATATGTCTATCCAATGACCACTTAAATGCCCTTAAAGTTGGCGAGTCTACTACTGTTGCAGGCAGGGCGTTCCACGCCCCTACTACTCTCTGAGTAAATAAACTACCTCTGACATCTGTCCTATATCTATCACCCCTCAACTTAAAGCTATGTCCCCTCGTGTTTGCCATCACCATCCGAGGAAAAAGACTCTCACTATCCACCCTATCTAACCCTCTGATTATCTTGTATGTCTCTATTAAGTCACCTCTCCTCCTCCTTCTCTCTAACGAAAACAACCCCAAGTCCCTCAGCCTTTCCTCGTAAGACCTTCCTTCCATACCAGGCAACATCCTAGTAAATCTCCTCTGCACCCTTTCCAAAGCTTCCACATCCTTCCTATAATGCGGTGACCAGAACTGCACGCAATACTCAAGGTGCGGCCTCACCAGAGTTTTGTACAGCTGCATCATGACCTCGTGGCTCCGAAACTCGATCCCCCTACTAATAAAAGCTAACACACCATATGCATTCTTAACAGCCCTATTAACCTGGGTAGCAACCTTCAGGGATTTATGTACCTGGACACCAAGATCTCTCTGCTCATCTACACTACCAAGAATCTTCCCATTAGCCCAGTACTCTGCATTGCTGTTACTCCTTCCAAAGTGAATCACCTCACACTTCTCCGCATTAAACTCCATTTGCCATCTCTCAGCCCAGCGCTGCAGCCTATCTATGTCCCTCTGTACCCTGCATCATCCTTCGGCACGATCCACAACTCCACCGACCTTCGTGTCATCCGCAAATTTACTAACCCACCCTTATACACCCTCATCCAGGTCATTTATAAAAATGACAAACAGCAGTGGCCCCAAAACAGATCCTTGCGGTGCACCACTAGTAACTGAACTCCAGGATGAACATTTGCCATCAACCACCACCCTCTGTCTTCTTTCAGCTAGCCAATTTCTGATCCAAAGCACTAATTCACCTTCAATCCCATACTTCTGTATTTTCTGCAATAGCCTACTGTGGGGAACCTTATCAAACGCCTTACTGAAATCCATATACACCACATCCACGGCTTTACCCTCATCCACCTGTTTGGTCACCTTCTCGAAAAAGTCAATAAGGTTTGTGAGGCACGACCTACCCTTCACAAAACCGTGCTGACTATCTCTAATGAACTTATTCTTTCCAAGATGACTATAAATCCTATCTCTTATAACCTTTTCCAACATTTTACCCACAACCGAAGTAAGGCTCACAGGTCTATAATTACCAGGGCTGTCTCTACTCCCCTTCTTGAATAAGGGGACAACATTTGCTATCCTCCAGTCTTCCGGCACTATTCCTGTCGACAATGACGACATAAAAATCAAGGACAAAGGCTCTGCAATCTCCTCCCTGGCTTCCCAGAGAATCCTAGGATAAAGCCCATCTGGCCCAGGGGACTTATCTATTTTCACACTTTCCAAAATTGCTAACACCTCCTCCTTGTGAACCTTAATCCCATCTAGCCTAGTAGTCTGTATCTCAGTATTCTCCTCGACAACATTTTCTTTCTCGACTGTAAATACTGACGAAAAATATTCATTTAACACTTCCCCTATCTCCTCCAATTCCACTCACAACTTCCCACTACTATCCTTGATTGGCCCTAACCTATCTCTCGTCATTCTTTTATTCCTGATATACCTATTGAAAGCCTCAGAGTTTTCTTTGATCCTATCCGCCAATGACTTCTCGTGTCCTCTCCTTGCTCTTCTTAGCTCTCCCTTTAGATCCTTCCTGGCTAGCTTGTAACTCTCAAGCGCCCTAACTGAGCCTTCATGTCTCATCCGAACATAAGCCTTCTTCTTCCTCTTGACAAGCGCTTCAACTTCTTTAGTAAACCACGGCTCCCTCGCTCGACAACTTCCTCCCTGCCTGACAGGTACATACTTATCAAGGACACGCAGTAGCTGCTCCTTGAATAAGCTCCACATTTCGATTGTGCCCATCCCCTGCAGTTTCCTTCCCCATCCTACGCATCCTAAATCTTGCCTAATCGCATCATAATTTCCTTTCCCCCAGCTATAATTCTTGCCCTGCTGTATATGCCTGTCCCTGCCCATCGCTAAGGTAAACCTAACCGAATTGTGATCACTATCACCAAAGTGCTCACCTACATCTAAATCTAACACCTGGCCGGGTTCATTACCCAGTACCAAATCCAATGTGGCATCGCCCCTCGTTGGCCTGTCAACATACTGTGTCAGAAAACCCTCCTGCACACACTGGTCAAAAACAGACCCATCTAAAGTACTCGAACTATAGTATTTCCAGTCAATATTTGGAAAGTTAAAGTCCCCCATAACAACTACCCTGTTACTCTCGCTCCTGTCAAGAATCATCTTTGCTATCCTTTCCTCGACATCTCTGGAACTATTTGGAGGTCTATAGAAAACTCCCAACAGGGTGACCTCTCCTCTCCTGTTTCTAACCTCGGCCCAGACTACCTCAGTAGACGAGTCCTCAAACGTCCTTTCTGCCACTGTAATACTTTCCTTGATTAACAATGCCACACTCCCCCCCCCCTCTTTTACCCTCTTCTCTGTTCTTAGTGAAACATCTAAATCCCGGAACCCGCAACATCCATTCCTGTCCCTGCTCTACCCATGTCTCCGAAATGGCCACTACATCGAGATCCCAGGTACCATGCTCCAGGCGTTGAAGTAGACACATTTTAAACCAAGCTCTTGCTTGCCAGTGCCCTCTTGTGTCTTTATAACCTTATCCCTGACCTCACTACTCTCAACATCCTGCACACTGGAACTACAATTTAGGTTCCCATCCCCCTGTTGAATTAGTTTCAACCCCCCCACCCCACCCCCCCGAAGAGCACTAGCAAATCTCCCCCTCAGGATATTGGTACCCCTCTGGTTCAGGTGAAGACCATCCTGTTTGTCGAGGTCCCACCTACCCCAGAAAGAGCCCCAATTATCCAGGAAACCAAAACCCTCCCTCCAACACCATCCCTGCAGCCACGTGTTCAACTCCTCTCTCTCCCTCTTCCTCACTTCGCTAGCACGTGGCACGGGCAACAACCCAGAGATAACAACTCTGTTTGTTCTCGCTCTAAGCTTCCACCCTAGCTCCCAGAATTTCTGCCTTAAATCCCCATCTGTCTTCCTACCTATGTCGTTGGTGCCTATGTGTACCACGACTTGGGGCTGCTCCCCCTCCCCCTTGAGGATCCCAAAAACACGCTCCGAGACATCACGTACCCTGGCACCTGGGAGGCAACACACCAACCGTGAGTCTCTCTCGTTCCCACAGAACCTCCTATCTGTTCCCCTAACTATGGAGTCCCCAATGACTAATGCTCTGCTCCTCTTACCCCTTCTCTTCTGAGCAACAGGGACAGACTCTGCGCCAGAGACCCGTATCCCATTGCCTCATCACCTCACACTTCCCTGTATTAAATTTTATCTGCCACTTCTCTGCCCATTCTGATAGCCTATCTCTATCCTGTTGTAGGCAGTTTATATCATCCTCACTGTTTACCACTCCTCCAAGTTTGGTGTCATCGGCAAATTTTGAAATTCTACTCTGAATTCCAAGATCGAAGTAATGGTTCAATTGAATCTGAATAGACTGTTATATGAAAGTCCATGTAAACCCCATCAACACCATTGCCTTCATCAACTCTCTCTGTTACCACCTCAAAAACTCCAGCAAGTTAGTTAAACATGATTTTCCCTTAAGAAATCCATGCTGGCTTTCCTTTATTAACTCGCATTTGTCATGTGACTATTGATTTTGTCCCAAATTATTTTTTCTAAACGTTTTCCCACCACTGTAATTAAACTGACTGGTTTAACTGTAGTGGCTGGGCTTATCTCTACACCCTCTTTTGAACAAGGGTGTAACGTTTGCAATTTTGCAGCCCTCTGTCATCACCCCCGAGTCTAAGGAAGATTGAAAAATTATGGTCAGTACCTCTGCGATTTCCACTCTCACTTCCCTCAGTATCCTTGGATGCATGTTATCTGGTCCTTGTCTTTATCCACTTCAAGTACAGATAGCTAATCTAATACTTCCTCTTTGTCAATTTTAAACAACTCTAGTGTATGACTTACCTCCTCTTTCAACATTGCCTGGGTTGCATCTTAGAATCATAAAACGTTTATTGCACAGAAAGAGACCACTTGGCCCATCGTGCTACCTAAAAACGATCCATCCATTCTAATCCCACGTTCCAGAATTTGATAGATTTTGGCACATGAGGTGCATATTCCGTTTGGAATGAGGTATGGGTTCCTGCCTCAACTACCCTTTCGGGCAATGAATTCCAGACACCCACCACCCTCTGGGAGAAAGTAAAGTCCTCATCTCCCCTATAGTCTTTCTACCAAGCACTTTAAATCCATGCCACTTCGTCACTGACCTCTCTGATAAGGTGAATAGACCCTTCACCTCCACTCCATCCAGGCCTCACGCAATTTTGTACATTTCAATCAGATCTTCCCCCTGCCTTCTCTGTTCCAAGGAGAAGAGCCCCAGACGATCGAACCTTTCTTCATAGATAAATTTTTACAATACTGGCAGCATCCTCGTAAATCTCCTCTGTACCCTCTCTAGTGCAATTACATCCTTTCTGTAATGAGGTGACCAGAACTGTACACAGTACTCAAGTTGTGGTCTAACGAGTGAGTTCTACAGTTCCAGCGTAACCTCCCTGCTCTTATATTTTATACTTCAGCTAATAAAGGAAAGAATTCCATATCTTCTGCCTTGCAAAAGATAGATGCAAAGTATTTATTTAGTGCCTCAACTATGCCCTCTGCCTCCATGTGTAAATCCCCTTTATGGTCCCGAATCGGCCCCATTCCTCCTTTTACTTACCTTTTACTATTTACAAGCCTATTGAAACTTTGGAATTTCTTTTAATGATAGCCACCAGTCTCTTTTCATGCTCTCTCTTTGCTTCTCTTATTTGCTTTTTCACTTTCCTTCTTTTTTTTAATTCATTCACAGGATGTGGGCATCGCTGGCCAGGCCAGCATTTATTGCCCATCCCTAATTGCCCTTGAGAAGGTGGTGGTGAGCTGCCTTCTTGAACCGCTGCAGTCCATGTTGGGTAGGTACACCCACAGTGCTGTTAGGAAGGGAGTTCCAGGATTTTGACCCAGCGACAGTGAAGGAACGGTGACATAGTTCCAAGTCAGGATGGTGTGTGACTTGGAGGGGAACTTGCAGGTGGTGGTGTTCCCATGTATTTGCTGCCCTTGTCCTTCTAGTTGGTAGAGGTCGCGGGTTTGGAAGGTGCTGTCGAAGGAACCTTGGTGCATTGCTGCAGTGCATCTTGTAGATGGTACACACTTGTTGCCGCTGTGCGTCAGTGATGGAGGGAGTGAATGTTTGTAGATCGGGTGCCAATCAAGCGGGCTGCTTTGTCCTGGATGGTGTCGAGCTTCTTGAGTGTTGTTGGAGCTGCATCCATCCAGGCAAGTGGAGAGTATTCCATCACACTCCTGACTTGTGCCTTGTAGATGGTGGACAGGATTCGGGGAGTCAGGAGGTGAGTTACTCGCCTCGGGACTCCTAGCCTCTGACCTGCTTGTGTAGCCACGGTTTTTATATGGCTACCCCAGTTCAGTTTTCGGTCAATGGTAGCCCCTAGGATGTTGATAGTGGGGGATTCAGCTATGGTAATGCCGTTGAATGTCAAGGGAAGATGATTAGATTCTATTTTGTTGAAGATGGTCATTGCCTGTCACTTGTGTGGCACGAATGTTACTTGCCACTTATCAGCCCAAGCCTGGATATTGTCCAGGTCTTGCTGCATTTCTGCACAGACTGCTTCAGTATCTGAGGAGTTGCGAATGGTGCTGAACATTGTGCAATCATCAGCGAACATCCCCACTTCTGACCTTATGATTGAAGATTCTGGACCTTCTATTTTCAGCCTGGTTCTCAATAGTATCTTTATCCAGCAAATTTCAGAAGTTTGAATATCAGTGAATAAAATTATCAACTTTTGTGCAACCGTCAAAGATCTGTGTGAATACACAAACGTCTCTCTGTCCCTGTCTCTTCATTTAATCCATTTGTCTACATTGCCTTCCCTTACACTTCTTACAAAACAACATCACTTCATACTTCACTGTGTTAAATTACTTCTGCCATGTCCCTACCCATTTTACCAGTCAGTCTCTGTCCTCCTGAAGTCTGTTACTATCCTTCACACTGCTTATTATCATTTCAGAGTTTCCTGCCATCTGAAAACTTTGACATTATCCCCTCTGTACATTGCCGATTGTATTAACATACAGCAACAGTGATCCCAACAGTGACCCTGGGGAACCCCACTGAGTACAGCACTCCAGACTGAACAATAACCATTCTCCACTACTCATTGCTTTCTGTCACTTAGCTATTTTCCTGCATTCTGGCATTGAAAATAAAAGACAAGACTTCCATTTATGTAGCGCCTTTCATGGCCACTGCATGTCCCAAAGCAATTTACAACCAATGAGTACAATTCAACGCGTGGTCAGTCCTGTAATATAGGAAGGACAGCAACAGATTTCGTGTTACGACCACATGAGAACTCTGTCCAGGGGTCTTTTACTGTCGTAACCTGGCCTTATTGTAACAGGGTTTAATTTTAAACACACTGTGTTTTGAGCTTCCACTTTATGAATACTTGTTCACAACTTTACAATCATAAGGCAAAGAAATGAGCACAACCAGGCTTTCTATGTTTAAAGAAGAAAGAATGAAATTTGTTAAACCTTCAACTTAAACTCTAGTATGGTTCACGCCCACGGATATATGATGCGTCCACACGAGCATGCACATGCAATATAAACATGCAAATAGGGACAGAAAAGAGCAGAACAGAAGATAAGGAGAACAGTTTGAGGCAATTCTTGTCACTGTTTCTCGAGCTCGCTGTATTCCTTGATTGAATATCTGATCTTTCATTTCGCTGGGACCCAGTAGTCTTCGTAAAACCTTCTTCACAGAGGAAACCATTCTCTCTTAAAGTTTCATGTGTTTTCACAAGATTCAGTTCCGTGGGAAAAGATGAAGGCAGGCAGACAGGAGAGGTGATGTTCTTAGTCCATGAACACATGTTGTTCTGAGTTCATAATCTGTTTTCCAGTTTAAAACACCCCGAGTCGTCCAGCAGGTGGCCACGTGACCGACTGGCCTGACCAGGTCTCTTTCTGTGTATTGGGGCAGGTACTGGCTCCCTTTGTTTTCACATTGTCTGGTAGTATTCAATCATCTTTCCGGTCATGGACTTACAATGTTTAAGTTTTAATGTTCATGTGGTGAAATTACGTGTGCCTCAGTCTTGGCAGGCGGGGGTTTGCCTGACACCTCAACACCCAGGGGAACGAAGTGCCATTTAAAGACAAGCGGTGCATTTCATAACAGAGTCTGAGAAATATAAGATATAGAAAGTCCATTCATTCACCAATCTTAACCTTATTAAACATGGACTGTTCTAGTTGCCAAGTCTTCTGTAATCTTTCCCTTTCTTTCTCCTCAGGACAGCTGTGGGGGTGGGAGTGGGTCTATCCTGAACTCCCTGATTCATGCAAAGACTTTTGTCTTCAGGGGATGGGTGGTTCCCTTTCCCTCTGACTGTGGGGGAGGAGTCTTTTTTACTCTCCACTTTGATCTCTGGGACAGTCCTACCTGCAGGTATTTGTGACACTTCGACTGCGTGAGTAAGGAGGACTTTGCAGGGTCGACAGGGCTGGGTTTGTCATTGTCATTTCTAGTGCCTAGGTCGATGCCGGGTGGGCCATACGGTTTCATTCCTTTTAATTGCCTTCGCAGTAATGAGATGCAACTGAGTGGCTGGCTAGGCCATTTCAGAGGGCATGTAAGGGTCAACAACATTGTTGTGGGTCTGGAGTAACATGTAGGTCGGAAAAGGTAAGGACAGCAGATTTCTTTCCCTAAAGGACATTTGTGAACCTTTTGTGTCACTGGAGTGTTTCCATCTTCTATCACTCCCATATCCAAAGATGGCTGAAAGATTCTGAACAGTGCCTCTGCTATTTGCACCATACCTTTCCTCAGCAACCCTCATACATCCCATCCAGACCAGGTAAATGTTCAACTTTGTTGTGGTGCAAAAAGTTTTAGATTGAAAGTGGTTAACTGAACCTGTTTATTCAGTGACTGTAATTAATGTCAGTCTCCATGGACCTGAACTGTGTCACTGGAGGGTTTCCTTCTTCTGTTAATAAGGGGCTCCTTTCAATCTGTTATTTCATAGTATCAGCGGGAGCACAACCTCCTGCACGAACAGATATCAGTGGCGAGAGAGAGAGAGAGAGAGAGAGAGACAGGATAGATCAGAATCTGAGAACAATAGATTGGAATGTTACAACAATGATTTGGAGGAAAGTATAGGTGGACTGAATAGCAAGTTTGCAGACGGCACTAAGATTGGTGGAGTTGCAGATAGTGAAGGGGACTGTCAGAGAATACAGCAGAATATAGATAGATTGGAGAGTTGGGCAGAGAAATGGCAGATGGAATTCAATCGGGGCAAATGCGAGGTGATGCATTTTGGAAGATCCAAATCAAGAGTGAACTATACAGTAAATGGAAAAGTCCTGGGGAAAATTGATGTCCAGAGAGATTTGGGTGTTCAGGTCCACTGTTCCCTGAAGGTGGCAACGCAGGTCAATAAAGTGGTCAAGAAGGCATATGGCATGCTTTCCTTCATCGGACGGGGTATTGAGTACAAGTGTTGGCAGGTCATGTTACAGTTGTATAGGACTTTGGTTGGGCCACATTTGTAATACTGCGTGCAGTTCTGGTCGCCACATTACCAAAAGGATGTGGATGCTTTGGAGAGGGTGCAGAGGAGGTTCACCAGGATGTTGCCTGGTATGGAGGGCGCTAGCTATGAAGAGAGGTTGAGTAGATTAGGATTATTTTCATTAGAAAGACGGAGGTTGAGGGGGGACCTGATTGAGGTGTACAAAATCATGAGAGGTATAGACAGGGTGGATAGCAAGAGGCTTTTTCCCAGAGTGGGGGATTCAATTACTAGAGGACCCGAGTTCAAAGTGAAAGGGGAAAAGTTTAGGGGGAATATGCGTGGAAAGTTCTTTACGCAGAGGGTGGTGGGTGCTTGGAACGCGTTGCCAGCGGAGGTGGTAGATGCGGGCACGATGGCGTCTTTTCAGATGTATCTAGACAGATACATGAATGGGCAGGAAGAAAAGAGATACAGACCCTTAGAAAATAGGCGACATGTTTAGATAGAGGATCTGGATCAGCGCAGGCTTGGAGGGCCGAAGGGCCTGTTCCTGTGCTGTAATTTTCTTTGTTCTTTGTTCTTTGTTCCAACAATGGATCAGAATCTGAGAACAATAGATTGGAATGTTACAACAATGGATCAGAATCTGAGAACAAAAAATTGGAATTTTACAACAATCGGTCAGAATCTGAGGACAGTAGACTGGAATGTTACAACAATGGGTCAGAATCTGAGAACAATAGATTAGAATGTTACAACAATGGACAGCAGGACTTCTTGCACTTGGTTTGGCTTGCTGACTGCAGATTGGATAACATTAGAATATCGGGTCTATTATGCTCTGAGGATGATTCAATGTATTTACTATCCCATCCTCGCTATTATTTGTGTCCCTGGTAAGTCTCAGTATCCTGCTATTAGATTAATTAACCATATTTCACTGATTTCGTGTTCTTGTCAATTAAAAGCATGAGAAGATTGTCGTCATTATCTTCAGTTACTGTCACAAACTCTATTCCCTATCCACGATCTGCATCCCCCTCACTGGCCGTTGACTGAGGTGGAACCAGGAAGTTTTCAACCTCTGGTACTTGTTAAATGCTGAGCTGAGTTCATCCCCATTTTCCCTCCATTCCCAACCCTGTCTATTGTTACGGCCAGGTGAAGAGGGGTCACAGTCACCCCTCTTGTCCTTCCTCTTATTTGACTGCAACAGTCTTTGTCCTTTTTAAACAGTGGATGTGCTTACTATCTCAGTGAGTATTTTACCTTTTACCTTTGGTGTGATGGTGAAGGATCCGATCGGACCAGTTCTCTTGAGTTTGAACACGGAAGAGCTGCGTTTATTATACTTAACAATCTAAACCCGATCTAAATAAAATCATAAAAAATTACCGCGCATTTATGCACACACTCACACGGGAATCACACAGAAATAATTTCCAAAGTGAGAAGTATATTTGTGGTTGGATTGGAATCCAGAATTAATATTATAAATAAATACTCATTCTGTGATGTTGGACGATTCGGTGGTCTTCTGGCTGAAGTTGTATTCTTGAAGTCTTTGGCTGGTTAAAGTGCATTTGTGGCAGGCACACATGGCTCAGTGTTTTCTTGGAGGCAGATTTGTAGGTAGGTTTCTTCCCCTGGTTACTCTGTCTGTAGCAAACTGTAGGCTTGGAGGGCCCACAGTCGCATGCGGTTTTCAAACTTGTGGTGTTAGATGGAGAGAGAGACGGAGAGAGAGAGGCGGGGACACAGCCCTTCTGCTTCTGCACAGTTTGAATCACTGGCGTGTCTGTCTTTGTCCAGGGTAAACTCCCAGCTTTCACAGAGATGGACAGAAGGTCCCATGACTGCCTCTGTGTATTCTTTGTACCCTTATAATGAGATTCAAAGTTAGAAATTCTATCTCCCCAGTGCTCAGGATACCAGTATTTACTGTTGGAGAAGATTGCTCTTTCAAAGTCAATGTGTCAGGATGGCCTTGTATGCCGTGTTAATGATTGTAAGCTTAGGTAATTCAATCACTGGAGCAAGCCAGTGATTTAGATCCAGGCTCATAAGATATGTGTCTCCTGCTGGAGGCCTTGGAATGTGAAAAGGTGTTTCAGATAACAATTGTGGTGGCAATCTTGGCTGCCTGTTTTTTCAAGGTTAACTGCAGGATTTTCTCCATTAAATGATTAGTGTAAGTTTCCAACCGATGAATTAAAATTCCTCATTGGGCATATGGTGTTATGTTGACACTGCCACAGCACATGGAAAGAAAAGTGAGAATAGGAACATTTCATGACAGAATTGTGGGAAGAAATGGAAGGAAACAAACATTCATTCTCAATAATAACTTCTCAAATTCACACATTAATCTTAGAATTACTGCAGCTGACATTGTCTGTTTCAGTTTGATTTAGATTTAGAGATACAGCACTGAAACAGGCCCTTTGGCACACCGAGTCTGTGCCGACCATTAACCACCCATTTATACTAATCCTACACTAATCCCATATTCCTACCAAACATCCCCACCTGTTCCTATATTCCCCGAACCACCTACCTATACTAGTGGCAATTTATAATGGCCAATTAACCTATCAACCTGCAAGTCTTTTGGCTGTGGGAGGAAACTGGAGCACCCGGAGAAAACCCACGCAGACACAAGGAGAACTTGCAGTACTGATATAATTGTGTTGGAGTTTTGTCTGGGATGGTTATGTGTCAGGTTTGATCCTGGTTGTTCTTGCAGAGTTCTGCTTTGAACTGTTGGGTTATATTTGCTTTGAGTTTAAGACCTGATCATTGGGTTCTTAGCTTTCTGGTGAGGTACACAGGTGCTGTTTACTTCAGGGTATTTTCCGTTCCAATTTCCCTTTACGATGGTGAGGATCTTTTTTTCTGATCTGCCCTATGTCTTCGGAGTCATTACCGCTCGCAAGGGTCTGTCAAACTTTCACTGCACTCTCTTGTGGCACTTTAACTATGTGAGGCATCTCAAGGGAACTTTCCTTGCCCTTGCACGTTTCTGTAATTGCTGTTAGCAGCCTTTTTAGGGTGCTTCTTTGACCTGCATTTAAGGAAGAGAGCGTGTGGTCTAATCTATCTAACATTTCAGGTTTGGCTAATCGGAGAGTAGGGGATTCTAGTTGGGAATTCTCCTGGCCCTCCTCTAACCTGTCCTCACGATTCTTTTTAATCCTTCCCTCCTGACCGTCTGACAGATCTGTACTTGTCTGTCCCCTCCACAGCCTTTACTTTTTTCCTTTGGTCTGGGTGTCAATTAAATAATTAACCTGAGTATTCCTTTTGCCACTCGATATGGACCACTGAACTGGGATTTCAGGGGTTCACCCTGCAGTGAGAGTAGTAACAATACATGGTCTCTGGGCTGAAATGTTCTAGCCTTGGCATTTTTGTCTGCTTATCTTTTCATAGCTGCCTGAGAGGTCTTTAGGTGCCCCTGAGCCATTGCACACGCTCTCGTGAGCCACTCCCAGAGCATGGAAATGTTGTCTAAAATGGAAGACACATCCCTGTGTCCCAAAAACCTCTCCTTGTTTCGTTTAAGAGGACCTCTCGCTTCGTGTCCATAAACTAACTCAAAGAGACTAAAGCCAGTGGACTCATTAGATAAGTCCCTGGTCACCAACAGGAGAAATCCCAGCCCTTTGTCCCAGTCATGAGGTTACTCATAGCAATATGGCCTGATCATTGTCTTTAGGGTCTGGTGGTACTGCTCCAAAGCCCCTTGTGACTGTGGGTGATAGGCTGAGAACTTTAGCATGGTTATGTCCAGAATATCCATGACCTTTTCAAAAATACTTGACGTAAAATGTGTGTCCTGATCCATCTGGATCTCAGCAGGCAGCCCATATCGGGTAAAGAATTGGGTTAGCCCCTCCACCACTACCTTGGTAGAGATTGTTCTTTCGGAGAATGGCCTCTGAGAATCGGGTCACCATGTCCATAATGGTGAGAAGATACTGGTAATCCCGTTTTGTTTTCAGCAGGTGTCCCACACAATCCACCAGCATTCTGCTGAAGGGTTCTTGTATGGGAATTAGGGGTGCCGGTTTTATTGCAGGTTGGGACTTCCCCAGAACCTGGCACGTGTGACCTGTTTGACAGAACTCCACTACATCTTTGTGGAGTTATGGTCAGTCAAAACGCTGTGTTATGCGGCTTTGATTTTTCATGCACTGGCATGTCCATCCATTAGAAGGTCGTGGGCCATTCTTATTATTTCTTAAAGGGACCTCAGCGGCACCACTCTCTTGGAGATTCACTGTCCACTCTTCATCCGCAGGACTGTGAGGAGGTGTACACTTCCTCATCAGCACCTCACTCTTTAAATAGGAGCACTCTGCAACTCCCTCTGCTTCAGCTTTGGTTTGGACAGACTGTGCTAACATTGCACTGTATTTTTAACACTGGATCAGGTTGTTGAGACTCAACTAAGGAAAATCTGTTTAACACATCCTTTGGGTCCTCTAACATCCCAAAGAAGATTTCACAATCAGGGGGAATACCTGGGACCTTCTCCTGTAAATGCTCTGTCTCCCTGACCTCTTTTGGTCTCTCTAGAACCACTGGGGAAGCTGCCACCTTTACCCCCTGTCAGATCATTACCCAGGAGCAGGTCGACCCATACACTGATAAACTAGGGACAATCCCGATGGTTAACTGTCCTGAAATTAGGTCACACTCCAAGTGCAGCCGATATAAAGGTATGGACATATACGGACTTCTGATACCATTCACTAACAGTCTAGCATTCACTGCACTCTCTGGGGGAAAGCTCATGCCTTTTCCCAGCAGAAGGAATTGGGTGGCCCCTGTATCCCTGAGTATGACTATGGACTTGCCTGCCTCACTCAAGGGGTATGGGGTCACTTATCCTTGGGAAAAGTTCCTGCTAACTCTCAGGGAATTTGTTGAGTTTTCCCGCACTCTCTGTGGTAGTTTTACTGGGTCTGACTGCCACAGTGAAAGACACATCCTGATCTGCTGTGCTTTCCATCAGGGCCCTTTTATCTGCACTTATCTGGTGGACCCTGTTTAATCCTACAGGTTTTCCCATAACTTGCAGCATTCAGCTCCATGGTGACCTTCCTTATTACAGTGGAAACACACAGATCTTCATCCGTTACTCCTGCTCGCAGTACCATCCGATTTGGCCTGAGGATGGGCCCCTGTATTTCCCGCTTTTCCTTCTTGCCCATGGCTGTTCGGGCTCCTATCACTCTCCCACCTTTTATTCTCGGATCTTTGGGATGACTGGGGAAGGGTTTCCCTTTGGGGTAAGGCCTTCTGTACAAAGGAAAATTCATCGGCCAGAATTGCAACCTGTCTGGCTCTTTGAACCTTTTGTTCCTTTATGTGGGTTCTAATGGGAGGTGGCCTGCCTTAATACAGTGGAAACTCCTCGAGAACGATCACCACTCTGAGGATTTCATACGTGGGCTCTATCTTGACTGTCCATATCTACTGGTCAAAAGTAAACTCAAAAATGCATTGTAAAATCTTCTAACGGTACGTATGAAGGAAACATTTAGCAAAGACAAATGTGGGTCCATTACAGGCAGAGTCAGGAGAATTTATAATGGAGAATAGAGAAATGGTAGAGAAGCTAAATGATTATCTTGTGTCTTTCTTCACTGTGGAGGATACAAGAAATCTCCCAGAATTAGAGATCCAAGGGATTTGGGAGAATGAGGAATTGAGGGAAATTAGGATTAGTAAGAAGTTGTATTGGGGAAATTAATAGTGCTGAAAGTTGATAATTCACCAGGATCTGATATTCTACATCCCAGAGTGTTGAAGGAAGTAGCTATGGGGATTGTAGATACATTGGTGATCCACTTTCAAAATTCTATCAATTTTGGAACGCTTCCTGCAGATTGGAAGGTCGCAAATGACACCCCACTATTTAAGAAGGGAGGGAAAAAGAAAATTGGGAATTACACACCTGTTATGCTTCCATCAGTACTAGGGAAAGTGCTGGAATCTATTCTAAAGTATGTGATAAATGGATCTGATTGGGCAGAGTCAACATGGATTTATGAAAAGGAAATCATTCATGCTGAACCTGTTGGAGTTTTTTTAGGATGTTACTCACAGAATAGAAAAGGGGAGCTGGTGGATTTTCAGAAGGCATTTGATAAAGTGCACCACAGGAGCTTGGTAAGCAAAACTAAAACACATGGGAAAGGAGGTAATATACTGACATGCAGTAAGGATTGGTTAACAGGCAGGAAACAGAGTAGGAATAAAAGGGTCATTCTTGCGTTGGCAGGATGAGACTAGTGCGGTACCGCAGGGAACAGTACTTGGGCCCCAGCTGTTCACAATATATATCGATGATTTGGGTATGGGGACCAAAGTAATATTTTCAAGATTGCAGATTGCACAAAACTAGGTTGGAATGTGAGTTGTGAGGAAAATGCAAAGCGGCTTCAAGGGGATTTGGACAGACTGAATGAGTGGGCAAGAACATGGCAGATGGAATATAATGCGGAAAAATGTGAGGTGGGCCACTTGGGTAGAATGAATAGATGTGCAGTGTATTTCTTAAATGGTAAGACATGAGAAAGTGTAGAAGTACAAAGGGACCTGGGTGTCCTTGTCAATAGGTCACTTAAAGCTAACATGCAGGTGCAGCAAGCAATTAGGAAGGCTACTGTGTGTTACTTTTATCGTTAGAGGATTTGAATACAGGAGTAGTGAAGTCTTGATTCAATTGTATAGAACCTTGGTTAGATCGCACCTGGAGTACTGTGTGCAGTTTGGGTCCCCTTACCTGAGGAAGGATATTATGACCATAGAGGGAGGCAACAAAGGTTCACCAGACTTGTTCCTGGGATGGCGGGACTGTTCTACGGAAAGGGATTGAAGAAACTGAACATGTATTCTCCAGAGTTTCGAAGAATGAGCGGTGATCTCATTGAAACCTACAAAATACTTAAAGGGATAGACAAGGCAGCTAAGATGTTTCCCCTGGTTGGGGAATCTAGAACAAAGGGACACAAATTCAAAGCCACTTAGGACAGAGATGAGGAGTAATTTCTTTACTCAGAGGGTTGTGAACCTTTGGAATTCTCTACCCTTCTGTGGAAGCGCAGTCATTGCTATGTTTAAAGTATAGATTGACAGATTTCTAAATACCACTGACAGAAGGGGATATGAGGATAGTGTGGGAAAAAGGCATTGAAGAGGATGATCAGCCATGATCATATTGAATGGTGGAGCAGGATCGATGGGACGACTGGTTGAATTCAGATTCTATGTTCCTATATTCCTTAGCTGCTTAACTGCTTCCAACTCGAGGTCAGTTTAGTCAGGCTGCTTTCCAAGGGTTCAGAATGTTTTACTGAACACTTCGGATGCTATCTCATATACACCCAGGATAGCATTTTTAGTCATCTCATAATCTGATGAACTTTTATCTGGCAGCACTGAATAAACCTCATGGGCTTTGCCTGTTATTTTGTTTTGTAAAAATAGCATCCCGCTCTCTTCCGACCATTTCAGCTGCTTTGCAAGCTTTTCAAAAGTGGTGAAAAATTCTGCCACATCCACCTCATTGAACTTTGGAATGAACTGGGAGAAGTTTAAGGGATCAACACATGGTCCTGAGCTAGGAGCAGCTCCCACACTCGCTGTGCTTTGACTGGGTATACTGGGTCTTCCTTTAGTTGATTTGAACTGCCTTAACTTCCTTTCCTCCTTCTTCCTCTGGAACACTTTCATTTTTTCCCTTTCTTGACAATCACTCTGCTCTTTCTCGCTCACACTGGAATTTAATTCTCGTCTTTTCTGTTCTAGTTTTACCTTAGCTAACATTACTCTATCTGTTAGTGATTCTAACCCTGTTTGAGTCTTCAGCTTCAAGTGAAAAATGGTTGTCCACAAGTCTTAGGAATTCAGGTTTCCGAGCTTTTGGATGGAGAGGAATCCCGAACTGTCCAGCTATATTACTCAACTTTTCAACAGATTGGGGTTTTAACCTGTACCAAGTTATTTCAGTCTGCATGCAACTCCCTTATTGCGAATGTAACTGATTTATTCAAAAAGGGAGAGAGCCAGAAATCAGGAAAAATTATGAGGGGCATTGATAGGGTAGGTAGGAAGAAACGTTTCCCTTAGCGGAGGTGCCAATAACCAGGGGGGCATTGATTTAAGCTTAGGGACAGGCAGTTTAGAGGGAATTTGAGGGGAAAAATCACCCAGAGGGTGTTTGGAATCTGGAGCACACTACCTGAATGGAAGGAAGAGGCAGGACTCTTACAACATTTACGAAGTATTTAGATGAGCACTTGAAAAGCCATTGTATACAAGGTTACGGGGCAGGTGCTGGAAAATGGGATTAGAATTTACAGGCTTGATGGCCGACACAGATACAGTGGGGCGAGGGGACTGTTTCTGTGCTGTAAAACTCTGTGCCTCTATGACACTTCTAATTTGCCGTTTGTTGTCGGGTTACGATCTCTAGAACCTCCAGATTTCTGCTGCAGCCAGGTGAGGAGGGGTCCCAGGCTCTCTTCTTGTCCTGTATTTTATTTGATCACAACGGGGTTTATTCCTTTTTGGCACTGGACGTGCTGACCACCTCAGTGAATATTTTACCTTTTACCTTTTGTGATAGTGAAAGAACCAATCAGACAGGTTTTCGTGATTTTAAACATGAGGTGAGTTTATTATACTTTAAAATCTAAACTGAATCTAAATAAAATAACAACAATATAAGGTACACATTCATGCACACACTCACACGCAAATCACACAAATAGGTTATAGAGTGAGAAATAAATTTATATTTGGATTGGAGTCCAGAATAAATTAAAAATAAAAAAAGTCTGTGTGATTGGATAATTCTGTGGTTGGATTGACTTCACTTTCTCCATCAGCCTACCATGGGGAGCCTTATCAAACGCCTTACTGAAGTCCATGTATATGACATCGACAGCCCTTTCCTCATCAATCAACATTGTCACTTCCTCAAAGAATTCTATTAAGTTGGTAAGACATGACCTTCCCTGCACAAAACCATGTTGCCTATCACTGATAATCCCATTTTCTTCCAAATGGGAATAGATCCTATCCCTCAGTATCTTCTCCAGCAGCTTCCCTACCACTGACGTCAGGCTCACCGGTCTATAATTACCAGGATTTTCCCTGCTACCCTTCTTAAACAAGGGGACGACATTAACAATTCTCCAGTCCTCCGGGACCTCACCCGTGTTTAAGGATGCTGCAAAGATATCTGTTAAGGCCCCAGCTATTTCCTCTCTCGCTTCCCTTAGTAACCTGGGATAGATTCCATGCGGACCTGGGGACTTGTCCACCTTCATGCATTTCAGAATACCCAACACTTCCTCCCTCCTTATGCCGACTTGACCGAGAGTAATCAAACATCTGTCACTAACCTCAACATCCGTCATGTCCCTCTCCTCGGTGAATACCGATGCAAAGTGCTCGTTTAGAATGTCACCCATTTTCTCTGACTCCACGCATAACTTTCCTCCTTTGTCCTTGAGTGGGCCAATCCTTTCTCTAGTTACCCTCTTGCTCCTTATATCTAAATAAAAGGCTTTGGGATTTTCCTTAACCCTGTTTGCTGAAGATATTTCATGACCCCTTTTAGCCCTCTTAATTCCTCGTTTCAGATTGGTCCTACATTCCCGATATCCTTTCAAAGCTTTGTCTTTCTTCAGCCTCCTAGACCTTATGTATGCTTCCTTTTTCCTCTCGTCTCGTCTCACAATTTCACCTGTCATCCATGGTTCCCTAATCTTGCCATTTCTATCCCTCATTTTCACAGGAACATGTCTCTCCTGCTCGCTAATCAACCTCTCTTTAAAAGACTCCCACATATCAAATGTGGATTTACCTTCAAACTGATGCTCCCAATCTACATTCCCCAGCTCCTGCCGAAATTTGGTGTAGTTGGCTTTCCTCCTATTTAGCACTCTTCCTTTGGGACCACTCTCGTCTTTGTCCATGAGTATTCTAAAACTTACGGAATTGTGATCACTATTCCCAAAGTAGTCCCCTACTGAAACTTCAAACACCTGGCCGGGCTCATTCCCCAACATCAGGTCCAGTATGGCCCCTTCCCGAGTTGGACTATTTACATACTGCTCTAGAAAACTCTCCTGGATGCTCCTTACAAATTCTGCTCCATCTAGACCTCTAACACTAAGTGAATCCCAGTCAATGTTGGGAAAATTAAAATCTCCTATCACCACCACCCTTTTGCTCCTACATCTTTCCATAATCTGTTTACATATTTGTACCTCTATCTCACGCTTGCTGTTGGGAGTCCTGTAGTACAGCCCCAACATTGTTACTGCACCCTTCCTATTTCTGAGTTCTGCCCATATTGTCTCACTGCTCGAGTCCTCCATATTGCCCTCCTTCAGCACAGCTGTGATATCCTCTTTGACCAGTACTGCCGCTTTTACCTCCCTCTCTATCCCGCCAGAAGCATCGATATCCTGGGATATTTAGTTGCCAATCATGACCTTACCTCAGCCAAGTCTCAGTAATAGCAATAATATCATACTCCCAGTTACTAATCCAGGCCCTAAATTCATCTGCCTTACCTACTACACTTCTTGCATCAAAACAAATGCACCTCAGACCACCAGTCCCTTTGCGTTCAGCATCTGCTCCCTGCCTACTTTTTCCCTTAGTCATGCTGACTTCATTATCTAGTTCCTTACAGGCTTTAGTTTCTACCACCTTACAGTCCACTGACCTCATTTGGTTCCCATCCCCTGCCACATTATTTTAAACCCTCCCCAACAGCGTTAGCAATAGCACCCCCAAGGACATTAGGTCCAGTCCGGCCAAGGTGTAGACCGTCCAATTTGCAATAGTCCCACCTCCCCCAGAAACGGTCCCAATGTCCCAAAAATCTGAACCCCTCCCTCCTGCACCATCTCTCAAGCCACGCATTCATCCTGACTATTCTTTCATTTCTACTCGGACTATCACGTGGCACTGGTAGCAATCCTGAGGTTACTACCTCTGATGTCCTACTTTTTAACTTGGCTCCTAACTCCCTAAATTCTGCTTGTAGGACCTCATCCCGTTTTTTACCTATGTCATTGGTGCCTTTGTGCACAACGACAACTGGCTGTTCACCTTCCACTTTCAGAATGTTCTGCAGCCGATCTGAGACATCCCTGACCCGTGCACCTGGGAGGCAACATACCATTCGGGAGTCTCGTTTTCGACCACAGAACCGCCTATCTACTCCCCTTACAATCGAATCTCCTATGACTATCGCCCTTCCACTCTTTTTTCCGCCCTTCCTAACATCAGAGCCAGCCACGGTGCCATGAACCTGGCTACTGCTGCCTTCCCCTGGTGAGCCATCTCCACCAACAGTATCCAAAACGGTATACCTGTTGTGGAGGGAGATGACCGCAGGGGACACCTGCGCTGCCTTCCTGCTCTTTCTCTGCCTTTTGGTCACCCATTCCCTTTCACCCTCAGCAATCCTAATCTGTGGTGTGGCCAATTCGCTAAACGTGCTATCCACGACCTCCTCAGCAACCCGGATGCTCCAAAGTGAGTCCATCCGCAGCTCCAGAACCGTCATGCTGTCTAACAAGAGCTGCAGCTGGACACACTTCCAGCACGTGAAGGAGTCAGGGACATCAGCCGTGTCCCTGAGCTCCCACATTGAGCAAGAGGAGCATAACACGGGTCTGAGATCTCCTGCCATTTTCAATCTTAAGCTTAAGTTAGTCTTAACTTAGATAAACGAAGAAGGAACGAAAAGTTTTTACCAATCACACGAAAAAAAAAATAGAAAAAGCCTTACCTTATCTGCACGCCATCGAGTCCTTTTTTTTTGGTTAGAGGAGGAGGGCGGGTTGGAGACACTACAGGTATAGTGTCTCGGGTTCAGCCGCTGCCCAAATATATAGGACTTACTTACCCAGCTGCCACATCGCTCTCCCTGTCGCCGCTGCAAAAAAAAAAACAGGATCCATCAAATGATGTGAACTGCACAGCCAGCCACTTCTGGTGTAACCCGCACAGTGCCCCATGGTGGGCAGGGTTCTAGCCTCTGTTTGCCATGCATATGCTCTTAATGTGAGGAAGGGTTTCAATTGACGTCAATCAGCCATTCCAATAGATTTGATGTACTTCTTTGACACTTGGTCTGTGCATGTCCACTGAACGCGGGCGTAGTCACTCTCAGGTGAACACGCATTCAGCAGCACGAGTAACCCTCTCAAGTGTTATTTAAAAGGACCAGGCATCCAACTTACAGGTGAGGGGTTGTGACTTACTGCTGCTATTGTAAAGATGGTGGAGGTTTTGTGGATGTTTTTCTGGAGGTTGTGTTGGGAGCTGCTGCAGCCATACAGGGAGGACAAAGGATTTGGTGACCCAACTCTGGCCGAGGTATGGGGACTGTAGTTACAGTGTCTCTGGGTCTGTAACATGATCAACAAATGGAGCAGAAGCTGCAGAGAGGGGAAGATCTGTAAAGAGGGGGGAGGAGGGGGCTCTGTCCTACCCACCTCGGGTTTTCCAAGAGCACTTTTCCCACCTGCACCTAAACCAGAAGCAGAGTGTGAGGTGACTCTGATTCAATAGGGAAGTGATCACAGTGCTTTGGCACCTCCTGTAATACGACCTGGAGACTCAAACTAGGATGAGGAGGGAGTTGTCAGTGGCCGTTAAGGTCCCAGTTTCATTGAACTTCTATGTATCTTTGAAAATTGATAATAAAACAAACTTAAAGGTTTTGTATCTGAATGCACGAAACATTCAGAATAAAATAAATGATTTTTTTTTATAGAGATACAGCACGGAAACAGGCCCTTCGGCCCACCGAGTCTGTGCCGACCATCAACCACCCACCCATACTAACCCCACACTAATTCCATATTCTTACCACATATCCCCACACACTAATCCCCTACCACCTACCTATACTAGGGTCAATTGCTAATGGCCAATTTGCCTACCAACCTGCACGTCTTTGGCTTGTGGGAGGAAACCGGAGCACCCGGAAGAAACGCACGCAGACACAGGGAGAACTTGCAAACTCCACACCGGCAGCACCCGGAATTGAACCTGGGTCGCTGGAGTTGTGAGGCTGCTGTGCTAACCACTGCGCCACTGTGCCACCCACAAATGAGTTAACAGTGAAAATAGTGATGACTGCGTATGATTTAGTGGCGATTACTGAGACATGGTTGCAGGAAAACCAGGCTTGCGAATTGAATATCTGGAGGAGGTGTAGCTTTGTTAGTAAAGAAAGAGATCAGTGCTGTAGTGAGAAATTATATAGGCACTGGAGATCAAGACGTAGAATCAGTCAGGGTAGAAATAGAAGACGTCCCTGGTGGGAGGAATCTATAGGTCCCCAAACAATAGTTCCACAGTGGTGCACAGTATAAACCAAGAAATACTTCGGGCTTGTGAGAAAGGTACGGCAATAAACATAGGTGATCTTAACATGCATATAGACTGGTTTAATCAAATTGGCAAAGGTAGCCTCAAGGGAGAGTTCATTAAATGTATCAGAGATTGTTTTTAAGAGCAATATGTTGTGGAACCAACCAGGGAGCAGGCTATTCTAGATTTGGTATTGTGAAATGAGGTGGGATTAATTAATAATCTCATAGTTTAGGATCCTCCAGGGAAGAGTGATCATAGCATGCTAAAATTTCAAATCCAGTTTGAGGGCGAGAAACTGGAGTCTGGAGTTAAACAAAGGTAATTACATCGGCATGAGGACTGATTTGGCACAAGTGGACAGGGAAGGAAGTCTAAAAGGTAGGACAGTTGATGAGTAGTGGCAGATGTTAAAGGACATATTCAATTCCTCCCAACTGAAATATATTCCAGAGAGGAAGAAATATTCTAAGAGGGGTAAAAACATCCATGGTTCAGCAAGATAGTTAAGGATAACATGAAGACAAAAACTAAAGTCACCATCACGGAGATATGGTTGAGGGAGGGGCAGGATTGGCAGCCCGATATCCCAGGATATAGAATCTTCATATTGAATGGCGGAGCATGCTCGAGGGGCTGAATTGCCTACTCTTGCTCCTAGTTCTTATGTTCTTATGTTTTATCAGGATCCTTCTCAACAAGAGTGGGTGACGTATCCATTATCTCTCTCTATGTTGTCCATTGATGTATCTGATGTGTGACGGAGGCCACCTATGTTGGTTGAGGTGAATTATACTGTCTGCTCCCTCAGCAGGGAGAAGCAGGATGAGAGATCCCGTGGCTTTCTCAGGATAGCGGGATTCCTGATGGTGTAGGTGGCTCTGCGGGATCCCCATGTCAATGGGGAGAGGTACAGGAACTGAAAGAACTCTCGCTCCATTAATGTACAGTCGGTGTGTGAGCATGCCCAGTACATCATGTTGGTGAATGTCAACTATCCTGGCAGCAGCCACGGTACCTTCATTCTGAAGCAGTCAGCCGGTCCAACGCTTCAGGCCTCCATGCAGAACCAGAATGTGGCTCATGACCTCTAAACTCTAGACACTCCCCTCCCCCACACAAAACCACCAGATGAAGCAATGCTTCCGATGACTAGACCGCTCGGGGGGAGCCCTCCAGTACACACTGGAGCAGGTGTCCAAGTTCATGGTGTTCTGCTACACCCTTCACATCATCACCATCATGAGGGCACAGGCATTGGCACCAGGAATCCGGAGGCTACCTCAAGAGGAGGAGGAGGAGGAGGCAGGGAGGATATTTCCTGGATGCCTTCGACCCGGACAGGCTGTCGGAGAGTCCCTGCTAAGGTTCCGGTTCCCATAGCACAACTTCCCTTTCTCTCCATGGATCCCCCATTCTCCACCATTACACCCATCTGAGACGCCCCATCACAGTGTCCCCTTGGTCACCATCCTGCAATAAAAAACACCGACAAAAACCTTTTCATTAACATCTTCATCCAACAGCACATCCAATTTTAGAAACAAAACTGAATTATTCAGCCTTGTGTATTCCCTTAGTGCCTGTCTTATGGGTTCCCTCGACTTGCCTACTGCTCCTACACAGTGTTTCCCAGTGACTGCAGCATGGCTGGTGAAAGGCCTTCGTCCTCGAACAACTCTGGGCCCTGAGGACTCGGATTCAGACTGCACCATCGCGACATCGGCAGCATCTCCAGCAATGTTCACATCTGAGTCCTATGTATTATCACTCGTTTGTGACCTCACCCTCCGGTGAGCTGCCACATGAACTATCCTTTCCCCCTGGCCTGGCTGCAGCTCACTCACTCAGTGACTCACCCCATGCAGATTCCGACTCTATATCAGCCTCTAAGGTACACACAGTGTAAGTATTGATCTGGTGACTGGGAGTATCAGACCAATTGATGGGGCTTCACCATCAGTGCTGTGCTGCTGCTCTCTCTCTGTCTTCTGGAGCTTCTGTGACTGGGAAGCTGGCAGTTTTGGGTTATCATTAGAAAGTATAAAATCAGAGGAAGAGGGTTGGGGTGAGGGATTGGGGGTGGGATGGAAAGCAGGAGGTCCATGTTCACACCATCTGCAGCTTGTACATCATCCCAGTCAGCAGGATGAGGGGGAGGTGGGAGTTAAGAAGGGACATCAGGCAGGAGAATAGCATCATCCTGAATGCTCTTGGTGATGCTTGATGCTACGAGCTCTGTCACAGACGGTCCCATGATGTGGAGAACCATCTCCTCCCTCAGGCTCAGGGGATTAAGGTATGCCTGGTCCTACCTGTTCACTGCTGCTCCCTGTGATTATGGGCCACCTTTTCCTGTAATAGAGAGGGCAGAATGTCAGTGATAGTGTTGCACTGTGTTTCTGTGATGTGCCTTCCATAACTGAACAGCTGGAGCTAGGTGGAGGCAGTGAGAGGTGGATGTAAGGCTAGCATCAGTGGAAGGTGTGTGAGGGTGAGTTGGTGTATGTGAATATTAGGTATGAGTCCTGAGTGTTAAGGAATGCTGATGGGTGAATGATGGGGTGTGGTACATTGAGCAGTGTGAGAGGTTGGTGGTGTTGGTGGGTAGGGGATGACATGTGGAGATGAATTCACTGGCATTGACCACCAGTGTGAGCTCATTAAACTTCTTCTGGGACTGCTGCCAGGTCTCGGGGCCAGACTTCCTGCATTGACCTCCCTGGCCACCTTCCCCCATTCCCTTCGGAGGGTGTTCCTTGAGGGTCTCCACCCCACCCCATGGAAGCATGGCCTCTCTCCCCCTGTCACGCTCCATAACTAAGGCCTCTAGCATCACATCCGTGTACCGCAGAGCCCTCTCACTGTCCTAGTATTCCATTTACCTTGTCCCTAATTGCATAATTCACAGTCAGCAGCAGCAGCCTCCTGTGATACAGTAACGATTCCCTTTAAGGGGGACAATCTGCCTTTAAGAGCTGAAACCAGGCTAAAACATGTGCCAGTCTCACACACAGTTAGGCCCCTGTTATACGTGCAGACTGAGGGCAGCGCGGGTCACACTGGGCAGTACGCAGAATTCATGGAACTGAGGAGACAGCAGGAGTTTGTGTGTAAACTGCCTCCACAGGAACGGGCGCGGGCAGATCATGAGTCACAATCCCTACGCCTGGAAACTCTTTCACACTGTCTCTATTTTAATTCCACTCTTTCATCCTTTCTACCTCTTTCTCACACTCGCTCCCCCCTCTCCTTTTCTCTCTCTCCCTTCACTCTCTGTCTCTTGCTCATAGAATCAGAGATTGATGCAGCACAGGAGGGGGCTATTTGAACCATTGTGTCAGTGCTGTCTCTTAGGAAGAGCTATCGAATGAGTTCCACTCCACTCTTTCCCCTGACTCCTGCAGTTTTTTTGTCCCTTTTCAGCTATTTGTTAAATTCCCCTATTGAAAAATTTAGATGAATCGCCTGACCGCCATGTTATCAGCAAGTTAATTCCAGATCCCAACAACTCGCTTTGCAAGAAAATTCTCCTTATTTCACCTCTGGTTCTTTATCAATTACCTTCAATCTGTGTCTTCTTAATACTGAACTTTCTGACACTGGAAACAGTTTCACATTAATTACCCTATCAAAACCCTTCATGATTTTGAATTCTATATTACATCTCCTCTTACCCTTCACTGCTCTAAAGAGAACAATCCCAGCTTTTCCAATCTCTCCATGTAACTGAATTCCCAGATCCCTGGTACCATTCTAGTAAATCACCTCAGTATCTTCACTAAGTCCTTGACATCCTTACCAAAGTGTGGTGATCAGAAATGGACACAATTCTCCATCTGGGACCGAACCAGTGATGTATAAAAATCAGCACTTCCTCCTGAGTTTTATTACTCTGTGTATCTCTCTCTAACACCAAGAACACTACATGCTACCTTTAAAGTACTGTGTGTGTACATCCCAGGTCCCTCTAATCCTGCACTCACTTTTTAATGGTACCATTTACTTCATATTGTTTCTCCTCATACTTCCTACCCAAATGTCTCACTTCACACTTCACTGTGTTAAATTACATCTGCCATGTTCCTGTCCATTTCACCAGTCAGTCACTGTCCTCCTGAAGTCTGTTACTATCCTTCTCACTGTTTATTGACATTTATGAGCTTCCTCCCATCTGAAAACATTTGACATTATCCCCTCTGGGCACAAGCCCATTGTATTAACATACAGCAACAGTGATCCCAACAGTGACCCTGGGGAACCCCACTGTGCACTTCCCTCCAGACTGAACAACAACCATTCTCCACTACTCCCTGCTTTCTGTCACTGACCTAATTTAGTTTTAGTTTTTTTAGTTTTAGAGATACAGCACTGAAACAGGCCCTTCGGCCCACCGAGTCTGTGCCGACCATCAACCACCCATTTACACTAATCCTACATTCTTACGACATCCCAACCTGTCCTTATATTTCCTTACAACCGACACTAGGGGCAATTTATAATGGCCAATTTACCTACCAACCTGCAAGTCTTTTGGCTTGTGGGAGGAAACTGGAGCACCGGGAAAAAACACACGCAGACACAGGGAGAACTTGCAAACTCCACACAGTACCCAGAATTGAACCCGGGTCGCTGGAGCTGTGAGGCTGCGGTGCTAACCACTGCGCCACTCTGCCTCATGCTGGCATTAGAAATAAAAGCAGCTGCATTTATATAGTGCCTTTCATGACCACTGGACGTCACAAAGCACCTGACACCCACAGAGTACTTTTTAAAATGTATTCACTCGTGTATCTATGAAGCACAGCAAGCTCCCATAAGCAGCAATGTGATAATGCTCAGATCTGTTTTTGTGATGTTCATTGAATAATGAATATTGAGCAGGACACTGGGATAATTCCTCTGCTCTGCTTCTAAATAATGCGATGATATTTAACATCCACCTGAGAGGGCAGACGGAGCCTTGGTTTAACGTTTCATTCGATAGACGTAGACGGCACTTCTGACAGTGCAATACTCTCTCAGTACTCTCACTGCAGTGTCAGCCTTGATTCTTGTGATCAAGTCCTGCAGAGACACTTGATCCTAGAAGCTTGTGACTGAAAGGGGAGAGAGCGACAAATTGAGCCACGGCTGACATTGGCCCTTTGATCCCATGTGTTTCTAATTTGGTAACAAGGCTGTTATGTCGTATTTTATCAAACGCCTGTTGAAAGGATAGGAGTATTGTGAAAGTACAGACAGGCGCAATCATAGAAACATAGAATAGCATTACACCAAATGAGACCATTTGGTCCATCAAGTCTGTGCTGGTGCTTTTGAAGAGCTTCCAGTTAATCTCATACCCTGGCTCTTTCCCAGATCCTTCCTTTTTTTCTCCTTAAGATATCTATTCAATTCCCTTTTGGAATCTACTATTGACTCTATATCCTTCAGCCTATCAGACAATACATTGAAAATCCTAAACACCCATTGCATAATAAAATCCTCGTGTCACCTCTGCTTCTTTTTTCCAATCACCGTAAATCAGTGTCCTCTGGTTAATGGCCCCTCAACATTGGAAAGAGTTTCACTTTATTTAATTTATCTAAACCCTTCATAATTTTAAACATCTCTATCAGATCTCCTTTTAAATTTCCCTGCTCTAAGGTGAACAATCCCAGCTACATAACTGTAATATTTCGTCCCTGGAAAAGTTCGAGTAAAAATCCTTTGTCCCCTCTCCAAAGGTTTCATGTCCTTCCTAAAGTGGTTCCCAGTATTGGACACAATACTCCAGGTGGAGCCGAACTAGTCTTTTCTATAGGTTTAATATAACATCCTGACTATTCTCCACTGTGTCTCTATTAATAAAGCCTAGGAATCTATTTACTTTGTTAAATCTTTGTTAACCTGTCCAGATAACTTCAAAGATTGCATACAAACACCCCAGGTCTCTCTGTTATTCTCACCACCTTTAAATGTGTGCCATTTAGCTTGTATTATCTCTCCTGATTCCTCCACATGCACCTCACCATCACCTTCTCAAGGGCAATTAGGGATGGGCAATAAATGCCGGTCTAGTCAGCGACACCCACAATCCCATGAATGAATGATATAAATAAAATCTTCCCACAATCGTTCACCTCACACAGCTGCCATGTCAGTTAAATATTAGGAAGACTGAAGCCAGTGTTTTCAAACCCACATCAAACGTTCCCTAGCTACAGCCTCCATCCCTGTCCTTGGCAACTGTCTAAGATTAAACCAAACTGTTCACAACCTGCTGTTATAGTTGACCCTGCGATGAGCTTCCAGCTAATTATTCACACTATCACTAAAACAGCCTATTTCCACCTCGGTATCATCACCCAGCTTTGCCCCTCTCCTAGCTCTTCTGCTGATGAAACACTCCCCCTTGCCTTTGCTACCTGTTAGGTTGGCAATTCCAACACACTCCTGGCTGGTCTCCCACATTCTACCCTCCATAAACTTAAGGAGATCCAAAACACTGCTGTCCATGTCCTAACTCACACCAAGTCCTGTTCACCCATCACCCACTGTACTCACTGACCTGCAGTGGATTCTGGTCAGCAACACATCAATTTTAAAACTCTCAGCCTTATTTACAAATCCCTCATTGCCTCATCCCTCCCTATCTCGGTAATCTCCTCCAGACCTACATCCTCCGAGATATGTGCACTCATCTAATTCTGACCTCTTGAGCATACCTGAGTATAATTGCTCTACCATTGGTGGCTGTGCCTGGAGCTGCCGAGGCCCTCAGCTCTGGAAGAGAAGAGCAGAACTTCTTCAAGGTAGGCATTCCTGGAAGAGAAGTGGCAGTGAATTAAATGGCACAGTGGCGCAGTGGTTTGCACCGCAGCCTCACAGCTCCAGGGACCCGGGTTCGATTCCGGGTACTGCCTGTGTAGAGTTTGCAAGTTCTCCCTGTGTCTGGGTTTTCTCCGGGTGCTCCGGTTTCCTCCCACAAGCCAAAACACTTGCAGGTTGATAGGTAAATTGGCCATTATAAATTGTCACTAGTATAGGTAGGTGGTACGGAAATATAGGGACAGGTGGGGATGTTTGGTAGGAATATGGGATTAGTGTAGGATTAGTATAAATGGGTGGTTGATGTTCGGCACAGACTCGGTGGGCCGAAGGGCCTGTTTCAGTGCTGTATCTCTAACCTAAACACTAAAATAAAAGCAAAATACTGTGGATTAGGAACTCTGAAATGAGAACAGAAAGTGCCGGAAATACTCAGCAGTCTGACAACATCTGTGTCGAGAGAAACATAGTTAACGTTTCAGATCTGTGACAGTTCATCAGAACTGATAAACGTTAGAAATGTGGCAGTCTGTCATTTAATCTCTCCCCTCTCCGTCCCATCACAGTCCTTCCTTCTTCTTCTTCCCCCTTCCCCTCTTTCACTTGCTCAAAGAATGTTACATTTCTAACGTTTACCAGTTCTGATGGAGGGCCACTGATCTGAAGCAGTTTCTCTCTGTTTCTCTCTGCCAGACCTGCTGACAATCTCTGACGCTTACTATCCCCATCCCTAAGCTCTGCAATTCTCTCCCTAAACCCTAAATACAGTAAATTGCACAGAGTCCAGTTTTAGGGAGTACTGCTTGGACAGAGTACTAAATGCAGTAAAGTTATCGAGAGATTGAATTTTAAGTGATCTAAGAGTCGATCTCTTTCCAACAATTTGTTAATTTTACATTTAGCATTTCACTTAATTTTAAGCTGAATTTCTATTTTCTTTCACAGTCTGTTTGTGAGAATTAGACAGTTAATTGATGTTCATGGAATAGGAGGGTCTGTGTCAGCTTGGATGCAAAACTTGCTTAATGACAGAAAACAGTGAGTTGTGGTAAATAGTTGTTTTTTCAGACTGGAGGAAGGTAGACAGTGGTGTTCCCCAAGGTTCAATGCTGGGAACACTGTTTTATTCTGATGTTTATAAATGATTTCGATAATGGAAAACAGAGAAACATCTGAAAATTTGCTGATGATACCAAACTTGGAGGCGGGGAAGCCGGTGAGGTTGTTATCAATCGATGTAAGAGGACATAGATAGGCTAGCAGAATGGGCAGACAAGAGGCAGATGGAATTTAATACAGGCAAATGTGAGGTGATGCATTTTATCAGAAGTAACAGGGAGAGGCAATATACACTTAATTGTAAAGTTCGAAAGAGTGTGCAGAGACAGAGGGACATGGGGATCACGTACATAAATCCTTGAAGGTGGCAGGATATATTGAGAGAATCGTCAGCAAAGCATGTGGGATCTTGGGCTTCATAAATAGAGGTAGTGAGTACAGAAGGAGGAAAGTTATGTTGAACCTTTATAAAGCTCTGGTTAGGCGCCAACTGGAGTACTGCATCCAGTTCTGTTCACCACACTTTAGGAAGGATGTGAGGGTCCTTGACAGGGTGCAGAGTAGATTTACCAGAATGGTTCCAGAGATGGAGGATTTTAGCGCCAAGGTTAATCTGGAAAAGCTGGGATTGTTTTCCTTGTCGTGAAGGAGATTGAGGGGAGATTTGATAGAGGCATACAAGATGATGGCATGTTTGGATAAGTTAGAAAGGAACATATGTTCCCATTAACTAATGGTACAAGGACTAGAGTTAAGGTTGTGGGCAGCGATACAGGGGGATGTCAGTAACAACTTTTTTACACAGCGAGTGGGAATGGCCTGGAAATCACTGTCTATGAGGGTGGTGGAAGCAGAGATGGTGAATGATTTCGAAGGTTTATTGGATGGACACTTCAGGGAAATAAACTTGTCGGAAAATAGAGACAGAGCTGGGGAATGAGACTGGCTCGATTTATCGACAAAGAGCTGGCATGGACTCGATGGGCCAAATGGCCTCATTCTGTGCTGAAATGACTCTGACTCTACGACTTTCTGACAGGGAATACTATTACTACTGCTTTCCCAAACTGGAAAAGTTTATAATGGACTGGGCAGAATCACCCTGCTGAACCCCGTGATGTAAGTGAAATGTTGGATGCCCCAGAACGTGGTTAACAAACATCCTTCACAAACAGAATGTATCAGTTCAGACCCACTCACAATTCTGAAGTCATTCACAATGAGGAGTATTTTCCTGGTTTTCTCTACATAGGACAGCAGCCAGGCTTTTCACTGTGTCCCCACCGCCATGTGGAAAGTCTTGTCAGGGTGTGGAAAGTCTTGTCAGGGTTAGGTGAGATAAGGCACGTTGCCTGGGCGACAGCTGTCTTCAATTGTGTTACTGCTTCCCTGTTCGCTTCAGTCCAAAGGGGTTAAACCTGGTCATCATCACCATTCGGTAGTTCATAAAGAGGAGTCACAGTCACTTCAAATCGAGGGACGAGGGTCCACTGATACCCCACCAGCCTGAGGATAGGGCACAGGGCAGTCTTTGAGGTGGACAGGGGTAGATGCTGGATGAGGGTCCACTGATATGCCACCAGCCTGAGAATACGACACAGGGCAGTCTTTCAGGTGGACAGGGGTAGATGCTGGATGAGGGTTCACTGATACCCCAACAGCCTGAGGATAGGACACAGATCATTCTTTGAGGTGGACAGGGGTAGATGCTGAATGAGGGTTCGCTGATACGCCAGCAGCCTGAGGATAGGACACACGGCAGTCTTTGAGGTGGGCAGGGGTAGACACTGTGGAGTTTGCAAGTTCTCCCTGTGACCGCGTGGGTTTCCGTCGGGTGCACCAGTTTCCTCCCACAGCCAAAGATTTGCAGGTTGATAGGTAACTTGGCCATTGTAAATTGCCCCCAGTGTAGGTACAAAGAACAAAGAACAGTACAGCACATTGTACAGGACACCCAGGCTGGCTGGGGTGATAGCGTGTGTGTAATGTGTGTGTGTCTGTCGTGTGAGGATGGTCTGAATATGGTGTCAATCAGCCATTCCAGCAGCTTTGATGTACGTCTTTGAAACTTGGTCTGTGTATATCTACTGACCACCTGTGTTAGTCACTCTCAGCTGAACAAACATTCAGCAGCACGAAGAACCCCTCTAGTGTTATTTAAAAGGACCAGACGTCCAACTTACAGTGAGGGGCTTTTCACTTACTTCTGCTGTTGTAAATTTAGTTTAGGTGCTTTGGATGGTTTTCTAGAGGTTGTGTTGTGAGCTGCTGCAGACATTCAGGGAGGACAGAGGATTTGGTGACCCAACTCTGGACGAGGATTGGGGACTGTAGTTATCGTGTCTCAGGGTCTGTAGCATGACCAAAAAAATGGAGCAGAGGCTGCGGAGAGGGGAATCTCTGTTAGGAACGAGGAGGAGGGGGCTCTGTCCTACCCACCCAGGGTCTTCCATGCGAAACAAGAAAGGTGGTCCTAATACCGAGCCCTGAGGAGCACCACTGTATACTCCCATCAAGTCTGGACAACAACCTTTCACCACTGCTCTCTGTTTTCTGTTCTTTAGCCAATATTAAATGTTTGGAAGTCTAAAGCCATTGTTTTCACTCCCCACTCCAACTCTGTTCCCTTGCTATTGATTCTATCCCTCTCCCTGCTAACATTCTGAGATTCAGTCTGTTTGCAATCTTGGTGTCACATTTGACCACAAAATGAGCTTTAACCTCATTTTCATGTATCATTACAGCCGCCTATTTCCACCTCAGTAACATTACCCGACTTCACCCCTGTCTCAGTCCATCTGCTGCTGAAACCTCACTCATGCCTTTGTCACCTCTAGATGTGATCATTCAAACTCACTCCTGGCTGACCTCCCACATTCTACTCTCTGTAAACTTGAGGTCATCCAAAACTCTGCTGCCCATGTCTTCGCTCACACCAAGTCCGGTTCGCCTATCATTGACTGACATTGTCTCCCAGTCCAGCAATGTCTTGATTTTAAAATTCTCCACCTTGTTTCCATTTTCCTCCATGGCCTCATCCCTTCCTACCTCTGTAATCTCCTCCGGCTCCACAACCCACCGAAATTTCTGTGCTCCTCTAATTCTGGTCTCTTGTGCATCCCTGATTTTAATCACTGCACCACAGGCAGCCGTGCCTTCAGCTGCCGGGGCCCTAAGCTGTGTAATATCTTCCCTGCACCTCTTTGCCTCTCCACATCGCTTTCCTCCGTTAAGACACTCCTTAAAACCTACCTCTTTGACTGAGCTGTTGGTCATCTGACCTAATATCTACTGTTGTGTCGCAGCATTATACTTTGCTTCTTAATGCTCCTGTGGGATGTTTTACAATGTTAAAGGCATTATATAAATATACGTTGTTGTTGTTGAATTTTGCCAGACATGATTTGCATTCGCATATCCATGTTGCTAGCCACTTACGATAGTTTTCCAAGTAGCAAATATTTTTCTCCTGGGTTGTCACCTCTTGAATTTTCCCCAGTGGTGACACTAGTCTGACTGGTCAATAATTGCAGGGCTTATCCTATCTCTCCTTTTTTAAACAGGTTGTAACATTTGCAACCGTCCAGTCCTCTGTCACCACTCCCATATCCAAGGAGAATTGGAATATTCTGGCCAGTGCCTCTGCTATTGCCACCATTCCTTCCCTCAGCAACCCTCATACATCCCATCCAGACTGGGTAAATGTTCAACTTTATTGTGATACAGAAAGTGCCTGGATTGAAAGTTGTTAACTGAACCTGTTTGTTCAGTGACTGTAATTAATGTCAGTCTCCATGGATCCTAATTGTGTCACTGGACGGTTTCCATCTTCTATTAAAACGGGACTCCTTTCAATGTGTTATCCCATACTGTGAGCTGGAGCATAATCCCGACACTAACATGGATCAGCGGCTCGAGAGAGAGGGAGAGGATGGATCAGAATCTGAGAACAATAGGTTGGAATGTTACAACAATGGACAGGAGTTTATCCTGGGATATCTACATTCTTTCGACATATTATGATTGGTTCTCATTAAACTCGCGGATCTATCGCGCACTTCAGATTATTCAATACGTTTACTATCCCTTCCTCGCTATTGTTGGTGTCCCTGGTAATTCTCTCTCTCTCTGTCTAGCTATTAATTCTATAAACCGTTTTTGACTGCATTACTGCTCCCGTCATTTACTCTGCCCTGCTTGCTGCTGTTATTATTCTTGGGGAATCCCTATCTGGAACTATTAGCTCTATAAACCATTGCTAATAGTATTACTGTTCTTGTCATTTACTCTCTCATCTTTGCTTCTGCTGCAGTTTCTATTTCCAGCTTGGAGATCTGTAAACTCTGTTTCCCTAAAATACGGTTCTGTAATGTAAACTTTGGGAAGAGTGAAGCCGGTGTCATTGGTCTCCATCACAAATTCCATCCCCTATCTGTCAAATCCATCCCCCACCCTGGCTAATGTCTGAGGCTGAACCAGACTGTTTACAACCTCTGAGTTCATCTCCATATTCTCTCCATCATCAACCGTGTCTACTACCACCTCTGGAATATCACTGTCTCCACCACTGCCTCAGCCCATCTGCTGCATAAACCCATATCTGTACCTTTGTTAAATCCACACTTGACTATTCCAAGTCTATTCTGGTCACTCCCAGTTATAAAACTCCATAAACCACAGACCATCCAGAACTCTGGGGCCTGTATCCTAACTCACACAAATCCCGATCACCCATCACCCCTGTGCTCACTGATCTACATTGTCTCCGGGTCTGGCAACACCTTACTTTTAATATTCTCATTCTTGTGCTTGGATCTCTCCATCGCCCCACCCCTCCCATTAGTCCCAATCCCCTTCCATTTCACATATTCTTGAAAATCCTATCCCTTCAAATTTATATCCAATTTCCTTTATAATGTGAGTTGCTTAAAATCCCTATCTTCCCTTGCTGTGATATTCAATCTATGGCGCCACTGGTGCCAATGCTACAGTAACCTGATTGCATAAAATGACGTGAACTGCACAGCCGGCTATTTTATCGTGGTCAGCACAGTGCCCCATGCTGGGCAGGGCTCTAGTGTGGTCAGCACAGTGCCCCATGCTGGTCAGGGCTCTAGTGTGGACAGCACAGTGCCCCATGCTGGGCAGGGCTCTAGTGTGGTCAGCACAGTGCCCCATCTTGGGCAGGGCTCTAGTGTGGTCAGCACAGTGCCCCATGCAGGACTTTGCTCTAGTGTGGTCAGCACAGTGTCCCATGCTGGGCAGGGCTCTAGTGTGGTCATCACAGTGCCCCATGCTGGGTAGGGCTCTAGTGTGGTCATCACAGTGCCCCATGCTGGGCAGGGCTCTAGTGTGCTCAGCACAGAGTCCCATGCAGGGCAGGGCTCTAGTGTGGTCAGCACAGTGTCCCATGCTGGGCAGGGCTCTAGTGTGGTCAGCACAGTGTCCCATGCTGGGCAGGGCTCTAGTGTGGTCAGCACAGTGCCCCATGCTGGGTAGGGCTCCAGTGTGGTCATCACCGTGCCCCATGCTGAACAGGGCTCTAGTGTGGTCACCACAGTGTCCCATGCTGGGGAGGGCTCTAGTGTGATCAGCAAAGTGCCCCATGCAGGACATTTATCTACTGTGATCTGCACAGTGTCCCATGCTGGACACTGCTCTAGTGTGGTCACCACAGTGTACCATGCTGGACAGGGCTCTAGTGTGGTCAGCACCGTGTCCCATGCAGGACACTGCTCTAATGTGGTCAGCACAGTGTCCCATGCTGGGCAGGGCTCTAGGGTGGTCAGCACAGTGTCCCGTGCTGGGCAGGGCTCTAGTGTGGTCAACACAGTGTCCCATGCTGGGGAGGGCTCTAGTGTGGTCATCACCGTGCCCCATGCTGGGCAGGGCTCTACTGTGGTCACCACAGTGTCCCATGTTGGGGAGGGCTCTAGTGTGATCAGCACAGTGCCCCATGCAGGACATTTATCTAGTGTGATCTGCACAGTGTCCCATGCTGGACACTGTTCTCGTGTGGTCACCACAGTGTCCCATGCTGGACAGGGCTGTAGTGTGGTCAGCACCGTGTCTCATGCAGGACACTGCCCCAGTGTGGTCAGCACAGTGTCCCATGCTGGGCAGGGCACTAGTGTGGTCAGCACAGTGCCCCATGCTGGACAGGGCTCTAGAGTGGTCTGCACAGTGTCCCATGCTGGGCAGGGATCTAGTGATGTTAGCAACAGTGCCCCATGCTGGAACCGGGCTCTAGTGTGGTCAGCACAGTGTCCCATGCTGGGCAGGATTCTAGTGTGATCAGCACTTTGCCCCATGCTGGGCAGAGATCTAGTGTGGTCAGCAACAGTGCCCCATGCTGGACGGGGCTCTAGTGTGGGCAGCACAGTGTCCCATGCTGGGCAGGCTCTTGTGTGGTCAGCAAAGTGCCCCATGCTGGGCAGGGCTCGAGTGTGGTCAGCACAGTGTCCCATGCTGGGCAGGCTCTAGTGTGGTCAGCACAGTGCCCCATGCTGGACAGGGCTCGAGTGTGGTCAGCACAGCGCCCCATGCTGGACAGGGCTCCAGTGTGGTCAGCACAGTGCCCCATGCTGGGCAGGGCTCTAGTGTGATCAGCACGGTGCCCCATGCTGGACAGGGCTCTAGTGTGATCAGCACAGTGCCCCATGCTAGGCAAGGGTCTAGTCCTGTTGTAACATGCATGTGATGCTCATATGAGGAAGGTTTGAATGTGACGTCAGTGAGCGATTCTGACAGCTTTGATGTACGTCTTTGAAACTTGGTCTGTGCATGTCCACTGACCACCCGTGTTAGTCACTCTCAGCTGAACATACATTCAGCAGCACGAGGAACCCCCTCTAGTGTATTTAAAAGGACCAGGCATCCAACTTACAGATGAGTGGTTTTGACTTACTTCTGCTGTTGTAAAGTTAGTGGAGGTGCTGTGGATGGATTTCTGAAGGTTGTGCTCTGAGCTGCTGCAGACGTTCAGGAGGACAGAGGATTTGGTGACCCAACTCTGGAAGAGGTATGGGGACTGTAGTTACAGTGTCTCTGGGTCTGTAACATGAACAACATATGGAGCAGAGGCTGCAGAGAGGGGAAGCTCTGTGAAGAGGGAGGAGGAAGTTGAGCTGCCCTACCCACCCCGGGTTTTCCAAGAGCACTTTTCCTATCTACACCTAACCCAGGAGCAATGTGTGAGGTGACTCTGATTCAATAAGGATTTGGTCACAGAGCTGTGTCACCTCCTGTAAGACCACCTGGAGCCTCACACCAGGGTGAGGATGGAGCTGTCAGTGGCGGTTAACGTCACAGTTTCATTGAACTTCTATGGATCTGGATATTTCCAGGCAGGAGCAGGAGACATATCCAACGTAGAGTGGTAGAAATTGATAGATTCATGGAGTCATGTACGACACAGAAGGTGGCCCTTCTGACCCTCCATGACAGCCTCTGTAGAACAATCCAGTCAGTCCCACTCCCCCACTCAATCCTCGGATCCCTGCAGGTTCATTTACTTCAGGTGTCCATTCAGTTTCCTTTTGAAATCATTGATTGTCTCGGCATGGACAATATCCATGAGGATACCCTCCTGAGCAGTGAGTTCCAGCTCATTACCATCCACTGTGTAAAAAAGTTCTTCCTCATATTCCCCTGTATCTCTTATCCAAAACCTTCCATCTGTGTCCCCCGAGTCTGTGTTTCACCAGTTAATGGGAACAGTTTTTCCTTGTCTATCTTATCTAAGCCTATCATGATCTTGTACGCCTCTATCAATTCTCTCTCAATCTCCTTTACACCAGGGAGAACAACTACATCTTCTCCAAACTAACCTTGTAACTAAAACCCCCCATCCCTGGAACTATTCTGGTAAATCTCCTCTGCACCCTCTCAAGGACCTTCACATCCTTCCTAAAGTGTTGTGACCAGAACTGGACATAGTTCTCTAGTTGGGGCCTAACCAAAGCTTTACAAAGTTTCAGCATAACTTCCCTGCTTTTGTATCTTTGCCTCTAATCATGAAGGCCAAGATCTGATAAGCTTTGATTAACACTCTCCTAATATGCCCTTCCACCTTCTAAGATCAATGCAAATAGAGTCCCAGGTCCCTCTGATCCTGCACAATCTTTAGAACTGTGTCATTAAGTCTATATTGCTTTCCTATTCCTTCTGCCAAAATGCATCACCTCACACTTCTCTGTATTAAATTCCACCTGCCACTTCTCTGCGCATTCTGCTAGCCTATCTATATCCTGTTGTAGGCATTTTGCATCATCCTCACTGTTTACCACTCCTCCAAGTATGGTATCATCGGAAAATTTTGAAATTCTACTTTGAATTCCATGATCCATCTCATTTATATATATAGCAAAAGAAATGAGTTGGTCCTGGCACTGACCCTTGGAAAACATCACGGTCTTCCGTCCTCCAGAATGAAAAACAACCGTTCACCAGCACTCTGCCCGAACTATCTCTTCTTTGAAGGTAGCCCATTGTTCAGCTCCTGTTTTCCTGCCAAACGTTGACTCTAATTTATTCGCCCCAGCTCCATTTTTACACCGGTTGACTTGTTGAAGTTGAATTTCCCACAGTTAATTATTCTTACTCTGGATTGCTCTTTGTCCTTTCCCATAGTCAACAAATACCTTATGATACAATGATCACTGTCTCCCAATTGTTCTCCTACTGATACTTAATCCACTTGGGTCCAGCTCATTCTCGAGAACCAGGTCTAGCAGTGCCTCCTTTCTCGTTGGACTAGCAACATACTGTTGTAGCAAAGTTTCCTGCACACACTGTAGTAACTCCTGCCTCCCTCTGCCCTTTACATTACAACTATCCCAGTCCATATTAGGATAATGAGTGTTCCCCCACTGTAACTACTCTATAATTCTTACTTCTTTCAGTAATTTTCTTGCAGATTTGTTCCTCCATATCCTTCCCATTAGCTGATGGCCGATAGACAACACCGAGCAATGTAAATGCACCTTTTTTGTTCATTAGCTCTGTCCAAATAAATACTGTCCTTCACCCACCTATGCACCCACCAACCCCCACTCCCATCTCCCCACACACGCCCCCGGGACTTTCTCTCTCTCTAGCACTATAATGTTCTCCTTAATCAATAACGCCAGCCTTACTCCTTTTCTCCCTTTCCTATTTTTCCTGAACACCTTCTATCCAGGAACATTCAACACCCAGTTCTGCCCTTCCTTGAGCCAGATCTCTCTTATATCCACAACATCATATTTCCATATGACAATCTGCACCTGTACCTCACCAGTCTTATTAACCACACTCCGTATTCACATACATGCACATCAACCCTGATCCAAAGGTTATTACTTCCTCCCTTACTCAGACCCCAAATAATAACTTTCTAAACCCTACTATAGTGTTATCCATCTCTCCCAATATTCTGTGCACTTTAGAATTCCTCTCGGATGTTTACTCCTGGTTCCCACACCCCTGTCAATTTAGTGTAAACCCTCTCCAATATTATTAACATATCACCCTGCAAGGAAATTAGTCCAGCTCTGTTCAGGTGCAACCGTCCAGCCTGTACAGATCCCACATTCTCCAGAACTGGTCCCAGTGTCCAGGAATCTAAACTTTATCGCTTCTGCAGCATCCTTCCAGCCGCACATCCATTTGCACTCTCCTCCTATTTCTATACTCACTCGCACTGGGTACTGGCAGTAATCCGGAGATTACTACTTTGAGATGGCTAACTTCTTACCCAGCGCACGGAATTCTGACTGCAGGACCACCTCGCTCTTTCTGCCCAGCTCATTCGTACCGATGTGGACCACGACTGCTAGCTGTTCACCAACCCCACCCCGCAGCCCCCCCCCCCCCCAGCCCACCACCTTCATGATGCTCTGCAGCCACTTGGCCCATTGTGTCTCTGATGTCCAAAAAACGACCTCCCCAGCCGAATCCCACCTTCCAGAATTTGGTCCCCAGCTCTGCAGATTAAATCAAATGAGGTGTAGCAAGGTACATTTAAAATGAGATGAGGTTTTCAGCCTCTTCTACCCTTTCACAAAGTGAGTTCCAGACCCCCACCCCACCACACTCTGTGTGATTCTTTTCCTAATCTTCCCTCTACTTTTTCTCCCAATCTTTTAAATCCATGCCCTCTTGTCACTGATCTCTCTGCCAAGGTGAATAGACCCTTCACCTCCACTCTATCCAGGGCCCTCAGCGTTTTGTACGTTTCAATCAGATCTCCCCTCAGCCTTCTCTGTTCCAAGGAGAGCAACCCCAGCCTATCAAATCTTTCCTCATAGCTGCATTTTCCCAGTCCCGGCAAAATGTTTGTAAATCACCTCTGTACCCTCTCCAGTGCAATTACATCCTTTCTGTAATGAGGTGACCAGAACTCAAGTACTCAAGTTGTGGCCTAACCAATGACGTATACAGTTCCAGCATGATCTCCCTGCTCTTATATTCTATATCTCGGCTAATAAGGGAAAGGATTCCATCTGCCTTCTCAACCACCTTATCGACCTATCCTGCTCCCTTCATCTATCTGTGGGCATTCACTCTAAGGTCTGTCACTTCCTCTACACTTCTCAGTATTCTCCCATTAATCATGCATTCCTTTGCCTTATTTGACCTCCCCAAATGCATCATATCTCACTTATCCAGCCTGAATTCAATTTGCCACTTCTCTGCCCATCTGACCAGTCCATCAATATCTTCCTGCAGTGTACAGCTATCCTCCTTGCGATCTACCACACGGTCAATCTTTGTTTCGTCTGCAAACTTCTTGATTATGCCCCTACTTTTACTTCCATAGTGTTAATATATGCGACATAAAGCAGGGGTCCCAGTACTGAGCCCTGTGGAATTTGTTTCTTTATTCATTCGTGGGATTTGGGCGTCACTGCCTGGGCCTGCATTTATTGCCCAACCCTTATTGCCCTTGAACTGAGTGGCTTGTGAGGCCATTTAAGAGTCCATCACATTGTTGTGGGTCTGGAGTCACATGTGGCCAGGCCAGGTAAGAACTGCAGATCTCCTTCCCTAAACGGCATTAGTGAACCAGATGGGCTTTTTCAAACAATCGACAATGGTTTCATGGTCACCATTAGAGTCGCTGTTTAATTCCAGAACTATTAATTGATTTCAAATTTCATTATGTGTCATGGTGGGATTCGAATCCACGTCCCCAGACTGTTAACCTGGGTTTGCTGGATTTACAAGTGCAGTGACATTGCCACTACACCACTTCCTCCACTAAATCCTTCTGGAAACATCCCTGCAGTCGCTAACACGCTTGTCAACAATTACTCTTTCTTTCCTGCCACTGAGCTAATTTTGCATCCACCTTGCTGCATTTCCCTGGATCCCCTGGGATTTTATTTTTAACAAGTTTGCTATGTGGGCCCTTGCCAAAAGTCTTGCGAAGATCCAAGTAGACCGCATCAAATACATTAAACTCATCTATCGTCCTTGTTACTGAATTAAAAATCATGCAAGTTAGTCAGACACGATCTTATCTTAACACGTCTGTGGTGATTATCCTTGATTAACCTGTGCCTTTCTAAGTGACAGTTTATCCTGTCTCTCAGAATAGATTCCAATAATTTTCCCACTCTGAGGTCAGACTGTCCTGTATTTATTTGGTCTATCCTTCGCTCCCTTTTTGATCAGTGGGACAATGTTATCAGTTCTCCAATCCTCCAGCACCACACCTGTATCCAGTGAGAACTGGAAAATCATGGACATACCTTTGGCTATTTCTTCTGTTGCTTCTTTTAACAACCCGGGGTACATTTCATCACGCCATGGTGATTTATCAACTTTCAATTATGCTAATTCCATTTATACTTCCTCTCTGCCCATGTTTATCAGATCCAATAATTCATAATCCTCCTCCTTAACTGAAATATCTGCATCGTTCCCCTCTTTTGTGAAGACAGTTACAAAGTATTCATTAAGAACCATATCAGTAACTACTGTCCCTACACATAGGTTCCCTTTTCGGTCATTAATGGGCTCTGCTCTCTCCTTTGTTGTCCTCGTAGCCTTAATGTATTGAAAGAAAAAACAGACATGGGTTCACCTTGATTTTGTTTGCCAATATTTATTTATGATCTCTCCTTGCTTTTGTAAATTCCTTTTTGATATCTGCCTCCACATTCTATATTCCTCTTGGTTTTCTGTTGTGTTGAGTTCTCGGTGTGGGACATAAGCTTGCCTTTCCTGCTGTATCTTACCCTGCAGGCTCCTTGTCATCCATGGAGCTGGGGAATGAGACAGACTTGATTTATCTACAAAGCGCTGGCACCGACTCGATGAGCAGAAATGACCCATTCTGCGCTAGAATTGGCTATGCCACGATGGCTCTATGACATGGGTATTCTATTACAACAACTTTCCTATACTGGGAAAGTTTATAATGGACTGGGCAGTATCACCCTGTTGAACCCCGTGATGTAAGTGAAATGTTTGATGCCCCAGAACATGGTTAGTAAATGTCCTTCACAAACAGAGTAAATCAGTTCAGCCCCATTCACAATTCTGCAGTAATTCACAATAGGGAGTAAGTTCGCCTGGTTTTCTCCACATAGGACAGCAGCCAGGCATTTCACTGTGTCCACCACCTCCATGTGGAAAGTATTGTCAGGGTTAGATGAGATATGACACGTTGCCTGGGCGACAGATTTCTTTAGTTGTGTTACTGTTTCTGTGCTCTCTTAGTCCAAACGGGATAAACCTGGTCATCATCACCATTCGGTAGTTCATAAAGAGGAGTCACAGTCTCAGCAAATTGAGGGACGAAGGTCCGCTGATACCCCACCAAACTGAGGATAGGACACAGGGCATTCTTTGAGGTGGTCAGCGGTAGACACTGGATGAGGGGCAATTGATAACCAACAAGCCTGAGGATAGGTCAGAGGGCAGTCTGTGAGGTGGACAAGGGTAGACACTCACAATGGGTGAGATTCTAAACGAGTACTTTGCATCGGTATTCACCGAGGAGAGGGACATGACGGATGTTGAGGTTAGGGACAGATGTTTGATTACTCTAGGTCAAGTCGGCATAAGGAGGGAGGAAGTGTTGGGTATTCTAAAAGGCATTAAGGTGGACAAGTCCCCAGGTCCGGATGGGATCTATCCCAGGTTACAGTGGGAAGCGAGAGAGGAAATAGCTGAGGCCTTAACAGATATATTTGCAACATCCTTAACCACGGGTGAGGTCCCGGAGGACTGGAGAGTTGCTAATGTTGTCCCCATGTTTAAGAAGGGGAGCAGGGATAATCCAGGTAATTATAGACCGGTGAGCCTGACGTCAGTGGTAGGGAAGCTGCTGCAGAAGATGCTGAGGGATAGGATCTATTCCCATTTGGAAGACAATGGGCTTATCAGTGATAGGCAACATGGTTTTGTGCAGGGAAGGTCATGTCTTACCAACTTAATAGAATTCTTTGAGGAATTGACATTGTTGGTTGATGAGGGAAGGGCTGTAGATGTCATATACATGGACTTCAGTAAGGCGTTTGATAAGCTTCCCCATGGTAGGCTGATGGAGAAAGTGAAGTCGCATGGGTTCCAGGGTGTACTAGCTAGATGGATAAAGAACTGGCTGGGCAACAGGAGACAGAGAGTAGCAGTGGAAGGGAGTTTCTCAAAATGGACACGTGTGACCAGTGGTGTTCCACGGGGATCCGTGTTGGGACCACTGTTGTTTGTGATATACATAAATGATTTGGAGGAAAGTATAGGTGGTCTGATCAGCAAGTTTGCAGACGACATTAAGTTTGGTGGAGTAGCAGATAGTGAAAGGGACTGTCAGAGAATACAGCAGAATATAAATAGATTGGAGAGTTGGGCAGAGAAATGGCAGATGGAGTTCAATCAGGGCAAATGCGAGGTGATGCATTTTGGAAGAGCCAATTCAAGAGTGAACTATACAGGAAATGGAAAAGTCCTGGGGAAAATTGATGTACAGAGAGATTTGGGTGTTCAGGTCCATTGTTCCCTGAAGGTGGCAACGCAGGTCAATAGCGTGGTCAAGAAGGCATACGGCATGCTTTCCTTCATCGGACGGGGTATTGAGTACAAGAGTTTGCAGATCATGTTACAGTTGTATAGGACTTTGGTTCGGCCACATTTGGAATACTGCGTGCAGTTCTGGTCGCCACAATACCAAAAGGATGTGGATGCTTTGGAGAGGGTGCAGAGGAGGTTCACCAGGATGTTGCCTGGTATGGAGGGCGCTAGCTATGAAGAGAGGTTGAGTAGATTCGGATTATTTTAGAAAGACGGACGTTGAGGGGGGACCTGATTGAGGTGTACAAAATCATGAGAGGTATAGACAGGTTGGATAGCAAGAGGCTTTTTCCCAGAGTGGGGGATTCAATTACAAGGGGACACGAGTTCAAAGTGAAAGGGGAAAAGTTTAGGGGGGATATGCGTGGAAAGTGCTTTACACAGAGGGTGGTGGGTGCCTGGAATGCATTGCCAGCGGAGGTGGTAGACGCGGGCACGATAGCGTCTTTTAAGATGTATCTAGACAGACACATGAATGGGCAGGAAGCAAAGAGATACAGATCCTTGGAAAATAGGCGACAGGTTTAGATAGAGGATTTGGATCGGCGCAGGCTTGGAGGGCCGAAGAGCCTGTTAATGTGCTGTAATTTTCTTTGTTCTTTGTTCTTTGATCTTGATGTTGGTCTGGGCTGATGCTGGATGAGCCAATCTGGACACCTAGAAAGGTGACACGATCTTACACCAGCTGGGCCTTACATGGATGGTCTTTTAGTCCAGCTCCCAAAGTACCTGCAGTCGTTCCTGCAAAAGGGTTAAATGTGTGGACACGGTCTGTGGTGATGAGGAGGAGATCATCGACATATTGCAGCAGCAGGAAGACTGTGAAAGGCTCATAAGGGCCCCAGCCATATGTTTGTGGAAAATAGTGGGGTTATTGTGGAACCTCTTCTGACAGACATGTCCAGAGGTATCTCTGGACCTCAGAAGTGAATGTGAATTTAATTTGTTTCTCTAGTTTTACTGGGATACTACAATAACCATTAGAGATATCCAGGGTGGTGAAGACAGCCCTGCCACTGGGAATCCGGGAGAGTCGGGTGGGTGTCTCTCACATAACCGGGTTCACACAGGGGTGACTGAGTTGAGTTTGTGGTGGTCAGTAGTCAGTCACCAGCTGCCATCCGGTTTTCCAAACGGCTAAATCGGGCAGTTAGTAGTGAATGTGTCTTTATGAACGACACCCTGGTTTAACAATGACCTGATGTTGTCTGGAACATATGATATAATCTCAGCTCGGTATGAATACTGCTTCATGAATCATGCAATGGTCAGTTAATTTCTTCAGGTCAGCTCATGTTTCCACAGTCATCTTTATGGGTTGTGGATACACTCAGCACCGACTCGAGAATCGCCTGTACCTTAGGGTGATCAGAGGTGTCTGATTCACACTCCTCTGATATTTTAATCATGAATATTGAGGGTGCAATGGACACCAGAGTATGGGTATGGTTTAATGTTCTAAAATATACAAATATAGGGATAATCAATTACTGCTGATAACCTTTGAGCACATTACTGCCCAGTAGTCCCTATCCATTATGCAGGATCATATAAAAGGGAGGCAGGACTTTGACATGAACTCTGTTCCCTCTCCTACACCACTATAAGATCCCAGATTACCCAAAAGGTGGTCGAAGGGTCACTAGCAGTTTATTGAGGAGTGACAATTCAAATACAGCACAGAAGAAGAATAGACATAGTAGACATACGACCTGTGACAGGTGAGAAAGGCTTTCTGGCTACGGATCAGATGTTAGAAGCTATTAAAGACATTATAGCAGGGCACGTAGAGAAATTTAAAGTGATCTGGTATTATCAGCATGGTTTTGTGAAAGGAACATCAAGTTTAACCAATTTATTGGAGTTCTTTGAAGAAATTACATGTTCTGTGGATAAAGGGGGACCGTTGGATGTAATGTAGTTAGATTTCCAGAAGACACTTGATGACGTGTCACATCAATGGTCATTGCAGAAACTAAATGCTAATGGTGTAAGGGGTAACATATTGACATGGATAGAAAATTGGCTATCCAACAGAAAACAGAGAGTAGGCAAAATGGGTCATTTTCTGTTTGGTAAGATGTAACGAGTCGTGTGCCACAGAGATCAGTGCTGGGGACATAACTTTTTACAATTCATATAAATGACTTGGATGAAGGGACTCAAGGTATGGTTGCTAAATTTTCTGATGAAACAAAGACAGATCGGAACGAAAGTTGTGAAGAGGACATAATTGGGCTGCAAAGGGATATCGATAGCTTACGTTAGTGGGCAAAGGTGTGGCAAATGGAGTAAAATGAGGGAAAATGTGGAATTGTCCATTTTATAGGAAGAATAAAAAAGAAACGAATTATCTGAATGGTGAGAGATTGCAGAGCTCTACGATGCAGAGGAACTGGGTGTGCTAGTATATGAATTGTACAAGGTTATGATGCAGGTACAACAGGTAATCAGGAAACTAATCGAATGTTATCATGTATTACAGAAGGAATTGAATACAAAAGTATGGAGGTTATGTTTCATTTATACAGGACATTGGTGAAACCACATCTGGAGTTCTGTGTAGCTTACTGGTCTCCTTATTTAAGGAGGATCTAAATGTGTTGAAAGCAGTACAGAGAATGTTTACTAGACTAATACCTGGAATGGGTGGGTTGTCTTTTAAGGAAAGGCTGGACAGGCTAGGCTTATATCAGCTGGAGTTTAGAAGATTAAAAGGTGACTTTATTGAAGCATAAGATTCTGAGTGTAGGGTAGAGTAGGTGAGGGCCACAGAGAGAGAAACAGAGAGAGAGAGAGAGAGACAGCTCAGCTCATCTGCTGCCGAAACCCTCATCCATGCCTTTGTTACCTCGAGACTTGACTATTCTAAAACACTTCTGACAGCTCTCCCACATTCTACTCTCTGTAACCTTGTAGTCATCCAAAACTCTGCTGCCATCTTCTAATTTACACCAAATTCTGTTCACCCAACATCACTGCACTCGCTGACCGACATTGGCTCTTGGTCGAGTCACACCTCAATTTTATTATTCAAAATCATGTGATCAAATCCCTCCATGTCCTCACCCCTCTGATTATCCCAATTCCCTGCTCATTTCCAATATTCCTGAACTTTATAAAAGTATTTTTCTAATTCCCTTTTTAAAGTGAGTTTATTTCCCTCTGTCTCTCTCCCTGACCACACATTTCATCTCTCCAGCTCCACTGGTGCTGTGGAAGTTTAGATCCATAACCTGATATGAACTGCACTGCTATTCACATCCAGCACATTGTACAGGACACCCAGGCTGGCCGGGGTGCGAGCGTGGGTGTAACGCATGTGTGTCTGTAGTGTGAGGGGGGGGGGGTCTGAATATGATGTCAATCAGCCATTTCAGCAACTTTGATGTACGTCTTTGAAATTTGGTCGATGCATGTCCACTGACCATCTGTGTTAGTCACTCTCAGCTGAACATACATTCAGCAGCACGAGGAACCTCCTCTAGTATTATTTAAAAGGACCAGGCATCCAACGTACAGGTGAGGGGCTTTTGACTTACTTCTGCTATTGTAAAGTTAGTGGAGGTGCTGTGGATGGTTTTCTGGAGGTTGTGTTGTGAGCTGTGCAGACATTCAGGGAGGAGAGAGGACTTGGAGACCCAACTCTGGACGAGGTATGGGGACTGCAGTTACAGTGTCTCTGGGTCTGAAACATGAGCAACAAATGGAGAAGAGGCTGCAGAGTGAGGGATCTCTGTAAAGAAGGAGGAGGAGGGGGCTCTGCACTACCGACCACGGGTTTTCCAACAGCAAAAGGAGCAGTGGTCATAATATCGAACACTGGGGAACACTACTGTATACGCCCATCGAGTCTGAACAGCAACCTTTCACCACTTCTCTCTGTTTCCTGTTCCTGAGCCAATGTTATATCCACACTTTCACTGTCCCTTTAATCCATAGGCTTCAGTTTCCTTAACCTGTCTATTGAATGCCAGTTGATCAAACACCTTTTGAAAGTCCATATATATAACTTCAATCACACCACCCTCATCAACACTCTCCATTGTTTTATCAAAGAACTCCATCAAGTTTACATCACCACCACCTCTCTCCACTCCTCCACTGTTGTTAAATTATCAGACTGCTTATCCGACATCCAGTACTGGATGAGCAGAAATTTCCCCCAATTAAATATTGGGAAGACTGAAGCCATTGTTTCCACTCCCCACTCCAACTCTGTTCCCTTGCTATTGATTCCATCCCACTCCCTGGTAACAGTCTGAGATTCAGACAGTCTGTTTGCAATCTTGGTGTCACATTTCACCACAAAATGAGCTTTAACCTCATTTTCAGGGTATAATTACAACTGCCTATTTCCTCCTCAGTAACATCGCCTGACGTCACCCCGTCTCAGCCCATCTGCTGCTGAAACCTCATTCATGCCATCGTCACCTCTCGATGTGACTATTCCAACTCACTCCTGGCTGATCTCCCACATCTACTCTCTGTAAACTTGAGGTCATCCAAAACTCTGCTGCCCATGTCTTAGCTCACACCAAGTCCCTTTCATCTGTCACTGACCGACATAGGCTCCCAGTCAAGCAATGTCTTGATTTTAAAATTCCCATCCTTGTTTTCATATCCCTCAATGGTCTCACCTCTCCCTATCTCTGTAATCTCCTCCAGCTCCAGAACCCATCAAGCCATCTGTGTTTCTCGAATTCGGGCCTCTTTTGCATCCGTTTAGATGATTACAAAGTTATGAGCGGCATGGACAGAGTGGATACTCAGAATCTTGTTCCCAGGGTGGAAGAGTCAGTTACTTGGGAACATAGGTTTCAGGTGCGAGGGGCAAAGTTTAGAGGGGATGTGCGAGGCAGGTTTTTGACACAGAGGGTGGTGAGTGCCTGGAACTTGCTGCCGGGGGAGGTGGTGGAAGCAGATACGATAGCGACGTTTAAGAGACATCTTGATAAATATATGAATAGGAAGGGAATAGAGCGATATGGGCCCCGGAAGTGCAGAAGGTGTTAGTTTCGGCAGGCATCAAGATCGGCGCAGGCTTGGAGGGCCGAATGGCCTGTTCCTGTGCTGTACTGTTCTTTGTTCTTGGTTCTTTGTTATTTTAATCACTGCACCACTGACGACCGTGCCTTCTGCTGCCGGGGCCCAATCTCTGCAGTATCCTCCCTACACACTTCCGCCTCTCCATCTCGCTTCCCTCCTTTAAGACATTCCTGAAAACTTTCCTCTTTGGCTAAGTTGTTGGTCCTTTGACCTAATATCTCCTGTTGTATGTCAGTTCGTCATTTGCTTCATAATGCTCCTGTGAAGCATCTTGGGATGGTTTAAAGACAATATCTAAATATAGATTGTTGTTGTTGAAGTTCGCCAGACATCATTTGTCTATAACATATCCATGTTGCTAACCACTTACTATCCAATGTTTTTCCAAGCAACAAATATTTTTCTCTTGGGTTGTCATGTCTAAAAAATTCCCCAGCCGTGACTCTAGTCTGACTGGTCAGCAATTACAGCGTTTATCCCATATCTCCTTTTTTAAGCAGGATGTAACATTTACAATCCTCTAGTCCTCTGTCATCACACCCATATCCAAGGAGGATTGGAAGATTCTGGCCAGTGCCTATGCTATTTCCACCATTCGTTCCCTCAGAAACCCCTATAAATCCCATTCACACATGGTAAGAGTTCCAGTTTATTGTGGTCCAAAAAGTGTTGGATTGAAAGTGGTTAACAGAAACTGTTTGTTCAGTGACTGTAATTAATGTCAGTCTCCATGGACCCTGATTGTGTCACAGGAGGGTTTCCCTCTTCTATTAATAAAGGACTCCTTTCAATGTGTTATCATACTGTCAGCGGGAGCATCACGCCCGGCACTCACAGGGTTCAGCGGCTCCAGAGAGAGGGAGAGGATAGATCAGAATCTGAGAACAATGGGTCAGAATCTGAGAACAATGGGTCAGAATCTGAGAACAATAGATTGGAATGTTACAAAAATGAGCAAGACTTTATCCTCAGAACTTCACTATCTTTTTACACATTATGATCGGTTCTCATTAGACTTTCGCATCTACCTCGCACTTCGGATTGCTCAATCCATTTATTATCCCATCCTCGCTCTTGTTGGTGTCCCTGGTTAGTATCTGTTTCCAGGTATTTATTCTGAAAACCATGTTTAACTGTATTACTGTTCCTGTAATTTACTCTCACCGCCTTGCTGCTGTTGTTAATCCCGGTGAATATCTCCAGTAATTACCTTGATTAGCCAAGTTTAACTGAATTACTGCCACTGTAATTTTCTCTGCCCTCCTTGCTGCTGTTGTTAATGCCGGTGAATATCTCCAGTAATTACCTTGATTAACCATGTTTAACTGTATTACTGTTCCTGTAATTTACTCTACCCTCCTTGCTGCTGTTGTTAATCCCGGTGAATATCTCCAGTAATTACCTTGATTAACCATGTTTCACTGAATTACTGCCACTGTAATTTTCTCTGCCCTCCTTGCTGCTGTTGTTATTTCTGCTGAATCTCTGTCTCCAGAAATCAGCTGTATAAACCACTGCTAACAGTATTTCAGTTCTTGTAATTTACTCTCTCCTCTTTGCTGCTGATACTGTCTCTATTTCCAGCTAGGAGATCTGTAAACCCTGTTTACTGAAATACTGTTCTGGAACGTAAATTGTGGGAAGAGAGAAGCCAGTGTCATTGGTCCATTGGTCTCCATCACAAACTCCATCCCCTATCTGTGAACCACATACCCGATCCTGAGGCTGAACCAGACAGTTTACAACCTCTGTGTTCTATTTTTACCTGACCTGAGTTCATCTTCAAATTCTCTCCATCACCAACCCTACCTACTACCACCTGAGTAATATCACCCGTCTCCACCTCTGCCTCAGCCCATCTGCTGCATCAACCCTCATCTGTGCCTTTGTTAAATCCAAACTTGACTATTCCTAATCTATCCTGGTCACCCTCCCAGTTATAAACCTCCATAAACCACAGCCCATCCAGAACTCTGCTGCCTGTATCCTAACTCACACCAAATCCCGATCACCCATCACCCCTGTGCTCACTGATCTACATTGGCTCCCGGTCTGGCAGCACCTTAATTTTAATTTTATCATTCTTGTCTTTGAATCCCTCCATGGCCTCACCCTTCCATTAGTCCCATTCCCCAGTCCATTTCCCATATTTCTGCAAATAATATGCCTTCAATCTTTTCTCAATTCTCTTTTTAAAGTGAATTTCTTTCTCTCTGTATCTGTCCCTCGCCAAGATTTGCAACTCTACAGAACCAGCGGTGCTGACGACACAGAAGCTGGAAGCCATAAAATGATGTGAACCACACACCAGCCACTTCTAGTGTGGTCAGCACAATGCCCCATGGTGGGCAGTACACTGGTATGGTCAGCACAGTGCCCCATGGTGGGCAGGGCTCTAGCGAGTCGTACTATGTTTGTGATGCTCATGTGAGGATGATTTTGAAAGTGACTTTAATGTACCAACCAGACAGCTTTGATGTACGTCTTTGAAATCTGGTCTCTGCATGTTCACTGACCGCCTGTTTTAGTCAATGTCAGTTGAATATACATTTAGCATCACAATGAATCCCCTCTAATGTTATTTAAATGGACCAGGCATCCAACTTACAGGTGAGGGGCTTTTGACTTACTTCAGCTATTGTAAAGTTAGTGGAAGTGCTGTGGATGGTTTTCCGGAGGTTGTGTTGGGAGCTGCTGCAGACCTTCAGGGAGGACAGAGGATTTGGTGACCCAACACTCGACGAGGTATGGGGACTGTAGTTACGGTGTCTCTGGGTCTGCTACATGACCAACAAACGGAGCAGAGGCTGCAGAGAGGGGAAGTTCTGTAAAGCGGGAGGAGAAGGGGGCTCTGCCCTACCCATCCCGGGTTTTCTAAGAGCACTTTTCCTTTTCCTATCTACACCTAACCCAGGAGTAGTGTGACACTGATTCAATAAGGTGAAGGTCACAGAGCTGTGTCATCTGCTGCAACACGACCTGGAGCCTCACACCAGGGTGAGGACGGAGCTGTCAGTGCCTGTTAAGGTCACAGTTTCTTTGAACTTCTATGTATCTGGATCTTTCCAAGCAGGAGCAGGAAACATATCAAACATAGAGTCATAGAGAGTGGTAGCTACATTTATGACACAGAGGAAGGCCAGTCGGCCTCTCTGTGCCAGATCTCTGTGGAATAATCCAGTCAGTTCCACTCCCCCGCTCAATCCCCGTATCTCTGCAAGTGCATTTCCGTCTGGTGTCCATCCAGTTTCTTTCTGAAATCATTGATTGTCTCGGCTTCCACCACCCTCATGGGCAGTGAGTTCCAGCTCATTATCATCACACTGTGTAAAAAAGTTCTTCCTCATATTTCCCTGCATCTCTTACCCAAAACCTTCCATCTGTGTCCCCTAGTCTGTGTTTCATCAGTTAATGGGAACAAGTTTTTCCTTGTCTATCTTATCTAAGCCTATCATAATCTTGTCCACCTCTGTCAAATCTCTCTCAATTTCCTTTACTCCAGGGAGACCAACTCCATCTTCTCCAAACTAACCTTGCAGCTAAACCCCACATCCCTGGAATCATTCTGTTAGATCTCCTTTGCACCCTCACAGGGACCTTCACATCATTCCTAAAGTGTGGTGACCAGAATTGGACACAGTTCTCTAGTTGGGGCATAACCAAAGCTTTATAAAATTTCAGCATAACTTCCGTGCTTTTGTATCTTTGTCTTTAATGATGAAGCCCAAGATCTGATATGTTTTGCTAAACACTCTGCTAATATCTCCTCCCGCCTTCAAAGATCAATACATATGGAGCCCCAGGTCCCTCTGTTCCTGCACAATCTTTAGAACGGTGTCATTAAGTCTATATTGCCTTCCTACTCCTTCTGACAAAATGCATCAGCTCACACTTCTCTGTATTAAATTCTACCTGTCAGTTCTCTGTCCATTCTGCTAGCCTATCTATATCCTGTTGCAGGCAGTTTGTAACATCTTCACAGTTTACTACACCTCCAAGTATGGGATCATCGGAACATTTTGAAATTCTATTCTGTCTTCCAAGATCCATGTCATTTGTATATAGCTAACAAAAAAAGCTGTGGTCCTAGCACTGACCCTTGGGGAGCATCACTGTCTACCATGCTCCAGTCTGAAAAGCAACCATTTAACACATTTCTCTTTTTTCTGTCCTCTGGACAATTTTTGATCCAATTGGATGCTATTCCATGAGCTTCAGTTTTGCTAATCAAGCTTTTGTTTGGTTCTTCGTCAAATACTTTCATAAAATCCATGTAGCCAACATCCACCACATTCCCTGCATCAACCTTCTCTGAGCATCAAAATAAATTCAATTAGTTCAGTCAAGCGTGATCTGCCATTTAGATATCCGTGCTGACAATCCTTAAATAACTCAAACCTCTCCAAGTGTGTGTTGTCCTTTTTCCCTGATTATTGTTTCTAAAACCTTACTCACGACTGATGTTAAACTAACTGACCAGTAGTTGCGAGGCCTGTGTGTTCCCCACTGATAATTCAGGGAGGTGAGGGTGACCATCTATGTCATCAGTTTCTCCCTCAGCAGGGAGAAGCAGGATGAGATATCCCGTGGCTTTGTCAGGATAGCGGGATTCCTGATAGTGTAGGTGTCTCTGCGGGGCCTCCGTGTCGACGGGGAGGGGTACATGAACTGGAGGAACTCTCACTCCATTAATGTACAGTTGGTGTGTGAGCATGCCCAGTACATCATGTTGGTGTACTATCCTGGCAGCAGCCACGATACATTCATTCTGATGCAGTCAGCCGGTTCCACACTTTGGCCCCCATGCAGAACCAGAATGTGGCTCCTCGGAGATGAAAGATTCCATTCTCTAGACACAGCCCATGTTTCTACATCGCCAAACCACCTCCCACCGCCAACCAACCTCACACAATTAACATGTGTATAACGTGAGCAATGGAGTCACCAGGAACATGGTGGAACAAATCATCGGTGTGATGAAGCAATGCTTCCGATGTCTGAACCGCTCGGGGGGAGCCCTCCAGTACACACTGGAGCAGCTGTCCAAGTTCATGGTGTTCTGCTGCACCCTTCATATCATCACCATCATGAGGACACAGGCATTGGCACCAGGAATACGGAGGACACCTCAGGAGGAGGAGGTGGAGGCAGGGAGGATATTTCCTGGATGCCATCGACCCGGAAAGGTGTTGGAGACTGTCACCTAAGATTCCAGTTCACATAAGACAACTTCCCTTTCCCACCATGGATCCCCCATTCTCCACCATTACACCCATCTGAGACGCCCCATCACAGTGTCCCGTTGGTCACCATCCTGCAATAAAAACCACCAGCAAAAACCTTTGCATTAACATCTTTATCCAACAACACATTCAATTATTCAAACTAAACTGAACTATTCACCCTTGTGTATTCCCTTAGTGCCTGTCTGGTGGGTTCCCTCGACTTGCCTATTGCTCCTACACAGTGTTTCTACAATGGCTGCAGCATGGCTGGTGGAAGGCTGCTGACTTTCACTGGGGAGACTGCAGATGGCCTTGCAGGACGTCCTCGAGCAGCTCTGGGCCTTACGGGCTCGTATTCGGATTGCACCACCTCGACATGGGCAGCAGCAGCCTGGGCTGGCTGATGGGTAACAGCAAGGACACTGGTGGAATGACAGTGAAGGGAGAACAAATACTGTCATCCTGAGAGAGGACAGCAGGTTGATGCTCCACGCAGACACTGTCACTCCCCCGGGGCGACACCTCAGCAATCCTAGTAATCTACTGGATCACAGATTGCTGGACTGCTGTGAGATCCTGCAAACCCCTTTGAACACTGAGATCCACAGCCATGATGACAACAGTCTGATCCTGCATGGCAGCAAGCATGGATCTCATGACCTCAGTCTGAGCTTCCACTGCAGCACTGAGACGTTGGGAGTCTGCCGTCTGTGCTGCAGTGGAAGCTGAGACAATGTTCACCAGACACTGTATCACGGCTGGGTCCGCTAGTGCAGTCATAGAGTTAGTGACCACTTCCACAGGGGAAAGAATGGGCTTCAAGTTCTGTGCAATGTCCTGTGCCACGTTGGAGCTGGACTCCTCCATGTTCCTTGAAAGTGACAACAGACTGTCTGACAGGCCTGTCAATGGACAAAGTATCTCAGTGTACATGTCCATCAGCATTCTCTTGTCTGCTGTTCCAGCAATGTTTACATTTGAGTCCTGTGTATTATAAGTCGTTTGTGACCTCGTCCTCCGGTGAGCTAACACATGAACTATCCTTTCCCCCGACCTGGCTGCAGCTCACTCGTGCTCGGTGACTCACCACGTGCAGATTCCGACTCTATACCAGCCTCTAAGATACACACAGTGTAAGTATTTGATCTGGTGACTGTGAGTTTCAGACCAAATGATGGGGCATCACTCTCAGTGTTGTGCTGCTGCTCTCTCTCTGTCTCCTGGAGCTGCTGTGACTGGGAAGCTGGCAGCTTTGGGTTGTCATTAGAAAGTATAAAATCAGAAGAGGAGGGTTGGAGTGAGAGATTGGGGGTGGGATGGAAAGCATGAATTCATGGTCCCGCCATCTGCAGCTTGTACATCATCCCAGACAGCAGGAGGAGGGGGAGGTGGGAGATAAGAAGAGACATAAGGCAGGTGCATAACATCATGCGGAATACTCTCGGTGATGCCGGATGCTACGGGCTCTGTCACAGCCGGTCCCATGATGTGAGGAACCATCTCCTCCCTCTGGCTCAGGGGATAAAGGTCTGCCTGGCCCCCGCCGGTTTTACTGCTGCTCTCTGTGATTGTCGGCCACCATGTTCTGGAAGAGAGAGGGCAGAATATCAGTGATTGTGTTGCACTGTGTTGGGGTGATGTGCCTACCATAGCTGAATAGCTGGAGATATGTGGAGGCAGTGAGAGGTGGGTGTGAGGCTGGTATCAGTGGAAGGTGTGAGAGGGTGAGGTGGAGTATGTGAATGTTAGGTGTTAGCCCTGAGTGTTAGGGACTGTTGATGGGTGAGTGATGGGGGTGTGAAACATTGAGCAGTGTGAGAGGTTGGTGGTGTTGGGGGTAGGAGATGTCATGTGGAAATGTATTCACTGACATTGACCACCCGTGTGAGCTCATTAAACTTCTTCTGGCTCTGCTGCCAGGTCCTCAGGGCCAGTCCTCTTGCATTGACCTCCCTGGCCACCTCCTCCCATTCCCTTCGGAGGACGTTCCTTGAGGGTCTCCAGCCCACTCCACGGAAACATGGCCTCTCTCCTCCTTTCAGACTCCATGGCTAAGGCCTCCAACACTACATCCGTGAACAGCAGAGCCCACTCTCTGTCCTAGATTCCATTGACCTTGTCTCCAATTGCAGCATTCCCAATCAGCAACGGCAGCCTCCTGTGATTCAGTGCAACTTCCCGTTTAGAGGGACAGACTGCCTTGAAGAGCTGAAGCCTGGCTGAAACACGAGCCAGCCTCACACACAGTTAGGCCCCTGTTAAACTTGCAGACAGACAGCAGCGCGGGTCGCTTTGTGGTGTAAGTAAAATGCATGGAAATGAGGAGGCAGCAGGATGTTTGTGTGTCACCTGTCTCAACAGGAACGGGGACGGGCAGATCATGACTCCTCTGCTGCAAAAGTGATGCAAACACGATTTTTTCGCACTTCCGATTGACCTTTCCCTCTTTCACGTTTTTTATCTTTCCCTCAGTCACTTCACTCTTTGTCTCTTGCTCATAGAATTAGAGATTGGTGCAGCACAGAAAAAGGCTATTCGGCCCATTGTGTCAGTACTGTCTCTTTGAAAGAGCTATCGAATTAGCTCCTCTCCCAGCCTCTTTCCCCAGACTCATGTTGCCAATGTGGAAATACCTTTCCTTCAATCTCAGTCTCTCCCTCTTGCAGCAGTCACACAGCTTCCAGGCTATTCACACAGCCACAGTCAGCTGAACTTCGTTAACTACTCAGCACCTCAAATTAGGCAGCAGCCAACCCCAGTGCTGTACTTGTCCTCCGAGTATTTAATGGGGGACAGTGTAGAGTGAGCTTTATTCTGGATCTAAGCCGTGCTGTACCTGTCATGGCAGTGTTTGATGGGGACAGTGTAGACTGAGCTTTACTCTGCATCTAACCTGTACTGACTCTGCCACAAACATGTGTTCATCTAAAACTCTGCTGCCTGTATCTAAACTCAAAGTAAGTCCCGTTCATCCATCACTCCAGTGCTCGTTGACCAACATTGGCCCCTGCTCCGGCAACATCTTGATTTGAAAACTCTCATCCTCATGTTCAAACCTAACTCATTCTGAAATGCCCAGTGATGAAACTGTCTCATCAAAATACTAAATGTTATTTTGTTTGTTAGAACCACAGGGACTGCAGTGGTTCAAGATTCACCATTTTCTCATGGTAACCAGGGATGGGGAAGTAATGCTGGCCTTGTCAGTATCACCCATATCCTGAGAACAAATAGACAGGAAATAAAATAGTAATAATATCAATGAATTTGTAATTGACGGATTGAAACCAGGCGAGGTCTGTGATCAGAGTGAGACATCATAACCCAATAAACAAATTGTCAACACAATTTATCTCACCAGCTCCTTGTACCTGTCTTTCTGCTGTTGTCTTCAGCAGAAAACAAGTAACAATTAATCTCGGGATTAAAAACTGCTGAAAGTCAATTGTGCACATGAGATACGTACTCAATGCTTTCTGTTATCAGACAGTCAGAGAATTACACAGCACAGGAGGAGACCATTTAACAAATCGTCCCATTTCCAGCTGTTTGAAGGAAATTTTCAATTATTCCTCTCCCCTGTTCTTTTCTCCCAGTCCAGTAAATCACCCTGTTAGTATTGATCCAATTCCCTTTTGAACGTTTCTGTTAAATCTGCTTCCACAACCCTTTCAGGAAGTGAATTCCAAATCATAAACACTCGCTGTGTAAAGAAAAGAAAATCTCCTCATCTCTCCTCTGTTTTTTGTTAATCAACATTAAACTGTGTTCTCTGGTTACTGACCCTTCATCCAGTCAAACCAGATTATCTTTATTTATTCTAGCAAAACACATCATCATTTTCAGCCCCTCTATTAAATCTCCCTTTTAGCTTCTCTGCTCTAAGGAGAATAATCCCAGATTCTCTCCCCATAACTGAAGTCCCTCATCCCTGTTACCATTCTAGTATAACGCCTAGGTACCATCTCCAAGGCCCTGAAATCTTCATAAAGTGTGGTGTCCAGAATTGGAAACAATATCCCGGCTGAGGCTCAAACAGTCATTTCCAGTCTTAGCGGAATGTTCTTGTGTTTTTTTTTTTAATTCTTTGATTCTAGTTATAAAGCTAAGGATCCCGGATGCCTTTTTAAAATCTTCACAACTTATCCAGCCACCATTGAAGATTTGTGTACATACGCACCCAGTCTCTGTGCTCCGGTACCATCTTTTAAATGGTGCAGTTTAGTTTCTATTCACTCCCCTTATTCTCCCTCACAAAATAATCACTTCCCCAATTCTATGTGTTAAATTTCATTCACCATGTGTATTCTCATTTCATCATCTGACTGTCCATGTCCTCCTGCTGAAGCAGCTACTATCCTTCACACAGGTTACTATTTATTTATTTATTTTTTATTTAGAGATACAGCACTGAAACAGGCCCTTCGGACCACCGAGTCTGTGCCGACCATCAACTACCCATTTATACTAATCCTACACTAATTCCATATTCCTACCACTTCCCCACCTGTCCCTATATTTCCCTACCACCTACCTATACTAGGAGCAATTTATAATGGCCAATTTATCTATCAACCTGCAAGTCTTTGGCATGTGGGAGGAAACCGGAGCACCCGGAGGAAACCCACGCAGACACAGGGAGAACTTGCAAACTCCACACAAGTAGTACCCAGAATTGAACCCGGGTCGCTGGAGCTGTGAGGCTGCAGTGCTAACCACTGGCTTATGCAAATGTTGAGACTCTGCTCTTCACGCGTAAGTCTTTGTCATGTATCAATTTATCTATAAGTCAAGAAGAGTACTGGTTCTAATACTGAACCCTTGAAAAATTGCACTGTATACTCCCCCTCCTCCACCAGTCTGAACAATGTCTGTTCACTACTTCTCTCTGCTTTCTGTCCCTGAGTCAGTGTCATATCCACACTATCACTGTCACATTAATCCATGTGTTCCACTTTCATAACAAGTCTGTGAAATGCCATTTGATCACAGGCCTTTTGAAAGTCTGTATACATAAGTGTATATACATAATTGCATATGCATGTGCAGGGGTGGAAGATGTTGGTATGGTTCTTAATGAATACGTGTTTCACGTTACAAAAGAGGGGTATGATGCAGATATTGTAGCTAAGGAGGAGGAATATGAAGTATTTGATGTGATATACATAGGGAGAGAGGAAGTATTAATGGGATTAGCATCCTTGAAAGTTGATAAGTCACCAGATCCAGATAAAATGCATCCTAGGCTGTTAAAAGAAGCAAGAGAGGAAATAGCAGAGGGTCTGACCATCATTTTCCAGTCGTCAGTGGGTACAGGTGTGGTGCCAGAGGATTGGAGTACTGTTAACATTATACCTCTGTTTATAAAGGGAGCCAGGGTTAGACTGAAAAATTACAGGCCAGTCAGTCTAACCTCAGTAGTGGGCAAATTATTGGAATCTATTCTGCGAGACAGGTTAAACTGTCTGTTAGAAAGGCACAGGCTAATCAAGGATAGTCAGCATGGATTTGTTAAGGGACGCTCCAGTTTGACCAACTTGATTGAATTTTTTGAAGAAGTAACAAGGAAGATAGATGAGGTAGTGCAGTTCATGGGTTTTACATGGGTTTTTTATCAAGGCTTTTGACAAGGTCCCACATGTCAGACTGGTTAAAAAAATAAAATCCCATGTAATCCAGGGAAATACAGCCAGGTTGATACCAAATTGGCTCAGTGGCAGGAAACAAAGTGTAATTGTTGACGGGTGTTTTATTGACTGGAGGGCTGCTTCCAGTGGCGCTCCACAGGGCTCAGTACTGGGTCCCCTGCTGTTTGTGGTATATATTAACGATTTGGACGTAAATGTAGAAGCATGATCAAGAGGTTTGTCGATGACACACAGATTGGCCATGTAGTATATAGTGAGGAGGATAGCTGTAGGCTGCAGGAAGATATCGATGGCAGAAAAGTGCCAAATGGGATTCAACCTGATTAAGCATGAGGCGATGTCATTGAGGAGGTCAAACAAGGCAAAGGAATATACGATAAATGGGAACATTTGAGAAGTGTAGAGGATGTGAGGGACCTTTGGAGTCAATGTCCACATATACCTGAAGGTAGCAGGACAGGTCGATAAGGTGGTTAAGAAGGCATATGGAATCAATTCCTTTATTAGCCAAAGTATAGAATATAAGAGCACAGAGGTTATGCTGGAACTGTATAACTCTTTGGGTAGACCACAACCTGAGTACTGTGTGCAGTTCTGGTGACCTCATTACAGAAAGGATGTAATTGCACCAGAGAGGGTACAGAGGAGATTTACGAGGATGTTGCCAGGAATGGAAAAATGCAGCTATGAGGAAAGATTGGATAGGCTAGGGTTGTTCTCCTTGGAACAGAGCAGGCTTAGGGGAGATCTGATTGAAATGTACAACATTTTTAGGGGCCTAGATGGAGTGGAGGTGAATGGTCTATCCACCTTAGCAGAGAGGTCAGCGATGAGGGGGCATAGATTTAAAATGATTGGTGGAAAGATTAGAGGGGAGTTGAGGAAAACACTTGTTCACCCAGAAATAGGAAATTGGCTCAGGGGCAGGAAACAAAGGGTAATTGTTCAGGGTATTGTAGAAATTGGAGGGATGTTTCCAGTGGCGTTCCACAAGGCTCAGTACTGTGTCCCCTGCGTTGGTGTGAGTCTGGAACTCGCTCCCTGAAAGGGTAGTTCATGCAGGGACCCTCAACCTATTCAAATGAAGTCTGGATATGCAGCTCAAGTTCTGCAATCTGCAGGGTTATTAAACAAATGCTGGAAGGTGGGATTAGAATAGATGGTTCGTTTATCGGCTGGCCTCTTTCTGTGCCTTAACCTTTCTTTGTTTCTATGATTCCATTACATGAAACTCGCTATTCTCATTAACACTCACAGTTATGTCCGCAACGAACTCGATCAAGATTAGCAAATGATTTTCCGTTAACCTATCTCTGCTGCTTGTCATTTATTAACCCATGATTTTACAGGCAACAAGTGCTTCGTGCTGGGTTACGGCCTCTAGAAGTTTCCAACCACCAACATTGGACTGACTGGTCAGTAGTTACAGGGTTTGTCCAACCTCTCCTTTTGTAAATAAGGTGTAAATTTTCAGCCTTCCAGTCCTCTGTCACCACTCCCATATCCAAGGAGGATTCGAAGATTCTGACCAGTGCTGCTGCTGTTTCCACATTTCTTTCCCTCATTGAACCTCAGATATCCTATCCAGACTGGATAAATGTTCTACTTTTTTGTGGTACAAAAAGTGTTGGATTGAAAGGAGTTAACTGAACCTGTTTGTTCAGTGACTGTAATTAATGTCAGTCTCCATGGACCCTAATTGTGTCACTGGAGGGTTTCCATCTTCTATTAATAAGGGGCTCCTTTCAATGTATTATCCCATATTGTCAGCGGGAACATCACCGCTGGCATTAACAGGGATCAGCAGCTCCAGAGAGAGAGCGAGAGGACAGATCAGAAACTGAGAACAAAATAGACTGGAATGTTACAGCAATGGGTCAGAAACTGAGAACAGTAGATTGGAATGTTACAACAATGGGTCAGAATCTGAGAACAATAGATTTGAATGTTACAACAATGGATCAGAAACTGAGAACAATAGATTTGAATGTTACAACAATGGGTCAGAAACTGAGAACAATAGATTGGAATGTTACAACAATGGGTCAGAAACTGAGAACAATAGATTGGAATGTTACAACAATGGGTCAGAAACTGAGAACAATAGATTGGAATGTTACAACAATGGGTCAGAAACTGAGAACAATAGATTGGAATGTTTCAACAATGGGTCAGAATCTGAGAACAATAGATTGGAATGTTACAACAATGGGTCAGAATCTGAGGATAATAGATTGGAATGTTACAACAATGGGTCAGAATCAGAGAACAATAGATTGGAATGTTACTACAATGGACAGCAGGAGTTTCTCCAATTGGTTTTACTGGCACACTGCAGATTATGGTTGGATAACATTTGAACGGCGTATCCTTTATGCTCTGAAGATGATTCAATCGATTTATTATCCCATCCCCGCTATTACTGGTGTCCCTGGTAAGTCTCTGCATCCAACTATTAGTTTTATAAACCATATTTCACGGATTTGGCGTTCTTGTCATTTAAATCGTGTCTTCAGTTTCTGTCACAAACTCTATTCCCTATTCAGATCTACATTCCCTCACTGGCAATTGTCTAAGGCTGAACCAGGAAGTTTACAACCTCTGCTATCTATTTAATGCTGATCTGAGTTCATTCCCATATTCGCTCCATCCGCAACCCTGCCTATTGTTTCGGCCAGGTGAAGAGGGGTCACAGTCGCTTCTCTTGTCCTTCCTCTTATTTGACCGCAATAAGGTTTGTCCTTTTTAGAGAGTGGATGTGCTAACCATCTCAGTGAGTATTTTACCGTTTCCCTTTGATGTGATGGTGAAGGAACCTATCGGACAGTTTCTCTTGAGTTTAAACACGGAAGACGTGAGTTTATTATGCTTAACAATCTAAACCCGATCGAAATAAAATCATAAAAAGTACACCACACACTTACACACACACTCACGAGAATCACACACAACGATATTGCAGAGTGAGAAGTACATTTGTGGTTGGATTGGAGTCCTAAATTAATTTTGAAAAAAACATACTTATTCTGTGATTTTGGACGATTCGGTGGTCTTCCGGCTCAATTTGTATTCTTAAAGTATTTGGCTGGTCAAAATGCCCTTTGTTGCTGGCCCATGTGGCTCAGTGTTTTCTTGGTGGCAGACTTGTGGGTGGCTTTCTTCCCCTGGTGTCTCTGTCTGCAGTAATCTGTAGGCTTGGAGGGTCCACAGTCACATGTGTTTTTCAAACGTATGTTGTTATCTTGACAGAGAGACGGAGAGAGAGAGGGGGGATACAGTCCTTCTGCTTGTACACAGTTTGAATCACTGACTTGTCTGTCTTTGTCCAGGGGAAACTCCCAGCTTTCAGAGAGATGGACAGAAGGCCGCATGCCTGATTCACTGTGTTCTCTGGTCACTGATAATGTGATTCAAGGTTAGGAACTTCTATCTCCCCAGGACTCAGGATACCAGTATTTACACTTGGAAGAGTTTGTTCTTTTAAAGTCAATGTATCAGGGAGGTCTTGTATGCCGTGTTAATGAATGCAATCTACGGTAATTCGATAACTAGAGCAAGCCAACGTTTTCGCTCCACGCTCATCAGACATGTGTCTCCTGTTGGAGATCTTGGAATGTGAAAAGGTGTTTCAGATACCAATTGCGGTGGCAATCTTGGCTCCCAGATTTTTCAAGGCTAACTGTAGGATTTTTTCCATTAAAGTTAACTGTAAGTTTCCAGCCAATGAATTAAAATTCCTCATTTGACTAATTGTGTTATCTTGACACCGCTGCAGCACACGGAAAGAAATGTGATAACAGGAACATTTCATTACATAATTGTGGGAAGAAATAGAGGGAAACACACATTCAATCTCAATAATAACTTCTCAAATTGACACATTCATCTTAGAATTACTGCAGCTGACATTGTCTGTTACAGTTGTGCTGACTTAATTGCGTTGGAGTTTTGTCTGGGATGGTTACGTGTCGGGTTCCACCCTGGACAATTCATCAGCGATTACATTGCTTTTTTTTCTCTCTTGCAATGAAGCTTGAACCATTCAGGTTCCTGCACATTGATAACCTTTCTCCCAAAAACGACAGTGTGTAATGCATTGTTTATTTTAGCCCCTGTGAGGTGTTTGAGGTTTCATCTGTGCCTTTGTTCTTGCTGAGTTCTGCTTTGAAATTGTTGGGTTTGATGAGCTTTGGGTTTGGGACCTGATCATTGGGTTCTTCAATGGGTAGATCCACACTGACCTTACTTTTAGCTTTCTGGTGAGGTACACAAGTGCTGTTTACTTTAGGGTATTTACCCTTCCCTTTTCTCATTACTATGGGGAGGATTATTTTTCTGATCTGCCCTATGTCCTCTGGGACATTAGTGCTCACAAGTGTCTGTCCGGCTTTCACTGCACTCTCCTGTATCACTTCCACTAGGTCAGCCATCTCCCTCACCATTGTCTTACCTTTTTGGAAACCTTCCTTTGTCCTTGCATGTTTCTGCAAATGCTGTTGGCAGCCTTTTTAGGGTACCTGTTTGTCCTGCATTTAAGGAGGAGATCGTGTGGTCTAATTTCTCTAACATTTCAGGGTTGGCTAATTGGAGAGTAGGGGGTTCTAGTTGGGAATCCTCCTGGCCCTCCTCTAACGTGTCCTCACTGTCCTTTTCAATCCTTCCCTCCTGACTGTCTGACAGATCTGTACTTGTCTGTCCCCTCCAACGCCTTCACTTTTTTTTCCTTTGGTCTGCTGTGTCAATTAAATAATTTACCTGACTATTCCGTATGCCACTCGACATGGACCACTGAACTGGGCTTTAAGGGGTTCACTCTGCATTGGGAGGAATAGCAATACATGGTCTCTGTTCTGAAATGTTCTGGCCGCGGCATTTTTGCCTGCTTTCATTTTCATAGCTATCTGGGAGGTTTTTAGGTGCTCCTGTGCCATTACAGAGGCTCTCGTGAACTATTCCCAGAGCATGGAAATGTTGTCTAACATGGAAGACTCATCCCTGTGTCCCAAAAACTTCTCCGTGATTAGTTAAAGAGGATCTGTCCTCTCGTGTCTATAAACTGATTCAAAGAGACTAAAGCCAGTGGAATCACTGGATAAGTCCCTGGTAACCAACAGGAGAAATCTCAGCCCTTTGTCAAAGTCATAGGGTTACTCATAGCAGTATGAGCTGATCATTGCCTTTAGGGTCTGGTGGTACCGCTCCAAAGCCAGTTGTGACTGCGGGTGGTAGGCTCAGGGGTTTTGCTGGGTTATGTTCAGATTACCCATGACATTTTCAAAAATAGTGGACATTAAATGTGTGCCCAGGTCCATCTGGATCTCAGCAGGCAACCCATATCGTGTAAAGAATTGGTTCAGACCCTCCACCACTACATTGGCTGAGATAGCTCCTCAGGGGAATGGCCTCTGGGTATTGGTCCACTACGTCCATAATGGTGAGAAGATACTGGTAGACGCCACTTTGCTTTCAGCAGGTGTCCCACACAATCCACCAGCACTCTGCTGAAGGGATCCCCAAAAACCGTATGGGAAATTAGGGATGCAGGTTTTATTGCCGGTTGTGGCTTCCGCACAACCTGGCACATGTGACCAGTTTTACAGAGCTCAACCACATCTTCGTGGAACAAAGAACAGTACAGCACACAAACAGGCCATTCGGCCCTCCAAGCCTGCGCCGATCTTGATGCCTGCCTAAACTAAAATCTTCTGCACTTCCGGGGACTGTATCCTCTATTCCCATCCTATTCATGTATTTGTCAAGATACCTCTTAAAACGTCGCTATCGTACCTGCTTCCACCACCTCCACCGGCAGCAAATTCCAGGCACTCACCATCCTCTGTGTAAAGAACTTGCCTCGCACATCGCCTCTAAACTTTGCCCCTCTCACCGTAAACCTATTTTTCCTAGTAACTGACTCTCCCACCCTGGGAAAAAGCTTCTAACCATCCACTCTGTCCATGCCACTCATAACTTTGTAAACCTCCATCATGTCGCCCCTCCACCTCCGTCGTTCCAGTGAAAACATTCCGAGTTTATCCAACCTCTCCTCATAGCTAATGCTCTCCATACCAGGCAACATCCTGGTAAACCTCTTCTGGACCCTCTCCAAGGGCTCCACGTCCTTCTTGTAGTGTGGCGACCAGAATTGCACACAATATTCTAAGTGTGGCCTTACTAAGGTTCTGTACAGCTGCAGCATGACTTGCCAATTTTTATACTCTATGCCCCGACCGATGAAGGCAAGCATGCCGTATGCCTTCTTGACTACCTTATCCACCTGCGTTGCCATTTTCAGCGACCTGTGGACCTGCACGCCCAGATCTCTCTGCCTGTCAATACTCCTAAGGGTTCTGCCATTGACTGTATACGTCCCACTGCATTAGACCTTCCAAAATGCATTACCACATATTTGTCCGGATTAAACTCCATCAGCCATTTCTCCGCCCAAGTATCCAACCGATCTATATCCTGCTGTATCCTTTGACAATCCTCATCACTACCCACGACTCCACCAATATTTGTGTTGTCCACAAACTTACTAATCAGCCCAGCTACATTTTCCTCCAAATCATTTATCCCTGACACTACAAACAGCAAAGGTCACAGAACTGCCGAACACCACAAGTCACAGCGCACCATTCAGATAAACACCCTTCCACTGCTACCCTCTGTCTTCTATGCCCGAGCCAGTTCTGTATCCATCTTGCCAGCTCACCTCTAATCCCGTGTGACTTCACCTTTTGTATCAGTCTGCCATGAGGGACCTTGTCAAAGGCTTTACTGAAGTCCATGTAGACAACATCCACTGCCCTTCCTTCATCAATCATCTTCGTTACTTCCTCAAAAAACTCAATCAAGTTAGTGAGACACGACCTCCCCTTCACAAAACCGTGCTGCCTCTCGCTAATAAGTTCGTTTGTTTCTAAATGGGAGTAAATCCTGTCCCGAAGAATGCTCTCTAATAATTTCCCTACCACTGACGTAAGGCTCACCGGCCTATAATTTCCTGGATTATCCTTGCCTCCCTTCTTAAACAAAGGAACAACATTGGCTGTTCTCCAATCCTCTGGGACCTCACCTGTAGCCAATGAGGATGCACAGATTTCAGTCAAGGCCCCATCAATTTCTTCCCTTGCCTCCCTCAGTATTCTGGGGTAGATCCCATCAGGTCCTGGGGACTTATCTACCTTAATGCTTTGCAAGACGCCCAACGCCTCCTTTTTGATAACGACATGACCTAGACTATCTACACTCCCTTCCATTGGCTTATCATCCACCAAGTCCTTCTCTTTGGGGAATTGTGAGTTGTGGCCAGTCTAAATGTTCTCTTATGCGGTCTTAGATTTTTCGTACACTGACATATCCAGTCAGTGGATGTTCGTGGGACATAGAACATAGAACATAGAACATACAGCACAGAACAGGCCCTTCGGCCCACAATGTTGTGCCGATCCTTTGTCCTCTGTCAAGGACAATTTAATCTATACCCCATCATTCTCCTTTATCCATATACCTATCCAAAAGCCTTTTGAAAGTCCCTAAAGTTTCTGACTCAACAACTTCCCCGGGCAAGGCATTCCATGCCTCGACCACTCTCTGGGTAAAGAACCTTCCCCTGACATCCCCCTTATATCTCCCACCCTTCACCTTAAATTTATGACCCCTTGTAACGCTTTGCTCCACCCGGGGAAAAAGTTTCTGACTGTCTACCCTATCTATTCCCCTGATCATCTTATAAACCTCTATCATGTCACCCCTCATCCTTCTCCGTTCTAATGAGAAGAGGCCTAGAATGTTCAGCCTTTCCTCGTAAGACTTATTCTCCATTCCAGGCAACATCCTGGTAAATCTCCTCTGCACCCTCTCCAAGGCTTCCACATCCTTCCTAAAATGAGGCGACCAGAACTGCACACAGTACTCCAAATGAGGCCTTACCAAGGTCCTGTACAGCTGCATCATCACCTCACGGCTCTTAAATTCAATCCCTCTGCTAATGAACGCTAACACCCCATATGCCTTCTTCACAGCCCTATCCACTTGAGTTGCAACTTTCAATGATCTATGCACATAGACCCCAAGGTCTCTCTGCTCCTCCACATGCCCAAGAACCCTACCGTTAACCCAGTATTTTGCATTCATGTTTGTCCTTCCAAAATGGACGACCTCACACTTTTCAGGGTTAAACTCCATCTGCCACTTTTCAGCCCAGCACTGCAACCTATCCAAGTCCCTTTGCAGACGACAATAGCCCTCCTCGGTATCCACAACTCCACCAACCTTTGTATCATCTGCAAATTTACTGACCCACCCTTCGACTTCCTCATCCAAGTCGTTAATAAAAATCACAAACAGGAGAGGACCCAGAACTGATCCCTGCGGCACGCCACTGGTAACTGGGCTCCAGGCTGAGTATTTACCATCTAAGACCACTCTCTGCCTTCTATCAGTTAGCCAATTCTTAATCCAACTGGCCACATTCCCCACTATCCCATGCCTCCTGACTTTCTCCATAAGTCTACCATGGGGGACCTTATCAAATGCCTTACTAAAATCCATGTACACCACATCCACTGGTTTACCCTCATCCACTTGCTTGGTCACCTGCTCAAAGAATTCAATCAGGCTTGTGAGGCAAGACCTACCCCTCACAAAACCGTGCTGACTGTCCCGAATCAAGCAGTGTCTTTCCAGATGCTCAGAAATCCTATCCCTCAGCACCTTTTCCATCAACTTGCCTACCACCGAAGTAAGACTAACTGGCCTGTAATTCCCAGGGTTGTTCCTATTCCCTTTCTTGAACAGGGGCACAACATTTGCCACCCTCCAATCACCTGGTACCACCCCCGTCAGCAGAGAAGATGAAAAGATCATTGCCAGCGGCTCTGCAATTTCATCCCTTGCTTCCCATAACATCCTTGGATATACCCCGTCAGGCCCGGGAGACTTGTCTATCTTCAAGTTATTCAAAAACCCCAACACATCTTCCCTCCTAACGAGCACTTCCTCGAGCTTACCAGTCTGCTTCCCACCGTCCTCTTCAGTAATACACCCCTTCTCATTCGTAAATACCGAAGAGAAGTACTCATTCAAAACCTCACTTATCTCTTCCGGCTCAACACACAGTCTCCCGCTATTGTCCTTGACCGGACCTACGGTCCCCCTAGTCATCCTCATATTTCTGACATACGCGTAAAAGGCCTTGGGGTTTTCTTTTATCCTACCCGCCAAGCATTTTTCATGCCCTCTCTTAGCTCTCCTAATCCCTTTCTTCAGATCCTTCCTGGCCATCTTGTATCCCTCCAGAGCTTATTTCTGTAAGGGGCCCCAGCGGCACCACTATGCGGTGAACCACTGTCCAGTCTTCATCCGCAGGTCTGTGAGCAGGTCTCCACTGCCACATCAGCTCCTCATTCTTTAAATAGTAGCACTCTGCAACTCCCTCTGCTTCAGTTTTGGTTTGGGCAGTCTGTGCTTTTTTTTAGCACAGAGACTCAACTAAGGACGATCTGTTTAACACACACTTTGGGTCCTCTAACTTCACAAAGAAGGCTTCAGACAACCAGACAGTAGGGTCATCCGTCTGCTGTGTAAGTTCAGGAGATTGTTTGGCATTGGACCGAGTCACCACACAATCAGGGAGAATGCCTGGGACCTTCTTCTGTAACTTCTGTCTCTCTGACCTCTTTTGGTGTCTCAAGAACTACTGGGGAAGCTGCCACCTTTTCCCTTGTCAGATCATTACCCAGGAGCAGGTCGACCCATACACCAGTAATCTAGGTACAATTCCCATTGTTACAGGTCCTGAAACTGGGTCACACTCCAAGTGCAGCTGATATAAAGATATGGACATATACTGTCTTCCGATAGCATTCACTCACACTCCAGCATTCACTGTACTCTCTGGAGGAAAGGTGATGCCTTTTCCCAGGTGAAGGGATTGGGTGGCCCCTGTATCCCTCACTATGACGATGGGCTTGCTTGCCTCACTCGAGGGGTATGGGGTCACTTTTCCTTGGAATACAAAATCCTGGTAACTCTGGGATTTTGTTAAGTTTTCCACACGCTCGGTGGTAGGTTTACTGGGTCTGACTGTGACAGTTAAACGCACAGCCTGATCTGCTGTGCTTTCCATCAGGGCCCATTTACCTGCACTGCTCTGGTGGACCCTGATTAATCCTACAGGTTTCCCCGTCACGTCCATTAGTCATCTCGATAGTGATCTGCCTTATTCCAGTGAAAACATACAGATCTTCAGCCATTACTCCTGCTCTCAGTACCGTCCTATTTGGCCTGAGGATGGACCCTTGTCTGTCCCGCTTTTCGTTCTTGCCCATGGCTGCTCAGACTCCGATCGCCCTTCCACCTTTTATTCTCGGATCTTTGGGGTGACGAGGAACGGAGTTCCCTCTGGGGTTAAGGCTTTGCGTACAAGGGAAAAATCATCAGCCAGAATATCTGTGAACCTTCTGGCCCTCTATGTGGGGTTTAATGCGAGGGGGCGAGTTTGTGAACTCCTCGACGAGGGTCACCGCTCTGAGGTATTCATATGTGGGCTCTATCTTGAGCGCTCATATCACTGGCCAAAAACAAACACAAAATGGACTGTAAAATCCTCTATAGGTACGGAAAAAGGAAAAATTTAGCTAAGCCAAATGTGTGTCCATTACAGGCAGTGTCAAGAGAATTTATAATGGGGAATAGAGAAATGGCAGAGAAGCTAAATGATTACTTTGTGTCTGCCTTCACTGAGGAAGATACAAGAAATCTCCCAGAGTTAGAGATCTAAGGGACTAGGGAGATTGAGGAAGTGAAGGAAATTAGTATGAGGAAGAAGGTTGTCTTGGAGAAATTAATAAAGCTGAAGGTTGACAAGTCCCCAGGTCCTGATATTCTACATCCCAGAGTGTTGAAAGAGGTAGCTTTGGAAATAGTGGATACATTGGTATTTTCAATATTCTGCAGATTCTGGAACTGTTCCTGTAGATTGGAAGATAGAAAATGTCTCCCCATTATTTAAGAATGGAGGGAGAGAGAAAACAGGGCACTACAGACATGTTAGCCTTACATCAGTCGCTGGGAACAAGCTATACTCTATTCCAAAGAATGTGATAAATGGATCTGATTGGGCAGAGTCAACATGGATATATAAATGGGAAACAATGTTTGACGAACCTGTTGGAGTTATTTGAGGATGTTGCGCACAGATTTGATAAAGGGGAGTCGGTAGACGTGGTATAATTGGATTTTCAGAAGGCTTTTGATAAAGTCCCCGACAGGAGGTTGTTTAGTAAAATTGAAGCACAAGGGATAGGAGATAATGTACTGGCATGGATTAAGGATTAGTTAACAGGCAGAATTGGCGACCACGCTCTGGAAGTGGTTCAAGAGTTCACCTACCTAGGCTCAACTATCACCAGTAACCTGTCTCTAGATGCAGAAATCAACAAGCGCATGGGAAAGGCTTCCACTGCTATGTCCAGACTGGCCAAGAGAGTGTGGGAAAATGGCGCACTGACACGGAACACAAAAGTCCGAGTGTATCAGGCCTGTGTCCTCAGTACCTTGCTCTATGGCAGCGAGGCCTGGACAACGTATGTCAGCCAAAAGCGACGTCTCAATTCATTCCATCTTCGCTGCCTCCGGAGAATACTTGGCATCAGGTGGCAGGACCATATCTCCAACACAGAAGTCCTCGAGGTGGCCAACATCCCCAGCTTGTACACACTACTGAGTCAGCGGCGCTTGAGATGGTTTGGCCATGTGAGCCGCATGGAAGATGGCAGGATCCCCAAAGACACATTGTACAGCGAGCTCGCCACTGGTATCAGACCCATCGGCCGCCTATGTCTCCACTTTAAAGACGTCTGCAAACGCGACATAAAATCCTGTGACATTGATCACAAGTCGTGGGAGTCAGTTGCCAGCGTTCGCCAGAGCTGGCGGGCAGCCATAAAGACGGGGCTAAAATGTGGCGAGTCGAAGAGACTTAGTAGTTGGCAGGAAAAAAGACAGAGGCGCAAGGGGAGAGTCAACTGTGCAACAGCCCCGACAAACAAATTTCTCTGCAGCACCTGTGGAAGAGCCTGTCACTCTAGAATTGGCCTTTATAGCCACTCCAGGCGCTGCTTCACAAACCACTGACCACCTCTAGGCGCGTATCCATTGTCTCTCGAGATAAGGAGGCCCAAAGAAGAAGAACAGGCAGAAAGCAGAGAGTAGGAATAAATGAGTCATTCTTGCCTTGGCAGGCTGTGACTAGTGGGGTACTGCAGGGATCAGTGCTTGGGACCCGGCTCTTCACAATATGTATCAATGACTTGGATGTGGGGACCAATGTAATATTTCCAGGTTTTCAGATGCCAGTAAACTAGATGGGAATGAGTGTTGCGAGGAAGATGCAAGACGGCTTCAAAGGGATTTGGACAGACTTCGTGAGTGGGGAAGAACATGGCAGTTGAAATATAATGTGGAAAGATGTGAGATTTTCCACTTCGGTAGCAGGAACCGATGTGCAGAGTATTTCTTAAACGGTAAGACATTAGAAAGTGTAGTTGTACGAAGGGACCTGGATGTCCTCGTCAATACGTCACTGAAAACAAACATGCAGGTGCAGAAAGCAGTTAGGAAGACTAAAGGTATGTTAGCCTTTATTGAATTGGATTTGAGTGCAGTAGTCGTGACGTATTGCTGCAATTGTATGGAACCTTGGTTAGACTGCCCCTGGAGTAATGTGTGCAGTTTTGGTCCCCTTACCTTAGGAAGGATGTTATGGTCATAGAGGGAGTGCAATGACGGTTCATCAGACTTGTTCCCGAGATGGCGGGACCATCCCATGAAGAGATATTGGGGAAACTGGGCCTGTATTCTCTAGAGTTTCGAAGAATGAGAGGTGATCTCATTGAAACCTACAAAATACTGAAAGTGATAGACAGGGTAGATGCAGCTAACATGCTTCCCCTGGTTGGGGAATCTAGAACCAGGGGAAATAATTTCAAAATAAGTGGAAATCCACTTAGGACAGAGATGAGGAGACATGCCTTTTCTCAGAGGGTTGTGAATCTTTGGAATTCTCTACCCCAGAGGGCTGTGGAAGCTCGGTTGTTGAGTATGTTTAAAGCAGAGATTAACAGATTTCTAAATGGAGTCATTGAGTCGTGCAGCATAGAAACAGGCCCTTCGGCCCACCGCGTCTCGGCTGACTATAATGCTGATCTATACTGATCCCAACTGCTTGCATTAATTCCATATCCCTCTATGCCTTGTTCATTCAAGTACCTGTCCAGATGCCTCTTAAATGTCACTACTTTTCCTGCCTCCACCACCTCCTCAGGCAGATCATTCCAAATACCCACTATTCTTTGTGTGAAACATTTACCCCTTTGATCCCTTTCGACCTCCTCCCTCTCACCTTAAATCTACGCACTCTAGTTTTAGTCACCGCAACCATGGGAAACAGACTCTGGCTATCTACCCTATCTATGCCTCCCTTAATTTTATATAGCTCTATCATGTCTCCTCTCAGCCTCCTTCACTGCAGGCAAATCAGACCCAGCCTATCCAGTCTCTCTTTATAACTCAAACCCTTCAAACCAGGCAATATCCTTGTGAATCTTTTCTGCACCCTCTCTAGCTTAATCACATCTTTTGTGTAGTGCGACGAACAGAACTGCCCACAATACTCCAAATGCGGCCTAACCAATGTTATGTACAAATGTAACATGATGTCCCAATTGGTGTACTCAATGCCCCGGCCTAAATACCAGTGACATAACGGGAAATGGGGATTGTGTCGGAAAAAGGCATTGAAGTGGATGATCAGCTATTATCATATTGAATGGCGGAACAGGCTCGATGTCCTACTGCTGCTCCTATGTTCCAATGTTCCGAAATTGCTTAACTCTTTCAAACGCCAGGTAGGTTTGGTCAGGCTGCTTTACAAAGATTCTTAATTTCTGCTGGTCCAGCTCCAGTACTATCTCATATGGGCCCAGGATAGCAATTTCAGTCCTCTCATAATCTGATGAACTTTCATCTTTCCTGTCATTTTATTTTGTAAAACCAGTGTCCAGTTCTCTGACGGTCATTGCAGTTGCTTTGAAAATGTTTTAAAAGGAAAGAAAAGTGCTGCCACATCCTCCTCATTGAACTTTAGAATGAACTGGGAGAACTTTAAGAGCTCAGCACATGGTCCTGAGCTAGGAGCAGCTCCCTCACTAGCTGTGCCTTCACTGGGTGTACTGAGTCTTCATCTAGTTGTTTGAGCCGCCATAACTCCCTTTCCTCCTTCTCCTTCTGGAACACTCTTACTTTTTCCCTTTCTTGACGCTCACTCTGCTCTTTCTCGCTCTCTCTGGAATTCTAATTCTAGTCCTTTCTGTTCTAGTTTTACCTTAGCTAACATTACTTTATCTGTTAGTGATTCTAACCCTGTTTGAGCCGTCAGCTTCAAGTGAAAAATGGTTGGCCACAAGTCTTACGATTACGCATTCCCTAGTTTTTGGACGGAGTGTAATCCCTAACCTTCCGGCTACATTACTCAACTTTTCAGCAGACAGGGCGTTTAACCTATACCAAGTTACTTCACTCTGTATGTAACTCCTTTATTGGCAATATAACTCCTTTATTCAAAAAGGAGGGAGACAGAAAGCAGGAAACTCCAGGCCAGTTAGCGAGACATTTGTCTTGGGGAAAAATTTAGAAGATATTATTAGGCATGGTATAGCCGGCACTCAGAACAAATCGAGGTAATCAGGCAGAATCAACATGGATTTATGAAAGTTAAATCATGTTTAATCAGTTTGTTGGATTTCTTTGATGGAGTTTCATGTGCTGTGGATGAAGGGGAACCGGTGGATGTACTGGACTTAGATTTCCATAAGGCATTTGATAAGATGCCACATCAAAGTTTATCGCTGAAAATAAAAGCTCATGGTGTCGGGGGTAAAATATTGGTATGGAAAGAAGATTGACTAGCTAACAGGAAACAGTGTGTCAGCATAAATGGGTAATTTTCTGGTTGGCAAGATGAAACGAGTGGTGTACCAAAGGGATCTTCAAATTTTTACAATTTATATAAATTAATTGGATGAAGGGACCGAATTGCTATATTTTCCCATGACACAAAGATATGTAGGAAACTAAGTTGTGAACAGGACATAGGGGACTGCAAAGGAATACAGATAGGTTAAGAGAGTGGGCAAAGACCTGGAAAATGGAGTATACTGCAGGAAAGTGTGAAATTGTCCATGTTGGCAGGAAGAATAAAAAAGAAGCCTGTTATCTAAATGGTGAGAGATAGCAGTGCTCTGAGATGCAGAGGGATCTGGGTGTCCAAGTGCATGAATCACAAAAGGCTACTGTGCAGGTACAGCACGTAATTGGAAAACTAATAGAATGTTATTGTTTACTGCAAGAGAAATTGAATAGCAAAGTATGGAGGTCATGCTTCAGTTTTACAGGGCATTGGTGAGACCACATCTGGAGTATTGGTCTCCTTGTTAATGGAATAATGTAAATGTATTGGGGGCAGTACAGAGAAGGCTATTTAGACTGATACCTGGAATCGGCGGGCCGTCTTATAAGGGAATATTGGACAGGTTAGGCTTGTATCCGCTGGACTTTAGAAGAGTAAGAGGCGACTTGATTGAAACATATAGGACTCTGAGGCGTCTTGACGGGGTGGATGTGGAAAGGATGTTTCCCATTGTGGGAGAATCTAGAATTAGGGGTCACTATTTAAAAATAAGGCGGGTGGGGGGGGGGGTCACCCATTTAACACACAGATGAGGAGATTTTTTTCCTGTGAGGGTCGTGTGTTTTTGGAAATCTCTTCCTCAAAAGGCGCTGGAAGCAGAGTCTTTGAATATTTGTAAGGCAGAGGTCGATAGATTACTGATAAGCAAAAGGGTGAAAGGTTATCGGGGGCAGGCGGAAATGTGAAGTCGAGTTTACAATCAGATTAGTCATGACCTTATTGAATGGCAGAGCAGGCTTGAGGGGCCGAGTGGCCTACTCGTGATCCTAATTCATCTGTTCATATTTTCATGAGCTGTGGCTCAGGATGGTACTGTCTCCGAATGTGAACTTTTTAGTGCTGTAGCAGCGAAAGCCACAATAAAACCTACATTGAAATCTTCATTTTTTTTTTCTGGGAATCAATTGTTTTACCTCCTTCTAATTTCTCGTTTGTCATTGGGTTACAATCAATTTCTGTTACAGCCATGTGAGGAGGGGTCCCATATCCCCTCTTGTCCGATCTATCATTTGACCACAATAGGGTTTATTTTTTTTTCGCATTGGACGTGCTGACCACCTCAGTGAGTATTTTACCTTATACCTCTATTGTGCTCATGTAAGAACCAGTCAGACAGGTTTTCCTGAGATTAAACAAGAGGTGAGTTTATTATACTTAACAATCTAAACTGGATCTGAATAAAATAATAAACATGTACGCTGCTCATTCACGCACACACTCACACGAGAATCACACACAAATAAATTACAGTGAGAAATACATTGGTGTTGGATGAGAGTCCATGATAAATAAAAAATTATATACAGTCTGTGAGGTTGGATAATTCTGTGGTCTGCGCCTTTGTTACCCTTACTTATAAGTTTCATGCCATCTGCAGGAGTTGAAATTGTTTATTTTTACATTTACGTCGATATCATGCACCTATCTATATGTCAGGAACAGCACTGGTTCTAATACTGACCCCTGAGAAACATCACTGTATATTCTCCTCCCCCAGAATAAACAATGTCTGTTCACCACTTCTGTCTGCTTTCTGTCCCTGAGTCAGTGTCATATCCACACTATCACTGTCACATTAATCCATGTCTTCCATTTTTCATAACAAGTCTATGAAATGTCATTTGATCACAGGCCTTTTGAAAGTTCATATACATAACACGAAACAAGCTGCCCTCATCAACACTCACAGTTATGTCATCAACTAACTTGATCACGATTATCAGACATGATTGGTTATCAAGCTATCCATCCTGTTTGTCATTTATTATCAGATGTTTTTCCAAGAAAGATATATTTTTGAGCTGGGTTATGGCCTCTAGAAATTTCCAATCGCCGACATTAGACTGATTGGTCAGAAGTTACAGGGTTTATCCCATCTCTTTTTTTTTAAACAGGGTGTATCATTTACAGTACTCCACTCCCCTGTCACTACTCCCATAGGCAAGGAGGAGTGAAAGCTTCTGGCCAGTGACTCTACCACTCCTTCCCTTAACAAACCTCATACATAACATCCAGTCTGGGTAAATGTTCTACTTTATTTTGGAACACTAAATGTTGGTTTGACAGGTGTTAACTGAATCTGTTTGTTCAGTGTGTGTAATTAATGTCAGTCTCCATGCACCCGAATTGAGTCATTGGAGAGTTTTCCACTTCCATTAATAAGGGATTTCTTTCAATGTGTTATTCCAAGCCGGGAGCATCACCCCCACACTAACAGCAGCTCCAGAGAGTGGGAAAGGATTGATCAGAATCTGAGAACAATAGATTGGAATTTTACAAAAATGGGCAGCAAGAGTTTATCCTATTGGTTTGGCGAAGTTACTGCAGATTATTATTGGAGAACATTAGAAATGCGAATCTATTGTGCACTAAAGATGATTCAAACGATCTACTATCCCATCCTCGCTATTATTGGTGTCCCTGGTAAGTCTCTGGATCCAACTATTATATCTATAAACCATATGTCACTGACATTTGTTCTTGTCATGTAAATCCTGGGACTACTGAAGCCTCTGTCTTCAGTCTCTCTCACAAAGTCTGCTCCCTATCCACTGTCTATATCGACCTCACTAGCCAATGTCTGAGGCTGAACCAGACAGCTTACAACCTCTATGTTCTATTCGTACCTGAGCTGAGTTCATCGCTATGATCTCTCCATCACTTAACCTGCCTAATACCACTTCTGTAATATCACCCATGTCCACCTCTGTCTAAAAACATCTCCTGCATTAGCCCTCATCCGTGTTTTTGTTAAATCCACACATGACTATTTCAATTCTGTCCTGGTCACCCTCCCAGTTATAAACCTCCATAAACCACAGACCATCCAGAACTCTGCTGCCTGCAAACTAATATACACCAAATCCCGATCACCCATCACCCCAAATCCTGATCACCCATCACCCCTGTGCTCACTGATCTACATTGGCTCCCGGTCTGGCAGCATCCTAATTTAAATATCTTCATTCTTGTGCTTTAATCCCTCCATGGCCTCACCCCTCCAATTAGTCCCATTTCCCTGTCCATCTCCCATATTCTTGAAAATCTTATGCCTTCAACTCTTTTCCCAATTCCCCATTGAAAGTGAGTTGCTTTTTCTCTCTATCTCCCCCGGCTGTGAATTTCATGCTGGTGCCAATGTTACAGAAACCTTGATCCATAAAATGATGCTATCTGCACAGCCGGCCACTTCTAGTGTGGCCAACACAGTGCCCCATGCTGGGCAGGGGACTTGCCCGGGCGTTCTATGTATGTGCTGTTAGTGTAAGGAGGGTTCAAGGTGACGTCAGTGCACCAGTCCAACAGTGCTGATGTCTGTCCTTGAAACTTGGTCTGTGGATGTCCACTGACAACCTGTGTTAGTCACTTGTTATTTCAAAGGACCAGGCATCGAACTTACAGGTGAGGGGCTTTTGACTTGCTAATGCCATTGTAAAGTTAGTGGAGGTGCTTTGGATGTTTTTTCTGGACGTTGTGTCGTGAGCTGCTGCAGACATTCAGGCAGGACAGAGGACTTTGTGACCCAATTCTGGACGAGGTTTGGGGACTGTAGTGACAGTGTCTCTGGGTCTGTAACATGACCAACAAATGGAGCAGAGGCTGCAGAGAGGGGAATCTATGTCAAGAGGCAAGAGGAGGGGGATCTGCCCTACCCACTACAGAAGCTTGATCCTGCATGGCAGCAAGCATGGATCTCATGACCTCAGTCTGAGCTTCCATTGCAGCACTGAGACGTTGGGTGTCTGCCGTCTGTGCTGCAGTGGAAGCTGAGACAATAGTCACCAGATATTGTATCATGGCTGGGTCTGCTAGTGATGTCATGGAGTTAGTGACCACTTCCACAGGGGAAAGAATGGGCTCCAATCTCTGTGCAATGTCCTGTGCCATCTTGGAGCCGGACTCCTCCATGTTCCTGAACAGTGATAACAGACTGTCTGACAGGCCTGTCAATGGACAAAGTCTCTCAGTGTACATGTCCATCAGCATTCTCCTGTATGCAGTTCCAGCAATGTTCATATCTGAGTCCTGTGTATTATAACTCGTTTGTGACCTCGCCCTCTGGTGAGCTGACACATGAACGATCCTTTCCCCCTGGCCTGGCTGCAGCTCACTCGTGCTCGGTGACTCACCACGTGTAGATTCCGACTCTATACCAGCCTCTAAAGCACACACAGTGTAAGTATTTGAACTGTTGGCTGTGAGTATTAGACCAAGTGATGGTGCTTCGCCATCAGTGCTGTGCTGCTGCTCTCTCTCTGTCTCCTGGAGCTGCTGTGACTGGAAAGCTGGTAGTTTTGGGTTATCATTGGAAAGTATAAAATTAGGAGGGGAAAGTTGGGGTGAGGGATTGAGGGTGGGATGGAAAGCAGGAGGTCAATGGTCCCACCATCTGAAGCTTGTACATCATCCCAGACAGCAGGATGAGGGGGAGGTGGGAGTTAAGAAGGGACATAAGGCAGGAACATAGCATCATCCTGAATACTGTCGGTGATGCCGGATGTTACGGGCTCTGTCACAGCCGGTCCCATGATGTGAAGAACCATCTCCTCCCTCAGGCTCTGGGGATGAAGTTATGCTTGGCCCTCGCCGGAACACTGCTGCTCCCTGTGTTTATGGGCCGCCTTGTCCTGTAAGAGAGAGAGCAGAATGGCAGTGATTGTGTTTCACTGTGTTTGGGTGATTTGCCTGCCATAGCTGAATAGCTGGAGGTATGTGGAGGCATTGAGAGGTGGGTGTGAGGCTGGCATCAGTGGAAGGTGTGTGAGGGTGAGGTGGAGTAAGTGAATGTTAGGTGTGAGTCCTGAGTGTTAGGGATTGCTGATGGGTGAGTGATGGGGGTGTGGTACATTGAGCAGTGTGAGAGGTTGGTTGTGTTGGGGTAGGAGATGCCATGTGGAGATGAATTCACCGACATTGATCACCCGTGTGAGCTCATTAAACTTCTTCTGGCTCTGCTGCCAGGTCCTCGGGGCCGGACCTCTTGCATTGATCTCCCAGGCCACCTGCTCCCATTCCCATCGGAGAGTGTTACTTGAGGGCCTCGGCCCCACGCCATGAAAACATGGCCTCCCTCCTCCTGTCCCCCTCCATGACTAAGGCCTCCAGCAGCACATCCGTGAACTGCAGATCCCTCTCTCTGTCCTAGTATTCCATTTACCTTGTTTCCAGTTGCAGAATTCACAGTCAGCAGCAGCAGCACACGCAGCCTCCTGTGATTCAGTGCAGCTTCCCTTTAAGAGGGACAGACTGCCTTTAAAAGCTGAATGCTGGCTGAAACACGAACCAGCCTCACGCACACTTCGCTCCCAGTTAATGTGCAGACAGACATCAGCGTGGGTCACCCTGGGCAGCAAGTAGAATTCATGGAAATGAGGAGAAAGCAGGAGCTTTGTGTGTCACCTGCCTCAACAAGAACGGGAACGGGCAGATCATGAGTCAGAAACCCGACGCACAGAAGGAGGATATTCAGCCCATTGTGTCAGTGCAGTCTCTTTGAAAGAGATATCAAATTAGTTCCTCTCTCCTCCTTTTGACCCACACTCCAGCTTTTTAAATACCAATTCATGTATTTGCTGAATTCTCTTTTGAAATATATTATTGAATCTGCTTCCACCATGTTTTCAGGCAGTGAATCCCACATCCCAACAACTCGCTGTGTAAGAAAATTCTCCTCATTTCACCTCTGGTTCGTTGTCAATTACCTTCAATCTGTGCCTTCTTAATACTGAACTTTCTGACACTGGAAACAGTTTCACATTAATTAACCTATCAAAACCCTTCATGATTTTGAATTCTATATTAAATCTCCCCTTACCCTTCACTGCTCTAAAGAGAACAATCACAGATTTTCCAATCTCTCCACGTAACTGAATTCCCAGATCCCTGGTACCATTCTTGTAAATCACCTCAGTATATTCACTAAGTGCTTGACATCCTTACCAAAGTGTGGTGATCAGAATTGGACACAATTCTCCAGCTGGGACCTAACCAATGATGGATGAACATCAGCATTTCCTCCTGAGTTTTATTACTCTGTGCCTCTCTCTCTAACACCAAGGACACTACATGTTACATTCAAAGATCTGTGTGTGTACACCCCAGGTGTCTCTAATCCTGCACCCACTTTATAATGGTACCATTGAGTTTATATTGTTTCTCCTCATATTGCCTACCCAAATGTCTCACTTCACACTTCACTGTGTTAAATTACATCTGCCATTTTCCTGTACATTTCACCAGTCAGTCTCTGTCCTGCTGAAGTCTGTTACTATCCACCACACTGTTTATTAACATTTCTGAGTTTCCTGCCCTCTGAAAACGTTGAAATTGTCCTTTCTGTACACAAGCCCATTGCATTAACATACAGCAACAGTGATTCCAACAGTGACCCTGGGGAACCGCACTTTGTACTTCCCTCCAGACGAAACAACAACCATTCTCCGCTACTCTCTGCTTTCTGTCACTGACCTAATTTCCTGCATGCTGACATTGAAAATAAAAAAGGACTTCCATTTATGTAACGCCTTCATGACCACTGCATGTCTCAAAGTGACTAACAGAAAGTGAGTACTTTTTACCGTTTAGTCAGTCTTGTAATGTAGGAAAAACACAGCCAATTTCCGCACAACAAGATCCCACAAGTAGCAGTGTGGTCATGATCAGATCTGTTTTTGTGATGTTAATTTGAGGGGTAAATGTTGACCAGGACACTGGGAATAATTCCCCTGACCTTCTAAATAATTCCATGGGATCTTTACATCCACCTGAGTGGGCAGACGGGGCCTGGCTTTACCTTTTCTTTGATAAGGTGGCACCTCTGACAGTGCAACACTCCCTCAGTACTGCACTGCAGTGTCAGCCTTGATTCTTGTCATCAAGTCCTGCAGTGACACTTGATCCTAGAAGCTTGTGACTGAAAGGGGAGAGTGCTACAAACTGAGCCACTGCTGACATTGGTCCTTTAATCCTATGTGTTTCTAATTCGGTAACACAGCTGTTATGTGCTACTTTATCAAACAGCTGCTGAAAGGATAGGAATATTGGGAAAGTACAGGCAGGAACAATCATAGAATCATAGAATAGCACAGTCCTGAATGATGTCATTCTGCCCATCAAGTCAGTGCTGGCCCTTTCTAAGAACAATCCAGTTAGTCTCACTCCCTGACTCTTTCACTATATCCTAACATTTTTCCTGCTTCAGATATTTATCCAATTCCCTTTTGGGATCTACTATTGAATCTGTATCCATCAGCCTATCAGACAGTGCATCCCAAATCCAAACCACTCAGAAACAAAATTCCTCATGTCTGCTTCTTTTACCAATCGCCTTAAATCTGTGTCTCTGGTTAGTGACCCCTTGGACATTGGAAATAGTTTCTCTTTATTTAATTTATCTAAACCCTTCCTAATGTTAAACAGCTCAATCGAATCTCCTCTGAAAGTTCTCTGCTCGAAGCAGAACAACCCCAGCTACATAACTGTAATCCCTCATGCCTGCACAAATTCTCATAAAACAGTTCTTTACCCTCTCCGAAGGCTTCATGTTTTTCCTAAAGTTTGGTTCCCAGTATTCGACACAAGACTTCAGGTGCAGCTGAACTAGTATTTTATATATGTTTCACATAATGTCCTTGCTTTTGCTTTTTTTGCCTCTATTTATAAAACCGAGGATCCCATATATTTATTAACGATTTGGCTACAAAGATTTGTGTACAAATACTCCAGGTGTCTCTGTTATTTCACCACCTTTATAGTTATACCATTTAACTTGTATTGTCTCTCCTCATTCCTCCTTTCAAAATGTATTACCTCACACATCTGCAATGCCAATTAAATATTGAGAAGATTGAAGCCATTGCTTTCTGTCTCTGCTTCAAATATTTCCCAGCTACATACTCCATCCCTCTCCTTTGTAAATGTTTGAGACGAAGCCAAACTGTTCACACACTTGGTTACATAGTTAACATTGAGATGCCTTGCGATGAGCTTCTGACCAAATTTTCACACCATCAGTAAAATGGCTTATTTCCACCCGCGGTGGAGTTGCATTTCTGGTTAAAAAGGAAAGTAATACAATAGTGAGGAAGGATATGAGAGCTGATGATGTGGAGTCTGTATGGGTAGAGCTGAGAAACAATAAGGGGCAAAAAACGTTAGTGGGGGTTATATATAGACCCCCAAACTGTGGTGGTGATGTGGGAATGGTCTGAAACAGGAAATTAGAGATGCATGCGATAAAGCAACATCTGTAATTATGGGTGACTTAAATCTGCAGATAGATTGGTCAAATCAAATTTGTCACAATAACGTAGAGGAGGAATTACTGGAGTGTATACAAAAGTCCGAGTGTATCAGGCCTGTGTCCTCAGTACCTTGCTCGAAGGCAGCGAGGCCTGGACAACATATGTCAGCCAAGAGTGACGTCTCAATTCATTCCATCTTTGCTGCCTCTGGAGAATACTTGGCATCAGGTGGCAGGACCGTACCTCCAACACAGAAGTCCTCGAGTGGCCAACATCCCCAGCTTGTACACACTACTGAGTCAGCGGCTCTTGAGATGGCTTGGCCACGTGAGCCGCATGGAAGATGGCAGGATCCCCAAAGACACATTGTACAGCGAGCTCGCCACTGGTATCAGACCCACCGGCCGTCCATGTCTCCGCTATAAAGACGTCTGCAAACGCGACATGAAATCCTGTGACATTGATCACAAGTCGTGAGAGTCAGTTGCCAGCGTTCGCCAGAGCTGGCGGGCAGCCATAAAGACAGGGCTAAAATGTGGCGAGTCGAAGAGACTTAGTAGTTGGCAGGAAAAAAGACAGAGGTGCAAGGGGAGAGCCAACTGTGCAACAGCCCCGACCAGCAAATTTCTCTGCAGCACCTGTGGAAAAGCCTGTCACTCTAGAATTGACCTTGATCGCCACTCCAGGCGTTGCTTCACAAACCACTGACCACCTCCAGGCGCGTATCCATTGTCTCTCGAGATAACGAGGCCAAAAGTATACGGGATGGTTTTCTGGACCAATATGTTGAGGAACCAACTAGAGAACAGGCCATCCCAGACTGGGTATTGTGTAAAGAGAGAGGAATATTTGACAATCTAGTTGTGTGAAATCCCTTGAGGATGAGCGACCATAATATGATAGAATTCTTCATGAAGAAAGTCAACAGTGACGTCAGAGGAGAGCTGCAAGCTGATTGGTTGGGTGAGTAGCAGCTATTAGTGCATGTAGATATCTTTAAAAAAGTGAAACGTTTATTTTTGTGGGAAAAGAACTCTGGTTATAAGGTGAGTACTACTGAAGTGTTTCTTTTTTTAATGCAGTGTAGTTTATTAAGAATCTTAGATTGAAGTGGGTAGATAAAGGCCCCTCATGTAATTAGTTTTTTTTTAATTAAGGGTGTAACTAATTAGTCTAAGGGTAGGTCATGACAGGAGAGTTCAGCCCCGTGATCTGCTCCTCCTGCCCTTTGTGGGAAATCAGGGATGCTTCCAGTGTCCCCAGTGAGCATGTGTGCAGGAAGTGGATCCATCTGCAACTACTGGCGACCCGCATTATGGAGATGGAGCTGCAGGTGAAATCACTGTGGAGCATCCATAATGCTGAGGAAGTCGTGGATAACAGGTTTAGCGAGGTGGTCACACCGCAGATAATAGCTGCACAGGCAGAAAAGGGATGGGTGACCACCAGACAGAGTAGTAGGCACAGGCAGGTAGTGCAGGAGTCCCCTGTGGCCACCCCCCTCTCAAACAGATAGACCGCTTTGGATACTGTTGGGGGGGATGACCTCCCAGGGGAAAGCGGCAACAGCCTGGCCCGTGGGACCACAGAGGGCTCTGCCGCACTGCAGGGCAGGAAAAGGTGTGGAAGAGCGATCATGATAGGGGATTCTATCGTAGAGGTTGCAGGTAGGCGTTTCTGTGGCCGCAAAAGAGGCACCAGGATGGTATGTTGCCTCCCTGCTGCTAGGGTCAAGGATGTTTCGGAGTGGCTGCAGGAAATTCTGAAAGGGGAGAGTGAGCAGTCAGAGGTCGTGGTCCATATTGGTGCTAACGACATAGACAGGAAGAGAGCTAAGGTCCTTCACAGTGAATATAGGGAGTTAGGCAGAAGGTTAAAAAGTAGAACCTCTCGGGTTAATCTCAGGATTTGGCCTAACCATCAGCCTCAAGAAAATGAACATCATGGGACAGGATGTCAGAAATGCTCCATCCATCAATATCGGCGGCCACGCTCTGGAAGTGGTTCAAGAGTTCACCTACCTAGGCTCAACTATCACCAATTACCTGTCTCTAGATGCAGAAATCAACAAGCGCTCGGGAAAGGCTTCCACTGCGATGTCCAAACTGGCCAAGAGAGTGTGGCAAAATGGAGCACTGACACGGAAAACAAAAGTCCGAGTGTATCAAGCCTGTGTCCTCAGTACCTTGCTCTATGGCAGCGAGGCCTGGACAACGTATGTCAGCCAAGAGCGACGTCTCAATTCAGTCCATCTTCGCTGCCTCCAGAGAATACTTGGCATCAGGTGGCAGGACCGTATCTCCAAAACAGATGTCCTCGAGGCGGCCAACATCCCCCGCTTATACACACTACTGAGTCAGCGGCGCTTGAGATGGTTTGGCCATGTGAGCCGCATGGAAGATGGCAGGATCCCCAAAGACACTTTGTACAGCGAGCTCGCCACTGGTATCAGACCCACCGACCGTCCATGTATCCGCTTTAAAGACGTCTGCACATGCGACATGAAGTCCTGTGACATTGATCACAAGTAGTGGGAGTCAGTTGCCAGCGATCGCCAGAGCTGGCGGGCAGCCATAAAGGAGGGGCTAAAGTGCGGCGAGTCGAAGAGACTTCACAGTTGGCAGGAAAAAAGACAGAAGCGCAAGGGGAGAGCCAACTATGTAACAGCCCCGACAGACAACTTTTTCTGTAGCACCTGTGGGAGAGCCTGTCACTCGAGAATTGGCCTCTTTAGCCACTCCAGGCGCTGCTGCACAAACCACTGACCACCTCCAGGCGCTTACCCATTGTCTCTCGAGGTAAGGAGGCCAAAGACAAAGAAGAAGAAGAATCTCAGGATTACTCCCTGTGCCACGTGCTAGTGAGGATAGGAATAGGAGGATTAGGCAAATGAAAGTGTGGCTGAAGAGCTGGTGTAGGCGGGAGGGCTTCAGCTACTTGGATCATTGGGATCTCTTCTGGTGCAGAGGTGACCTGTTGAAGAGGGTCGGATTGCATCTAAACTGAAAGGGGAACAATATCCTTGCGGGGAGGTTTGTTAGTACTACTCGGGAGGGTTTAAACTAGTCTTGCAGGGCGATAGGACTCAAAGTAGTAGTCTCTCCGATGAGATAGTTGAGGTAAATGTAGAGGTTAATGCAAGCAAGTCCAGTAGGCGGGCCTGGCAGTGGCCTGACAGTGAGCGTGGAAGGTCTGGTCGACTAAACTGCAAGTACTTTAATGCAAGAGGCCTTACAGGTAAGGCAGATGAACTCAGAGCATGGATCAGTACATGGGATTGTGATATTATAGCGATTACAGAAACGTGGTTGAGGGATAGGCAAGACTGGCAGCTCAATGTTACGGGGTACCGATGCTTCAGTTGGAGGGAAGAGAGGATGGGGAGTTGCACTATTGATTAGGGAGCACATCACGGCAGTAGTTAGAGAGGATATCCCGCGGGGAACGTCCAGTGAGGCCATATGAGTGGAGCTTAGAAATAAGCAAGGGGAGATCTCTTTGATGGGATTATACTATAGGCCCCCCAATAGTCAGAGGGAATTGGCGGAGCATATATGCAGGGAAATCACAGATAGGTGTAGGAATTATAGGGTTGTAATAGTAAGTGATTTTAACTTCCCTAATATTGACTGGGAATGCCTTAGTGCTAAGGGATCAGATGGGCAAGAATTTGTTCAGTGTGTCCAGGATTGTTTTATGAAACATTATGTGGATGGCCCTATGAGAGAAAAGGCTACACTCGACCTCCTCTTTGGAAATGAGGATGGGCAGGTGGTTGATGTGTCAGTGGGGGAGCACTTTGGGACCAGTGACCATAACTCTATTAGCTTCAAGATAGTTATGGAAGAGGATTGGACTGGTCCTCAGGTTGAAGTCCTAAATTGGAGGAAGATTAATTTTGATGGCATCAGACAGGAACTCTCAAAAGTTGAATGGAAGGGGCTGTTTACAGGTAAAGGGACGTCTGGCAAGTGGGAGGCTTTTAAAAGTGAGATAGGAAGAGTTATGGGCCGGCATATTCCTGTTAGATGGAAGGGCAAGGCTGGCAAGTTTAGGGAACCTTGTTTAATGAGGGATGTTGAGGGTCTGGTCAGGACAAAGAAGGAGGCATATGTCAGGTATAGGCAGCTGGGGATCAAACGAGTCCCGCCAGGAGTACAGTGGATTTAGGAGTACACTCAAGAAAGAAATTAGGAGGGAGAAAAGGGGCCATGAGATTTCCCTGGCAGATAAGATAATGGAGAATCCTAAAATATTCTATAAGTATGTTAAGAGTAAAAGGGTAGCTAGGATGAGAGTCGGTCCCCTTAAGGATCAGTGTGATAATCTACTTGTGCAGCCACGGGAAATGGGCGAGGTCTTAAATGAATACTTCCCGTCTTTATTTACCATGGAGACAACATGGAAGCTAGTGAGTTCAAGGGAGGGAACAGTGATATCCTGGAGCATATCAACATTACAAAGGAGGCGGTGTTGGAGGTTTTGAACCGCAATAAGTTAGATAAATCCCCAGGGCCTGACCAGGTGTATCCTCGGATGCTATGGGAAGAAAGGAAGGGTATTCCTGCAGCCCGAGCAGAGATTTTTGCATTATCGTTAGCCATGGGTGAGGTACAGGAAGACTGGTGGATAGCTAATGTTGTGCCTTTATTTAATCAGGGCAGCAGTGATAAGCCAGGGAACTACAGGCCGGTGAGCCTTACATCAGTGATGGGAAAGTTATTGGAAGGGATTCTGACAGACAGGGTTTATATGCATTTGGAAAGGCAACGTCTGATTAGGGATTGTCAGCATGGCTTTGTGCATGGGAATCATGTCTCAGGAATTTGATTGCGTTTTTTGAGGAGGTGACCAAAAGGATTGTCGAGGGCAGGGCGATGGACGTTTTCTACATGGACTTTAACAAGGCCTTTGACAAGGTCCCGCATGGTCGACTGGTCCAGAAGATTCATACACATGGGATCCAGGGTGTGCTAGCCAATTGGATACAAATTTGGCTTGGTGATCGGATGGTAGTGGGGGGTTGTTTTTCAGATTAGAGGCTGGTGACCAGTGGTGTGCCGCAGGCATTGGTTCTGGTTCCTCTCTTGTTTGTCATATATATTAATGACTTGGATGTGAATGTAGGGGGCATGATTGGTAAGTTTGCAGATGATACAAAAAATGATGGAATGGTAGAAAGTGAAGAAGCTTGTCTAAGGTTACAACAGGATATAGATAAACTTGGAAAGTGGGCAAGGGATTGGCAAATGGAATTTAATGCAGACAAGTGCGATTAATGCATTTTGGGAAGTTAAACCAGGGCAGGACATATACAGTGAATGACAGGGCCTGGGGAGTGTTGTTGAGCAGAGAGAACTTGGGGTGCAAGTGCATAGTTCCCTGAATGTGCCAACACAGGTAGACAGGGTGGTGAAGATGGTGTATGGCATGCTTGTCTTCATCAACTGCGGCATGGAGTACATGAGTTGGGACGTCATGTTACAGTTGTACATAACATTGGTTATTCCGCATTTGGAGGCCAGTGTGCAGTTCTGGTCGCAACACTACAGGAAAGATGTGATTAAGCTAGAGAGGGTGCAGAAAAGATTCATAAGGATGTTGCCTGGTTTGGAGGACTTGAGTTATAAAGAGAGATTGGGTAGGCTGGGTCTGTTTTCCCTGGAGCAATGAGAGCTGAGAGGGGACATGATGGAGGTATATAAAATTATGAGAGGCATCGATAGAGCAGGTAGCCAGAGTCTGTTTCCCATGGTAAGGGTGACTAAAACTGGAGGGCATAGATTTAAGATGAAAGGGAGTAGGTTGAAAGGGGATTAAAAGGGTAAATCTTTCACACAAAGAATAGCGCGTATCTGGAATGAGCTGCCAGAGGAGGTGGTGGAGGCAGGAACAGTAGCCACATTTAAGTGTCATCTGGACAGGCATTTGAATGAGCAAAGCATAGACGGATATGGAATTAATGCAGGCACGTGGAATCAGTATAGATCGGCATTATGGTCGGCATGGACGCAGTGGGCCAAAGGGCCTGTTTGTATGCTGCACGAATCTATGACTAAGATGGAGAGTGACGTAGTTGATGCTGAGACTAGGGTCGTGAATCTTAATAAAGGAAAGTATGTAGGTATGAGGCACGAGTTGGCTATGATGGATTGGGAAACGTTACTTAAAGGGATGATGGAGGAAAGGCAATGGCAATATTCAAAGAGTGCATTGATGAACTGCAACAATTGTTTACTCCTGTCTGGCGCTAAAGTAAAATGGGAAAGGTAGCCAAACCATGGCTTACAAGGAAAATTAGAGATAGTATTAGATTCACGGAAGAGGCATATACATTCGACAGAAAGAAACAACAGACCTGAGGATTGGGAGCAGTTCAGAATTTAGCAAAGGAGGACGAAGGGATTGATTAATAAGGGGAAAATAAAGGACACGAGTAAGCTTGCGGGGAACATACAACCTGACTGTAAAGGTTTCTGTAGGTATGTGAAGAGGAAAGGATTGGTTAAGACAAATGTAGGTCCTTACAGTTAGAAACATGGGAATTTATTATGGGAAACAAAGAAATGGCGAACCAACTAAATGCAGACTTTGATTCTGTCTTCACAAAGGATGACACAAATATCTTTCCAGAAATGTTGGGGAACACATGGTTTAGTGAGAGGAAGGAACCAAAGGAAATCAGTATTAGTAGAGAAATTGTGTTGGAGAAGTTGATGGGATTGAAGGCCGATAAATCCTCAGGGCCTGATAATCTACATCCCACATTACTGACGGAAGTGACCCCAGAAATAGTGGATGCATTGGTGGTCATCTTTCAAGCTTCTTTCGACTTTGGAACAGTTCCAGCTGATTGGAGGGCAGCTAATGTAACCCCACCGTTTAAAAAGGGAGGTCGAAATAAAGCAGGGCATTATAGACAAGTTAGCCTGACGTCGGTAGTGGGGAAAGTTCTAGAGTCCATTATCAAAGTTTTTATGACAGAGCACTTGGAGAACAGTGTTAGAATCGGATAGCGTCAGCATGGATTTACGAAAGGGGAATCATGCTTGATAAATCTATTAGAATTCTTCGAGGATGTAACTAATAGAGTGGATGAGGGGGAGCCAGAGAATGTGGTTTATCTGGACTTTCAGAAGGCTTTCGACAAAGTCCCACATAAGAGATTAGTGAGTAAAATTAAAGCGCATGGGATTAGTGGTAGTGTATTGCGATAGATAGAAAATTGTTTGGCAGATGGAAAAAAAGAGTAGTGATAAACGGATCTTTTTCCAAATGGCAGGCAGTGATTAGTGGGGTACCACAGGGATCGGCGCTAGGACCCCAGCTATTCACACTCCATATTAATGATTTAGATGAGGGAACTAAATGTAATATCTGCACATTTTCAGAAGACACAAAACTGGGTGGGAGGGTGAGTTGTGAGGAGGATGCAGAGTGGCTTCAGGGTGATTTGGACAAGTTGAGTGAGTGGGCTATTGCATGGCAGATGCAGTATAATGTGAATAAATGAGAGGTTATCCACTTTGGTAGCAAAAACAGGAAGGCAGATTATTATCCGAAAGGCGATAAACTGAGAGAGGGGAATATGCAACGACGCCTGGGTGTTCTCGTACACCAGTCACTGAAGGTAAGCATGCAGGTGCAACAGGCGGTAGAAAAAGGCGAATGTTATGTTGGCCTTCATAGAGACAGGATTCTAGTGCAGGAGCAGGGATGTCTTGCTGCAATTATACAGGGCTTTGGTGAGGCCGCACTTGGATAGTGTGTGCAGTTTTGGTCTCCTTCTCCAAGAAAGGATGTTCCTGCTATAGCGAGAGTGCAATGAAGGTTTATCAGACTGATTCCTGGGAAGCCGGGACTGACGTATGAGGATAGATAGGATTATATTCGCTGGAGTTCGGAAGAGTGAAGAGGGATCTCATAGAAACCTATAAAATTCTAACAGGACTTGACAGGGTAGTTGCAGGAAGGATGCTCCCGATGGTGGGGGAGTCCAGAACCAGGGGTCATAGTCTAAGGATACGGGGTAAACGTTTCAGGACTGAAATGAGGAGAAATTTCTTCACCCAGAGAGTGGTGAGCAAGGGAAATGACGTCATCACTCCCATATCCAAGAGGGATTGGAATATGCTGGTCAGTGCCTCTGCTACCTCCACCATTCCATCCCTCAGCAACCCTCATGCATCCCATCCAGACTGGGTAAATGATCTACTTTATTGTGATACAAAAAGTGCTGCATTGAAAAGGCTGAACTGAATCTGTTTGTTCAGTGACTGCAAATAATATCAGTCTCCATGGACCCTAATTGTGTCACTGGAAGTTTTCCATCTTCTATTAATAATGTGCTCCCATGTGTTGTCCCATAGTTTCAGCCGGAACATCAACCCCGGCACAACAGAGATCAGCGGCTCCAGAGAGAGAGAAAGGATAGATCAGAATCTGAGAACAAATGACTGGAATGTAACAACACTTGGTCAGAATCTGAGAACAACAGATTGGAATGTTACAACAATGGGTCAGAATCTGAGAACAATAGATTGGAATGTTACAACAATGGGTCAGAATCTGAGAACAATAGATTGGAATGTTACAACAATGGACAGGAGTTTATCCTCGGAACTTTACTACCTTTCTACATATTATGATTGGTACTCATTAAACACTCGTATCCATCTCGCACTGAAGATTATTCAATACATTTACTATCCCATCCTGGCTATTATTGGTGTCCCTGGTAAGTCTCTCTATCTAGCTATTAATTCTATAAACCAGGTTTAACAGCATTACTGCTCCTGTAGTTTACTCTGCACTTTTTGCTGCCGTTGTATTCCTGGTGAATATGTCCAGTTATTAGCTCTATAAACGATTGCCAACTTTATTGGATTTCTGGACATTTGCTCTCTCATCTTTACTGCTGTTGCTGTCTCTATTTCCCGGTAGGGCATCTGTAAACCCCGTTTCACTGAAATACTGTTCTGTTATGTAATTTTTGGGAATACTGAAGCCAGTGTCATTGGTCTCCATCACAAACTCCATCCCCTATCTGTGAAACAAATACACCACCCTGCCCAATAGCTGAGGCTGAACCAGACTGTTTGCAATCGGTGTGTTCTATTTAAACCTGAGCTGAGTCCATCTCCATATTCTCTCCATTACCAACCCTGTCTACGACCACCTCTGTCATATCCCCCATCTCCACCTCTGTCTCAGCCAATCTGCTGCATAAACCCTCACCTGTACGTTTGTTAAATCCACACTTAACTATTCCAATTCTATCCTGGTCACCCTCCCAGTTATAAACCTCCATAAACCACAGCCCATCCAGATTTCTGCTGCCTGTATCCTAACTCACACCAAATCCCAATCACCAATCACCCCTGTGCTCACTGATCTGCATTGGCTCCCGGTCTGGCAGCACCTTAGTTTTAATATAGTCATTCTTGTGTTTGAATCCCTCCATGGCCTCACCCCTCCAATTAGTCCCATTCTCCTGCCCATTCTCATATTCCTGAAAATGTTTTGACTTCAATCTTTTCTCATTTCTCCTTCTGAAGTGAATCCCTTTCCCACTGTATCTGTCCCGAGCCACTATTTTAGACTGTACAGCACTACTGGTGCTGACGGTTCAGAAGCTGGGATCCATAGGGAGATGTGAACTGCACAGCCAGGCACTTCTAGTGCGGCCTGCAAAGTGCCCCATGCTGGGTAGGGCTCCAGCTCAATCGTACCATGTATGTGTTGTTGCTCTGAGGATGGTTTTGAATGTGATGTCAATATACCATACCGGCAGCATTGATGTACGTCTTTGAAACTAGGTCTGTACGTGTCCACTGACCGCCTGTGTTATTCACTCTCAGCTGAACATACATTCAGCAGCATGAGGAACCCCCTCTAGTATTATTTAAAAGGACCAGGCATCCAACTTACAGGTGAGGGGCTTTTGACTTACTTCTATTATTGTAAAGTTAGTGGAGGTGCTGTGGATGGTTTGTTGGAGGTTGTGTTGTGAGCTGCTGCAGACATTCAGGGAGGACAGAGGATTTGGTGACCCAACTCAGCACGAGGTGTGGCCTATCAGGGGTAAACAGCAGCAGCCAGAGCAGTGGCACTACGGCTGGCACTGTTGTTCAGCAGGGAGGGACAAAGCACAGAAGAGCAATAGTTATAGGGGACTCTATAGTCATGGGCACAGATAGGCGCTTCTGTGGACGTGAAAGAGACTACAGGATGGTATGTTGCCTCCCTGGTTTCAGGGTCAAGGATATCTCTGAACGGACAGGGGGCATTCTGAAGGGGGAGTGTGAACAGCCAGAGGTTGTGGTACACATCGGTAGCAATGACATAGGCAGGAAGAGTGATGAGGTCCTGCAGGGGGAGTTTAGGAAGTTACAAAACAAGACCTCGAGGGTTGTAATCGCTGGATTCATCCCAGTGCAACGTGCCAGTGAGGCGAGAAATAGGAAGATAGTGCAGCGAAACACGTGGCTGAGCAGCTGGTGCAGGAGGGAGGGTTTCAGATATCTGGACCATTGGGATCTCTTCAGGGACAGATGGGACCTGTACAAGAAGGACGGTTTGCATAGAAACTGGAAGGGCACTAATATCCTGGCTGCAAGGTTTGCTAGCGTCACTCGGGAGGGTTTAAACTAGTGTGGCAGGGGGGTGGGAACCACAGCAGTAGGACAGCTAGTGAAATAAATGCGGAGGACATAGTAAATAAGGCCAGTAGGACGAAGAGGAAGAGCAGGCAGGGAGATGTTTCTGAGCACAGCGGGACTGGTGATCTGAAGTGCATTTGATTCAATGCGAGAAGTGTAACAGGTAAGGCAGATGAACTTAGAACTTGGATTAGTACTTGGAAATATGATGTTGATGCTATTACAGGGACTTGGTTGAGGGAAGGGCAGGATTGGCAGCTAAATGATGCAGGTTTTAGAAGCTTCAGGCGGGATAGAGGGGGATGTAAAAGGGGTGGGGGAGTTGCATTACTGCTTAAGGTGAATATCACAGCTGTACTGCTCAGGACACCTCAGAGGGGTCATGCAGCGAGGCAATATGGGTGGAGCTCAGGAATCGGAAGGGTGCAGACACGATGTTGGGGGTTTACTACAGGCGTCCCAACAGCCAGCGGGAGGGAGAGGAGCAGATATGTCGACAGATTTTGGAAAGATGTAAAGGTAACAGGGTTGTAGTGGTGGGTGATTATAACTTCCCCTATATTGACTGGGATTCGCTTTGTGCGGCTTGGATGGGGCAGAATTTCTGAGGAGCCTCCAGGAGGGCTTCTTGAAACAGTATGTAGATAGTCCAACTAGGGATGGGGCCATTCTGGACCTGGTATTGTGGAATGAGCCCGGCAAGGTGGTCGAAGTTGCAGTGGGGGAGCATTTCGGGAACAGTGACCATAATTCCATAAGTTTTAAGGTACGTGTGGATAAGGATAAGAGCAAACCTCGGGTGAAGGTGCTAAATTGGGGGAAGGCTAATTACAACAATATTAGGCAGGATCTGAAGAATTTAGATTGGGGGCGGCTGTTTGAGGGTAAATCAACATCTGACATGTGGGAGTCTTTCAAACGTCAGCTGATTAGAATCCAGGACCAGCATGTTCTGGAAGAAAGACAAGTTTGGCAAGTTTCGGAAAGCTTGGATAACACGGGATATTGTGAGCCTAGTCAAAAAGAAAAAGGAAGCATAATAAGGGCTGGAAGGCTAGGAACAGACGAAGCACTTGAGGAATATAAAGGCAGTAGGAAGGAACTTCAGCAAGGAGTTAGGAAGGCTAAAAGGGGTCATGAAAAGTCATTGGGAAACAGGATTAAGGAAAATCCCAAGGCTTTTTATACATATATAAAAAGCAAGAGGGTAACCAGGGAAAGGGTTGGCCCACTCAAGGACAGAGATGGGAATCTATGTGTGGAGCCAGAGGAAATGGGCGAGGTGCTAAATGAGTACTTTGCATCAGTTTTCACCAAAGAGAAGGACTTGGTGGATGATGAGCCGAGGGAAGGGAGCGCAGATAGTCTCAGTCATTTCATTAACAATAAGGACGAGGTGTTGGGTGTCTTGCAAAGCATTAAGGTAGATAAGTCTCCAGGGCCTGATGGGATCTACCTTAGAATACTGAGGGAGGCAAGGGAAGAAATTGCTGGGGCCTTGACAGAAATCTTTGCATCCTCATTTGCTACAGGTGAGGTCCCAGAGGACTGGAGAATAGCCAATGTTGTTCCTTTGTTTAAGAAGGGTGGCAAGGATAATCCACGAAATTATAGGCTGGTGAGCCTTACGTCAGTGGTAGGGACACTATTAGAGAGGATTCTTCAGGACAGGATTTAGTCCCATTTGGAAACAAACGAACTTATTAGCGAGAGGCAGCATGGTTTTGTGAAGGGGAGGTCGAGTCTTACTAATTTGATTGAGTTTTTTGAGGAAGTGACGAAGATGATTGATAAAAAAAGGGCAGTGGATGTTATCTGTATGGACTTTACTAAAGCCTATGAGAAGGTCCCGCATGGCAGACTGGTGCGAAAGGTGAAGTCACACAGGATCAGAGGTGAGCTGGCAAGATGGATACAGAACCGGCTTGGTCATAGAAGACAGAGGGCAACAGTGGATGGGCGTTTTGCTGAATGGAGGGATGTGACTAGTGGTGTTCCGCAGGGATCACTGCTGGGACCTTTGATGTTTGTAGTATATATAAATGATTTGGAGGAAAATGTAGCTGGTCTGATTAGTAAGTTTGCGAACGACACAAAGGTTGGTGGTGTTGCGGACAGTGATGAGGATTGTCAGAGGATACAGCAGGATATAGATCGGTTGGAGACTTGGGCAGAGAAATGGCAGATGGAGTTTAATCCAGGAAAATCTGAGGTAATGCATTTTGGAAGGTCGAATGCAGGTGGGAGGTATACAGTAAATGGCAGAACCCTGAGGAGTATTCACAGGCAGAGGGATCTGGGCGTGCAGGTCCACAGGTCACTGAAAGTAGCAACACAGGTGGATAAGGCAAACGGCATGCTTGCCTTCATCGGACGAGGCACAGAGTATAAAAATTGCCAAGTCATGTTGCAGCTGTGCAGAACCTTAGTTAGGCCACACTTGGAATATTGTGTGCAATTCTGGTCGCCACACTACCAGAAGGATGTGGAGGCTTTGGAGAGGGTACATAGGAGGTTTAACAGGATGTTGCCTGGTCTGGAGGGCATTAGCTATGAGGAGAGGTTGGATAAACTCGGATTGTTTTCACTGGAACGACGGAGTTGGAAGGGCGACATGATAGAGGTTTACAAAGTTATGAGCGGCATGGACAGAGTGGATAGTCAAAAGCTTTTTCCCAGGTTGGAAGAGTCAGTTACTAGGGGACAAAGGTTTCAGGTGCGAGGGGCAAAGTTTAGAGGGGATGTGCGAGGCAGGTTTTTTACACAGAGGGTGGTGAGTGCCTGGAAGTTTATCTTTATTTAATTTATCTAAATCCTTCTAATGTTAAACACCTCAATCAAATCTCCTCTGAAAGTTCTCTGCTCGAAGCAGAACAACCCCAGCTACATAACTGTAATCCCTCATGCCTGGACAAATTCTAGTAAAACAGTACTGTACCCTCTCTGAAGGCTTCATGTCCTTACTTCATGTGTGGTTCCCAGTCTTCGACACAAGACTCCACGTGGAGCTGAACTAGTATGTTATATATGTTTCACATAATGTCCTTGCTTTTGTTCCTTTTGCCTCTATTTATAAACCCTAGGATCCCATATATTTATTAACTGTCCAGTTAACATTTCCTGCCACCTTCAAAGATTTGTGTATAAACACCCCATGTGTCTCTGTTATTTCACCACCTTTATGGTTGTACCATTTAACTTGTATTGTCTCTCCTCATTCATCATTTCAAAATGTATTACCTCACACATCTGCAATGTCAATTAAATATTGGGAAGATTGAAGCCATTGTTTTCTGTCTCTGCTCCAAACATTTCCTAGTTACACACTCCATCCCTCTCCTTTGTAAATGTTTGAGACGAAGCCAAGCTGTTCACAGACTTGTTTACATAGTTAACCTTGAGATCCCTTGAGATGAGCTTCCTACCAAATTTTCACACCATCAGTAAAACGGCCTATTTCCACCCTTGGTGGAGTTGCATTGCTGGTTAAAGAGGAAATTAACGCAATAGTGAGGCAGGATATTAGCTCTGACGATGCCGAATATGTATGGGTCGAGCTGAGAAACACGAAGGTGTAGAAAACGTTAGTGGGGGTTGTATATAGACCCCCAGACTGTAGTGCTGAATTTGGGAATGGCAATGAACAGGAAATTAGAGACGCATGCGATAAAGGAACATCTGTAAATTTGGGTTTCTTGAATCTGCAAATAGATTGGGCAAATTAAATTGGTCACAATACATTGTGGAGGAATTCCTGGAGAATATGCAGGATGGTTTTCAGGGCCAATTCTTTGAGGAACCAACTGAATAACAGGACATCCTAGACTGGTTATTGTGTAATGAGAGAGGAATAATTGACAATCTAGTTGTGCGAGATCCCTCTGGGATGAGCGACCATAATATGAAAGAATTCTTCATCACGAGGGAGAGTGACCTAGTTGATTCTGAGACTAAGTTCGTGAATCTTAATAAAGTAAGCTACGAAGGTATGAGGCATGAGTTGTCGATGATACATTGGGAAACGTTACATAAAGAGATGACCCTGGAAAGGCAATGGCAAACATTCAAAGAGCACATGGATGAACAGCAACAATTGTTTACTCCTGTCTGGCGCAAACGTAAAACGGAAAAGGTAGCCAAATCATGGCTTACAAGGAAAGTTCGAGAGAGCATTAGATCCAAGGATGAGGCATATAAATTCGCCAGGAAAAAACAACAGACCTGAGGATTGGGAGCAGTTTAAAATTCAGCAAAGGAGCCCCAAGGGATTGATTGAGAAGGGGAAATGCAGTACGAGAGTAAGCTTGCGGGGAACATCAAAACTGACAGTAAACGAATCTATAGGTATGTGAAGCGGAAAAGATTGGCGAAGACAAATGTCGGTCCGTTACAGTCAGAAACAGGGAAATTTATTATGGGAAACAAAGAAACGGCTGACCAACTAAATGCATCCTTTAGTTCTGTCTTCACAAAGGAGGACACAAATATCATACCAGAAATGTTGGTGAATACAGGGTTTAGTGAGAGAGAGGAACTGAAAGAAATCAGTATTAGTAGAGTAATGGTGTTGGGAAGGTTGATGGCATTGAAGGCCGATAAATCCCCAGGGGCTGGTAATCTACATCCCAGAGTACTTAAGGAAGTGGCCCTAGAAATAGTGGATGCATTGGTGGTCATGTTACAAGATTCTATGGACTCTGGAACAGTTCCTGCAGATTGGAAGGTAGCTAATGTTATCCCACTATTAAAAAAGGGATGTAGAGAGAAAGCAGGAAATAGTAGACCAGTCAGCCTGACATCGGTCGTGGGGAAAATCCTGGAGTCCATTATCAAATATTTTGCAGCAGAGCACTTGGAGAATAGTGGTAGAGTCGGACAGAGTCAGCATGGATTTATGAAAGGGAAATCATGCTTGATAAATCTACAAGCATTCTTCGCGGATGTAACTGGTGGAGTTGATGAGAGGGAGCCAGTGGGTGTGGTTTATTTGCACTTTCAGAAGGCTCTCGACAAAGTTCCACGTAAGGGTTTAGCATGTAAAATTAAAGTGCACGAGACTGGGGGTAGTGTATTGCGATGGATAGAAAATTGGTTGGGAGACAGGAAACGAAGCATTGGAACATACGGATCTTTTTCTGAATGGCAGGCAGTGACTCGTGGGGTACCGCAGGGATCGGAGCTAGGACCCCAGCTATTCACAATATCTATGTTAATGATTTAGATGAGGAAACTAGATGTAATATCTCCAAAATTGCAGATGATACACAATTGAGTTTCAGGGTAAGTTGTGAGGAGGATGCAGAGAGGCTTCAGGGTGATTTGGACAAGTTGAGCGAGTGAGCAAATGCATGGCAGATGCAGTATAATGTGGATAAATGTGAAGTTATCCACTTTACGAGCAAAAACAGGAAGGCAGATTATTATCTGAGCGGCTATAAACTGAGAGAGGGGAATATGCAGCGAGACCTGGGTGTTCTCGTACACCAGTCACTGAAGGTAAGCATGCAGGTGCAACAGGCGGTAGAAAAAGGCGAATGTTATGTTGGCCTTTATGGAGACAGGATTCGAGTACAGGAGCAGGGATGTTTTACTGCAATATACAGGGCCTTGGTGAGGCCGCACTTGGAATGTTGTGTGCAGTTTTGGTCTCCTTATCTGAGGAAGGATGTTCTTGCTATAGAGGGAGTGCAGGAGAGTTTTACCAGACTGATTCCTGGGGTGGTAGGACTGCCGTATGAGGAGAGAGTGAGTCGGTTAGGTCTATATTCACTGGAATTCAGAAGAGTGAGGAGAGATCTCATCGAAACCTATAAAATTCTAACATGACTTGACAGGGTATATGCAGGAAGGATGTTCCCGATGGTGGGGGACTCCTGAACCTCAGGATATGGGGTAAAACTTTAAGGACTGAGGTGAGGAGACGTTTCTTCACACAGAGAGTGGTGAGCCTGTGGAAACCTGCCATCACGCCCATATCCAAGGGGGATTGGAAGATTCTGGCCAGCGCCTCTGCTATTTCCCCCATTGCTTCCCTCAGCAACCCTCATACATCCCATCCAGACTGGATAAATGTTCAACTTTATTGTGGTACAGCAGTGTTGGATTGAAAAGGGTTAACACAATCTGTTTGTTCCGTGACTGTAATTAATGTCAGTCTCCATGGACCCTAATTGTGTCACTGGACGTTTTCCATCTCCTATTAATAAGAGGCTTCTTTCAATGTGTTATTCCATAGTGTCAGTCGGAACATCAGACCCGGCACTTACAGAGATCAGATGCTCCAGAGAGATAGAGAGAGGATAGGTTAGAATCTGAGAACAATAGATTGGAATGTTACAACAATGGACAGGAGTTTATCCTCGGTTATTTACTCTCTTTCTACATATTATGATTGGTTCTCATTAAACTCTCGTATCGATCTCGCACTGAAGATTATTCAATACATTTACTATCCCATCCTGGCTATTATTGGTGTCCCTGGTAAGTCTCTCTATCTAGCTATTAATTCTTTAAACCATGTTTAACTGCATTACTGCTCCTGTAATTTACTCTGCCCTTCTTGCTGCCGTTGTATGCCTGGTGAATATCTTCAGCCATGAGCTCTATAAAACATTGTGTACTGTATTACAGTTCTTGTCATATACTCTCTCATCCTTGCTGCTGTTGCTGTCTCTATTTCCGGCTAGGAGATCTGTAAACCCTGTTTCACTGAAATACTGTTCAGTAATGTAAATTCTGGGAAGACTGAAGCCAGTGTCATTGGTCTCCATCACAAACTCCATCCCCTAACTGGGAAGCACATACTCCACCCTGCCCAATATCTGAGGCTCAACTAGACAGTTTACAACTTCTGTGTTATATTTCAACCTGAGCTAAGTTCATCTTCATATTCTTTTCATCACCAACCCTGCCTAATACCACCTCTGTGATATCACCGCTCTCCACCTCTGCCTCTGCCCATCTACTGCGCAAACCCTCATCTGCATCACTGTTAAATACACAGCTGACTATTCTAATTCCATCTTGGTCACCCTCCCAGTTATAAACCTCCATAAACCACAGCCCATCCAGAACTCTGCTGCCTGTATCCTAACTCACACCAAATCCCGATCACCTATCACCCCTGTGCTCACTGATCTACATTGGCCCCCGGACTGGCAGCACCTTATTTTTAATATTCTCTTTCTTGTGTTTGAATCTCTCCATGGCCTCACCCCTCCATTTATTCACTTTCCCCAGTCCATTTCACATATTCCTGCAAATCTTTCGACTTCAATCTTTTTTCATTTCTCCTTGTAAAGTGAATTTATTTCCCACTGCATCTGTCCCGAGCCACGATTTTAGACTGCTGCTGACGGTACAGAATTGGGATCCATAAAGAGATGTGAATCGCACAGCCGGCCACTTACGGTGCGGTCTGCACAATATCCCATGCTGAGCGGGGCTCCAGCCCAGTCGCATCATCTATGTGCTGTCAGCATGGTCTTCACAGCCGGCCACTTCTACTGTGGCCTGCACAATATCACATGCTGGGCTGGGCTCTCGCTCAATTGTACCTTGTATGTGTTGTTCCTTTGAGGGTGGATTTGAAAGTGATGTCAATGTACCATGCCAGCAGCTTTGATGTACTTCTTTGAAAGTTGGTCTGTGCATGTCCACTGACCACCTGTGTTAGTCAATGTCAGCTGAACATACATTTAGCATCACAATGCATCCCCTCTATTGTTATTTAAAAGGACCAGGCATCCAGCTTACAGGTGACGGGCTTTTGACTTACTTCTGCTATTGTAAAGTTAGTGGAGGTGCTGTGGATGGTTTTCTGGAGGTTGTGTTGTGAGCTGCTGCAGACATTCAGGGAGGACAGAAGATTTGGTGACCCAAATCTGGACAAGGAATGGGGACTATATTTACAGTGTCTTTGGGTCTATGACATGACCAACACATGGAGCAGAGGCTGCATAGAGGGGAAGCTCTGTAAAGAGGGAGGAGGAGGGGGCTTTGCCCTACCCACCCCGGGTTTTCCAAGAGCACTTTTCCTACCTACACCTAACCCAGGAGCTGTGCGTGAGGTGGCTCTGATTTAATTCGGATGTGGTCACATAGCAGTGTCACCTCCTGTAACACGACTTGGAACCTCACAGCAGGGTGAGGAAGGAGCTGTCAGTGGCTGTTAAAGTCACAGTTTCATTGAACTTCTGTGTATCTAGATCTTTCCAGACAGGAGCAGGAGACATATCCAACATGGAGTCACAGAGAGTGAATTAGTAATTTGCGGCACTGAAGGTGGTCATTCGGCCCCTCCATGTCAGCTCTCCCTGGAACAATCCAGTCAGTCCCAATCCTCCGCTCAGTCCCCGTATCCCTGCAAGTTCATTTCCTCTGGTGTCCATCCAGTTTCCTTTTGAAATCATTAATTGCCTCAGCGTCCACCACCCTCATGGGCAGTGAGTTCCAGCTTATTACCATCCACTGTCTAAAAATGTTCCTCCTCATATTCCCCCTGCATCTCTTACCCAAAACCTTCCATCTGTGTCCCCCAGTCCGTATTTCATCAGTTAATGGGAACAGTTTTTCCTTGTCTGTCTTATCTAAACTTATCATAATCTTGTACACCTCTACCAAAGCTCTCTAAATCTCCTTTACTCCAGGGAGAACAACTCCATCTTCTCCAAACTAACCTTGTCGCTAAACCCCCATCCCTGAAACCATTTTGGTAAATCTCCTCTGCACCCTCTCAAGGACCTTCACATCCTTCCTAAAGTGTGGTGACCAGAACTGGACACAGTTCTCTAGTTGAGGCCTAACCAAAGCTTTATAACGTTTCAGCATAACTTCCCTGCCTTTGTATCTTTGTCTGTAATTATGAAGCCCAAGATCTGATATGATTTGCTAAACACTCTCCTAATATGTCCTGCCACCTTCAAGGATCAGTGCATATGGAGGCCCAGGTCCCTCTGTTCCTGCACAATCTTTAGTAATGTGTCATTAAGTCTACATTGCCTTCCTAATCCTTCTGACGAAATACATCACCGCACACTGCTCTGTAATAAATTCTACCTGCCACTTCTCTGTCCATTCTGCCAGCCTATCTAAGTTCTGTTGCGGATGGTTTGTATCATCCTCCCTGTTTATCACACCTACAAGATTGGTATCATCGGAAAATTTTGAAATTCTGCTTTGCATTCCAAGGTGCATGTCATTTATATATAGCAAGGAAAAAAAATCAGCGCTCCTAGCACTGACCCTTGGGGAACATCACTGTCTACCATCCTCCTGTCTGAAAAACAGCCATTTAACACAAGACTCTTTTTGCTGTCCTTTGGACAATTTTTGATCCAATTGGATGCTATTCCATGAGCTTCAATTTTGTTAACCAAGCATTTGTGTGGTTCTTCATCAAATACTTTAATAAAATCCACGGAGACAACATCCACCACATTCCCTTCATCAACCTTCTCTGATCATAGAAATCAATTCAATTAGTTCATCAAGCATAATCTGTCTTTTAGAAATCCGTGCTGACAATCCGTAATTAACTCAAACCTCTCCAAGTGTGTGTTGTCCTTTTTCCCTGATTATTGTTTCTATAACCTTACTCGCCACTGATGTTAAACTAACTGACCAGTAGTTACTCGTCTTGTGTGTTGTCCATTGATAATTCTGGGAGGTGACGGTGACCATCGATGTCATCATTTTCTCCCTCAGCAGGGGGAAGCAGGATGAGAGATCCCGTGGCTTTGTCAGGATAGAGGGATTCCTGATGGTGTGGGTGTCTCTGCGGGGCCCCCGTTGTCAGGACCTGGAAAAATTCTCACACCATGAATGCACAGTTGGTGTGTGAGAATGCCCAGTACATCATGTTGGTGAATGTCCACTATCCTGGCAGCAGCCACCATACATTCATTCTGATGCAGTCAGCCGGTTCCAACACTTTGGCCGCCATGCAGAACCAGAATGTGGCTCCTCAGAGATGAAAGATTCCATTCTCTAGACACAGCTCATTTTTCTGCATCCCCAAACCACCTCCCACCGCCAACTAACCACACACAATTAACATGTGTATAACGTGGGTAATGGAGTCACCAGGAACATGGTGGAACAGATCATCGGTGTGAGGAAGCAATGCTTCCGATGTCTGAACCGCTCGGGGGAGTCCTCCAGTACACACTGGAGCAGGTGTCCCAGTTCATGGTGTTCTGCTGCACCCTTCATATCATCACTATCATGAGGACACAGGCATTGGCAACAGGAATCCAGAGGACACCTCAGGAGGAGGAGCAGGAGGAGACCGGGAGGATATTTCCTGGATGCCATCGACCAGGACAGGCTGTCGGAGAGTCCCTGATAAGATTCCGGTTCCATAGGACTACTTCCCTTTCCCACCATGGATCCCCCATTCTCCCCCATTACACCCATCTGAGACGCCCCATCACAATGTCCCCTTGGTCACCATCCTGCAATGAAAAACACCAACAAAAACCTTTTCATTAACATCTTTATCTAACAGCACATCCAATTATACAAACAAAACTGAACTATTCACCCTTGTGTATTCCCTTAGTGCCTGTCTTGTGGCTTCCCTCGACTTGTCTAGTGCTCCGACACAGTGTTTCCCCAGTGACTGCAGCATGGCTGGTGGAAGGCTGCTGACTTTCACTGGGGAGACTGCAGATGGCCTTGCAGGACGTCCTCGAGCAGCACAGGGCTTTGCGGGTTCGTAGTCGGATTGCACCACCTCGACATGGGCAGCAGCAGCCTGGGCTGGCTGATGGGGAACAGCAAGGACACTGGTGGAGTGACAGTGAATGGAGGACAAATACTGTCATCCTGAGAGAGGACAGCAAGTTCATGCTCCACAGAGACACTGTCACTGCCAAGGGGCGACACCTCAGCAATCCTGGTAATCTACTGGATCACAGATTGCTGGACTGCTGTGAGAGCCTGCAAACCCCTTTGAACACTGAGATCCACAGCCATGATAACAGCTGTCTGATCCTGCCTGGCAGCAAACATGGATCTCATGTCCTCAATCTGTGCTTCCACTGCAGCACTGAGACTTTGGGTGTCTGCCGTCTGTGCTGCTGTGGAAGCTGAGACAATGGTATCAGACACTGTATCACGGCTGGGTCCACTAGTGCTGTCATGGAGTTAGTGACCACTTCCACAGGGGAAAGAATGGGCTTCAAGCTCTGTGAAATGCCCTGTGCCATATTGGAGATGGACTCCTCCGTGTTCCTTGACAGTGACAACAGACTGTCTGACAGGCCTGTCAATGGACAAAGTATCTCACTGTACATGTCCATCAGCATTCTCCTGTATGCTGTTCCAGCAATGTTCACATATGAGTCCTGTGTATTATAACTCGTTTGTGACCTCGCCCTCTGGTGAGCTGACACATGAACTATCCTTTCCCCCTGGCCTGGCTGCAGCTCACTTGTGCTCGGTGACTCAACCCGTGCAGATTGTGTCTCCAAACCAGCCTCTAAGGTTGACACAATGCAAGTATTTGATCTGGTGACTGTGAGTATAAGACCAAGTGATGGGGCTTCACCATCAGTGCTGTGCTGCTGCTCTCTCTCTGTCTCCTGGATCTGCTGTGACTGGGAAACTGGCAGTTTTGGGTTATTATCAGAAAGTATAAAATCAGAAAGGGAGGGTTCGGTCAGGGATTGGGGGTGGGATGGAAAGCAGGAGGTCCATGGTCCCGCCATCTGCAGCTTGTACATCATCCCAGACAGCAGGATAAGGGGGAGGTGGGAGTTAAGAAGGGACATAAGGCAGGAACATAGCATCATCCTGAATGCTCTCGGTGATGCCGGATGCTACGGGCTCTGTCACAGCCGGTCCCATTATGTGGAGAACTACCTCCTCCCTCAGGCTCAGGGGATTAAGGTATGCCTGGTCCCCGTCGGTTCACTGCTGCTCCCTGTGATTATGGGCCACCTTGTCCTGTAAGAGAGAGGGCATAATGTCAGTGACTGTGTTGCACTGTGTTTGGGTGCTGTGCCTTCGATAGCTGAATAGCTGGAGATATGTGGAGGCAGTGAGAGATGGGTGTGAGGCTGGTTATCAGTGGAAGGTGAGTGAGGGTAAGGTGGAGTATGTGCATGTGAGGTGTGAGTCCTGAGTGTTAGGGACTGCTGATGGGTGAGTGATAGGGGTGTGTTATATTGAGCAGTGTGAGAGGTTGGTGGTGTTGAGGATAGCAGATGCCATGTGGTGATGAAGTCACTGACATTTACCAGCCGTGTGAGCTCATTAAACTTCTTCTGGCTCTGCTGCCAGGTCGTCGGGGCCATAATTCTTGCATTCACCTCCGTGGCCACTTGCTCCCATTCCCTTCGGAGGGTGTTTCTTGAGGGTCTCCACACCACCCTACAGAAACATGGGCTCTCTTCTCCTGTTACTCTCCATGACTAAGGCCTCCAGCACCTAATTCGTTAGCCGCAGAGCCCTCTCTCTGTCCTAGTATTCCATTTACCTTGTCTCCAATTGCAGCATTCACAGTCAGCAGCAGCAGCCTCCTGTGATTCAGTGCAGCTTCCCTTCAAGAGGGACAGACTGTCTTTAAGAGCTTAATGCTGGCTGAAAGACGAGCCAGTCTCACACACAGTTAGGCTCCTGTTAAATGTGCAGGCAAACAGCAGCGCGGGTCACCATGGGCGACACGAATTTTTCATGGAAATGAGGACATAGCAGGAGCTTTCTGTGTCACCTGCCACAACAGGAGCAGACACGTGCGGATCATGATCCCTCTGCCGACAAAGCGATGCAAACTCGATTTTCTCGTTCTTGCTATTTCCCTTTCCGTCATTCACACTTTCCCCCTCTCTCTCTCTCTCTCTCTCTTCACTCTCTCTTTATTGCTCATAGAATCAGAGATTGATGCAGCACAGAAGGAGGTCTGTCGGCCCATTGTGTCAGTACTGTCTCTTTGAAAGAGCTATCTAATTAGTATTAATAGAGGCCTAGATTGAATTGTCTCTTTCCTGCTGTGTAAGTGTGACTCAGTACCACTCCAGCTGGTATTAATGGTGACCTGTAATGAACTGTCTCTTTCCTGGTGCTTGAGTGGGACTCAGTTCCACTCCAGCTGCTATTAATAGAGGTCTGGTTTGAATTGGCTCTTCCCTGGTGTGTGAGTGAGACTCAGTACCACTCCAGCTGGTATTAATCGGCACAGTGGCAGGACAGTGGTGCAGTGGTTCGCACGCAGCCTCACAGCTCCAGCCACCCGGGTTACTGCCTGCGTGGAGTTTGCAAATTCTCCCTGTGTCTGCGTGGGTTTCCTCCGGGTGCTCCGATTTCCACCCACATGCCAAAGACTAGCAGGTTGATAGGTTAATTGACCATTATAAATTGCCACTAGTATACGTAGGTGGTAGGGAAATATAGGGATAGGTGGGGATGTGGTAGGGATATGGAATTAGTGTAGGATTAGTATAAATGGGTGGTTGATGGTCGGCACAGACACGGTGGGCCAAAGGGCCTGTTTCAGTGTTGTATCTCTAAACTAAACTAAAACTATCTAATTAGTTACTCTCCCCTCCTCTTTCCCCAGACTCCTGCGTTTTTTCTCCTTTTCAAGTATTTGTTAAATTTCCTTTTGAAATATATTATTGAATCTGCTTCCACCATGTTTTCAGGCAGTGAATGCCAGATCCCAACAACTCGCTGTGTAAGAAAATTCTTTTCATTTCACCTCTGGTTCTTTTTCAATCTGTGTCTTCTTAATATTGAACTTTCTGACACTGGAAACCGTTTCACATTAATTATCCCATCAAAACCCTTCATGATTTTGAATTCTATATTAAATCTCCTCTTATCCTTCATTTCAACCCCAGCTTTTCCAATCTCTCCACGTAACTGGTACTCAGATCCCTTGTACCATTCCAGAAAATCACCTCAGTATCTTCACTAAGTCCTTGACATCCTTACCAAAGTGTGGTGATCAGAATTGGACACAATTCTCCAGCTGGGATCTAACCAATGATGTATAAAGATCAGCATTTCCTCCTGAGTTTTTTTTACTCTGTGCCTCTCTCTCACACACCAAGGACACTACATGTTACCTTCAAAGATCTGTGTGTGTACAGCCCAGGTCTCTCCAATCCTGCACCCACTTTATAATATTGCCATTAAGTTTATATTGCTTCTCCACATACTTCCTACCCAAATGCCTCACTTCACACTTCACTGAGTTAAATTACATCTGCCATGTTCCTGCCCATTTTACCAGTCAGTCCCTGTCTTCCTGAAGTCTGTTACTATCCTTATCACTGTTTGTTAACATTTCTGAGTTTCCTGCCATCTGAAAACTTTGACATTATCCCCTCTGTACACAAGCCCATTGCATTAACATACAGCAACTGTGATCCCAACAGTGACCCTGGGTAAACCCCAATGTACTTCCCTCCAGACTGAACAATAACCATTCTCCACCACTCTCTGCTTTCTGTCACTTAGCTAATTTCCTGCATGCTGTCATTGTAAATTTAAAAAAAGAACTTCCATTTATGTAGCGCCTTCATGATCACTGAGTACTTATTAAACCCTAGTCACTATTGTAATGTAGGAAAGATGGCAGAAGATTTCCGCACAGCAAGATCCCACAAGCAGCAATGTGATAATGATCAGATCTTTAACATCCACCCGAGAGGGCAGATGTTGGTTTAATGTTTCATTCGATAGACGGCACATCTGACAGTGCAATACTCCCACAGTAATGTCACTGCAGTGTCAGCCTTGAATCTTGTGATTAAGTCCTGTTACTTGTTTCTTGCGATCAAATGACACTTGATCCTCGAAGCTTGTGACTGAAAGGGGAAGAGCTACAATCTGAGCCACTGCTGTCATTGGTCCTTTAATCCCATGTGTTTCTAACTTGGTAACATGGCTGTTATGTGGTACTTTATCAAACGCCTGTTTAAAGGATAGGAATATCAGGAAAGTCGAGGCAAGAACAATCATGGAAACATAGAATAGCATTGCACTGAAGAAGGCCATTTGGTCCAACATGTCAGTGCTGGCCCTTTCGAAGATCTACCAGTTAGTTCCACATCCTGGTTCTTTTTTATATTCATTCATGGGATTTGGGTGTCACTGGCTTCGCCAGCATTTATTGCCCTTGTTGCCCTTGAGAAGGTGATGGTGAGCTGCCTTCTTCAACCGCTGCAGTCCATTTGGAGTAGGTAGACCCACAGTGCTGTTTGGAAGGGATTTTGACCCAGCGACAGTGAAGGAACGGCGACATAGTTACAAGTCAGGATGGTGTGTTGCTTGAACGGGAACTTGAAGGTGGTGATTTTCTTATGCATTTTCTGCCCTTGTCCTTCTAGTTGGGAGAGGTCGTGCGTTTGGAAGGCGCTGTCGAAGGGGCCTTGGTGCATTGCTGCAGTGCATCTTATAGATGGTACATACTGCTGTCACTGTGCGTCGGTGGTGGAGGGAGTGAATGTTTGTAGATGGGGTGCGAATCAAGTGGGCTGCTTTTTCCTGAATGGTATCGAGCTTCTTGAGTGTTGTTGGAGCTGCACCCATCCAGGCAAGTGGAGAGTACTCCTGACATCACACTCCTGACTTGTGCCTTATAGATGGTGGACAGGCTTTGGGGAGTCAGGAGGTGAGTTACTCGTCTCAAGATTCCTCGCCTCTGACCTGCTCTTGTAGCCATGGTATTTATATGGCTACTCCAGTTCAGTTTCTGGTCAATGGTAGCCCCCAGAATGTTGATAGTGGGGGATTCAGCGATGGTATGCCATTGAATGTCAAGGGGAGATGGTTAGATTCTCTCTTGTTGGAGATGGTCATTGCCTGGCACTTGTGTGGCGCGAATGTTACTTGCCACTTATCAGCCAAAGGCTGGATATTGTTCAGGTCTTGCTGCATTTCTGCACGGACTGCTTCAGTATCTGAGGACTCGCGAATGGTGCTGAACATTGTGCAATCATCAGTGAACATCCCCACTTCTGACCTTATTATTGAAGGTAGGTCATTGATGAAGCAGCTGAAGATAGTTGGGTCCAGGACACGACCCTGAGGAACACCTGCAGTGATTTCCTGGAGCTCAGATGATTGACCTCCAACAACCACAAGCATCTTCCTTTTGCACTAGGTATGACTCCAGCCAGCGGAGGGTTTGAGATAATGAGGTAATGAGATCAGGAGCTGAGTGGCTGTAGCAGAACCTAAACTGAGCGTCACTGAGCAGGGTATTGCTGAGCAAGTGCTGTTTGATAGCACTGTCGGTGACACCTTCCATCACTTTACTGATGATTGAGAGTAGGCTGATGGGGTGGTAATTGGCCGGGTTGGACTTGTCCTGCTTTTTGTCTACAGGACATACCTGGGCAACCTTCCACATTGCAGGGTTGATGCCAGTGTTGTAGCTCTACTGGAACTGCTTGGCTATGGGTGCGGCAAGTTCTGGAGCACAGGTCTTCAGTACTATTGCCGGAATATTGTCAGGGCTCATAGCCATTGCAGTATCCAGTGCCTTCTGTCATATCTTCATATCACGTGGAGTGAATTAAGCCCTGAGAAACAGTACTGTATACTCCCCTCCACCTCCAGTCTGAACAATGACTTTTCACCACTTCTCTCTTCTTTATGTCCCTGAGTCACTGTCATATCCACACCATCACTGTCACATTAATCCATGTCTTCCATTTTTCATAACAAGTCTATGAAATGTTATTTGTTTACAGGCCTTTTGAAAGTCTATATACATAAATGGATATACACGAGTAGGGGAGGAACATGTTGGTATGGTTCTTCATGAATACTTTGTATCTGTCTTAACAAAAGGGGGGGACGATGCAGATATTGTGGTTAAGGAGGAGGAGTGTGAATTATTGGATGTGATATACATAGGGAGAGAGGAAGTATTAATGGGATTAGCATCCTTGAAAGTTGATCCATCACCAGGGCCAGTTGAAATGTAACCTAGGCTGTCAAAAGAAGTGAGAGAGGAAATGGCAGAGGGTCTGACCATCATTTTCCAGTCCGCACTGGATACAGAGTAGTGCCAGAGGATTGGTGAACTGTTAAAATTGTACCTCTTTAAAAATGGAGCAAGGGATCGACCGAATAATTGCAGGCCAGTCAGTCTAACCTCAGTAGTGGGCACATTATTGGAATCTATTCTGAAAGACAGGAGAAAGTGTCACTTGGACAGGCACAGGTTAATCACGGATATTGAGCATGGATTTGATAAGGGAAGATATTGTTTGACCAAGTTGACTGAATTTTTCGAAGAAGTAGCAAGGATGATAGATGAGGGTAGTGCAGTTGATATGGTCTACTTGGATTTTGACAAGGCTTTTGTCAAGGTCACATGTGGCGTATTAGTTAAAAAAAATAAAATCCCATGGAATCCAGGGAAATTCAACAAGCTGGATGCAAAATAGGCTCAGTGATAGGAAACAAAGGGTGATTGTTGACGGGTGATTTACTGACTTGAGGCCTGTTTCCAGTGACGTTCCACAGGGCTCAGTACTGGACTTCCTGCTTTTTTGTAGTATATATTAACGATTTGAACGTAAATGTAGGGGGCATGATCAAGATTTGTTATGATGGTACACAGATTGGTCGTGCAGTCGACAGCAAGGAGGATAGCTGTAGGTTGCAGGAAGATATTGATGGCAGAAAAGTGACAAATGGAATTCAACCTGGATAAGTCTAAGGTGATGCAATTGAGGAGGTCAAACAAGGCAAAGGGATAGACGATTAATAGGAAAATACTGAGAAGTGTAGAGGAAGTGAGGGACCTTGGAGTCAATGTCCACTGATCCCTGAAGGTAGCAGGACAGGTCGAAAAGGTGGTTGAGAAGGCATATGGAATCCTTTCCTTTATTAGCTGAGGTATAGAATACAAGAGCAGGAAGGTTATGCTGGAACTATATAAATCATTGGTTCGGTCACAACCTGAGTACTGTGTGCAGTACTGGTCACCTCATTACACAAAGGATGTAATTTCACTAGAGAGGGTACAGAGGAGATTTCCAAGGATGTTTGCCAGGACTGGAAAAATGCAGCTATGAAGAAAGATTAAATCGGCTGGGGTTGTTCTACTTGGAACAGAGTAGGCTGAAGGGAGACCTGATTGAAATGGACATAATTTCGTGGGGCCTGGATAGAGTGGAGGTGAAGCATCTATTCACCTTAGCAGAGAGATCAGTGAATAGGGGGCAGTGACTTAAAGTGCTTGGTAGAAGGACCAGCGGGGAATTGAGGAGAAACTTGTTCACCCAAAAATACAAAATTGGCTCAGTGACAGGAAACAAAGGGTAATTGTTATAATAAAAGCAAAATACTGCGGATGCTGGAAATCTGAAGTAAAAACAAGAAATGCTGGAAATACTCAGCAGGTCTGGCAGCATATGTGGAGGGAGAAGCAGAGATGATGTTTCAGGTCAGTGAAGGAGGGTCACTGACCTGTAACGCTAACTCTGCTTCTCTCTCCACAGATGCTGCCAGACCTGCTGAGTATTTGCAGCATTTCTTGTTTTTATGAAACTGTAATTGTTGACGGGCATTTTACTGACCGGAGGACTGCTTCCATTGGCATTCCACAGGGTTCAGTCCTGGGTCCCCTGTTTTTAGTGAAGGTCTAGAACTTACTGCCCGTAAGGATAGTTGAGGCAGAATACCTGCACTCATTCAAAAGGAGTCTGGATGTTCAACTCAAGTGCCATAATCTTCAGGGCTATGGATCAAATGCTGGAAGGTAGGATTAGAATAGGTGGATCATGTATCGGCCGGCACAGACACAATGGGCCAAGTGGCCTCTTTCTCTGTCTTAAAATTTCTATGAGTATATTACATGAAACACGCTATCCACATTAATACTCACAGTTACGTCCTGAACGAACTCTATCAATATTATCAGAAATGATTTTCCATTAACCTATCCATGCTACTTGTCATTGATTAACCCATGTTTTTGCAAGCAAGATATATATTTGTGCTGGGTTATGGCCTCTAGAATTTTCCAACCACCAACGTTAGACTGATAGTTACAGGGTTTATCCAACCTCTACTTTTTTAAACAGTGTAACATTTACAACCCTGCAGTCCTCTGGCATCAATCCCATATCCAAGGAGGATTGAAAGATTCTGTCCAATGCCTCTGTTATTTCCACCATTCCTTCCCTCAGTAACTATCATACATTCCATCCAGACTGGATAAATGTTCTACTTTACTGCGGCACAAAATGTGTTGGATTGAAAGGTGTTAACTGAACCTGTTTGTTCAGTGACTGTAATTAATGTCAGTCTCCATGGACCTTAATGGTGTCACTGGAGGGTTTCCCTCTTCTATTAAGAAGGACTCCTTTCAATGTGTTATCCTATAGTGTCAGCGGGAGCATCAACCCAGGCACCAACAGAGATCAGCGGCTGCAGAGAGAGGGAGAGGATACATCAGAATTTGAACAATAGATTGGAATGTTACAACAATGTGTCAGAATCTGAGAACAATAGATTGGAATGTTACTACAGTGGACAGGAGTTTATCCGTTTGGTTTGGCCTGGTTACTGCAGATTATTATTGGATAACATTAGAACAGCGGATCTATTTTGCTCTGAAGATGATTCAATTTATTTACTATCCCATCCTCGCTACTGTTGGTGTCCCTGGTAAGTCTCTGTATCCAACTATTAGATTCATAAACCATATTTCACTGATTTAGTGTTCTTGTCATTTAAATCGTGAGAAGACTGAAACCATTATCTTCAGTTTCTGTCACAAACTCCATTCCCGGTCCATGATCTGCATCCCCTCACTGGCCGTTGTCTGAGGCTGAACCAGGAAGTTTACAACCTCTGGTATCTGTTTAATGCTGAGCTGAGTTCATCCCCATATTCCCTCCATCCCCAACAGTGCCTATTGTTATGGCCAGGTGAGGAAGGGTCAAAGTCGCTCGGCTTTATTTGACCACAACAGTGTTTGTCCTTTCTAAACAGTGAATATGCTGAACGTCTGAGTGAGTGTTTTACATTTTACCTTTGGTGTGATGGTGGAGGGACCGATTAGACTGGTTCTCTTGAGTTTAAACATGAAAGAGGTGAGTTTATTATACTTAACAATATAAACCCGATCTAAATAAAATCATTAAAATAAATAGAACACATTTACGCACTCACTCACACGAGAATCACACAGAAATAGATTACAGAGTGAGAAGTAAATGTGTAGTTGGATTGGAGTCCAGAAGAAATATTGAAAAAAAAACTCATTCTGTGAGGTTTGACCATTCCGTGGTCTTCCTGCTGAAGTTGTAACCTTGAAGTCTTTTTCTGGTCAAAGTGCAGTTTGTCACATGGTCCACATGGCTCAGGGATATCTTTGAGGCAGACTTGTAGCAGGCTTTCTTCCCCTGTTTACTCTGTCTGTAGCAATCTGTAGGCTTGGAGGGCAAACAGTCGCATGTGGTTTTCAAATTTGTGATTTGAGAGAGAGGGAGGGGTGTGGGGGGAACACAGCCCTTCTGCTTCAGCACATTTTGAATCACTGGCTTGTCTGTTTTTGTCCAGGGAAACTCTCAGTTTTCACAGAGATAGACAGTCTCCTGACTGCCTCAGTGCATTCGCTGGACCCTTAACAATGAGATTCAAGGTTTGGAACTTCTATCTGTTCAGGGCTCAGGATACCAGTAGTCACTCTCGGAGGACTTTGTTCTTAGATTAGATTTGAGATACAGCGCTGAAACAGGCCCTTCGGCCCACCGAGTCTGTGCCGAACATCATCCACCCATTTATACTAATCCTACACTAATCCCATATTCCTACCAAACATCCCCACCTGTCCCTATATTTCCCTGCCACCTACCTAGATTAGTGACAATTTATAATGGCCAACTTACCTATCAACCTGCAAGTCTTTTGGCTTGTGGGAGGAAACCGGAGCACCCGGAGAAAACCCACGCAGACACAGGGAGAACTTGAAAACTCTACACAGGCAGTACCCGGAATCGAACCCGGGTCCCTGGAGCTGTGAGGCTGCGGTGCTAACCACTGCACCACTGTGCCTCCCTTTCAAAGTCAATGTGTCAGGATGGCCTTGTATGCTGTGTTAATGAATGCATTCTTAGGTAATTCAATCACTGGAGCAAGCCAATGATTTGGGTCCAGGCTCATCAGACATGTATCTCCTGTTGTAGGATTTAGAATGTGAAAAGGTGTTTCAGATGCCAATTGCGGTGGCCATCTTGGCTGCCAGTTTTTTCAAGGATAGCTGTAAGATTTTTTTTCTATTAAACGTTTACTGTAAGTTTCCAAACGATGAATTAAATTTCATAATTTGGCATATTGTGTTATCTTGACACCGCCACAGCACACGGGGAACAAATGTGATAACAAGAACATTTCATTGCAGAATTGTGGGAATAAAAAGAAGGAAGCACACATTCATTCTCAATAATCACTTCCCAAACTGACATATTAATCTTAGAATTACTGCAGCTGACATTGTCTGTTACAGTTGGACTGATTTAGTGTTTTGATGTTTTGTCTGGGATGGTTATGTGTCGGAATCGACCCTGGACATTGCATCAGCGATTACATTGTTTTTTCTTCTCACCTGCAATGAATCTTTAACCATTCAGGTTCCTTCACCTTGATAATCTTTCTCCCTAAACCGACAGTGTGTCTTTTTAGACCCTGTAAGGTGTCTGTGATTTCCTCTGGGCCTTTGTTCTTGCTGAGTTTGGCTTTGCAATTGTTGAGTTTGATTAGCTTTGTGTTTGGGACCTGATCATTGTGTTCTTCAGTGGGTAGATCAACACTGACCTTACTTTTAGTTTTCTGGTGAGGTACACAAGTGCTGTTTACTTTAGGGTATTTTCCCTTCCCTTTTCCCTCTACTATGGGAGCATCATTTTTCTAACCAGCCCCATGTGCTCTGGGATTTTATGACTCGCAGGTGGCTGTCCATCTTTCACTGCACTCTCCTCCGGCACCTCGACTCGGTGAAGCATCTCCCTCACTATTGGCTTGCCTTTTTGGGAATTTTCCTTTGTCGTTGCATATTTCTGTAAATGCTGTTAGCTGACTTTTTAGGTTGCCTCATTGACCTGCATTTAAGAAGGAGAGTGTGGGGTCTAATTTAACTAACATTTCAGGGTTGGCAAATCGGAGAGTAGGGGATTCCAGTTGGGAATCCTCCTGGCCCTTCTCTAAGCTGTTTTCACTGTCCTTTTCAATCCTTCCCTCCTGACAGTCTGCCAGATCTGTACTTATCTGTTCCCTCCACAGCATTTGCTTTTTTCCATTGGTCTGGGTGCCAATTAAATAATTTACCTCACTATTCCTTTTGCCACTCGATATGGACCACTGAACCGGGATTTCAGGGATTCACCCTGCATTGGGAATAGTAACAATACATGGTCTCTGTCCTGAAATGTTTTGGCCTTGGCATTTTTGCCTGCTTACTTTTTCATAACTGAGTAGGAGATCTTTAGGTGTTCTTGAGCAATTGCACAGGCTGCCGTGAGCCACTCCCAGAGCATGGCAATGTAGTCTAACATGGAAGACTCATCCCTGTGTCCCAAAACTTCTCCTTTATTAGTTTAAGAGGACCTCTCACCTCGTGTCCATAAACTAATTCAAAGAGACTAAAGCCAGTGGACTCAGTGGATAAGTTCCTGGTAACCAACAGGTGAAATGCCATCCCTTTGTCCCAGTCATGGGGTTCCTCATAGCAGTATGGCCTGATCATTGTATTTAGGGTCTGGTGGTACTGCTCCAAAGCCCCTTGTGACTGTGGGTGGTAGACTTTAGCTGGGTTATGTCTAGAATACCCATGACCTTTTCAGAAATACTGGATGTAAAATGTGTGCCCTGATCCATCTGAATCTCAGCAGGCAGCCCATAGCGGGTTAGCCCCTCCACCACTACCATGGCAGAGATAGTTCTTTAGGAGAATGGCCTCTGGGGATCGGGTCACCACATCCATAATGGTGAGAAGATACTGGTTGTCCCGTTTTGTTTTCAGCCGGTGTCCCACATAATCCACCAGCATTCTGCCGAAGGGTTCCACAAAATCTGGTATGGGTATTAGGGTGAAGGTATTATTGCAGGTTGGAGCCTCCCCACAACATGGCAGGTGTGACCACTTTTACAGAATTCCACCACATCTTTGTGGAGTTGTGGCCATGTCAAAATGTTGCCTTATGTGGGCTTTAAATTTTCATACATCAACATGTACTGTCATTGGAAGTTCGTGGGCCATTAATATTTCTTTCAGGGACCTCAGCGGCACCACTATCTGGTGAAGCACTGTCCACTCTTCATCCGCAGGTCTGTGAGGAGGTCTCAACTTCCTCACTAGCACCTCAATCTTTAAATAGTGGCACTCTGCAACTCCCTCTGCTTGAGTTTTGGTTTGGACAGTCTGTGCTATATTTTAACACTGGGTCGAGTTGTTGAGCCTCAACTAAGGAAGATCTGTTTAACACATCCTTTGTGCTCTCTACCTTCCCAAAGAAGGTTTCAGACAACCAGACAGTAGGGGCATCCATCTCCAGTGTCAGTTCAGCCACCTCTGATGGGGATTGTTTAGCCATGGACCGAGTCACCACAGAATCAGGGAGAATGCCGGTAACCTTCCCCTGTAACTGCTCTGTGTCCCTGATCTCTTGTTGTCTCTCCAGAACCTTTGCAGAAGCTGCCACCTTTTCCCTGCCAGATCAATACCCAGGAGCAGGTCCCCATGGCTGCTGGTCCTGAAAGTAGGCCGCACTGCACGTGCACCCAATATAAAGGTATGGACATATACTGCCTTCCAATACCATTCGCTAACACTCTAGCATTCACTGCACTCTCGGAGAAAGGTCATGCCTATTCCCAGCAGAAGGGATTGGGTGGCACCTTTATCATTGAGTATGACCAGGGCTTGCTAACCTCAATGAAGGGGTATAGGGTCACTTTCCCCTGGGATTCAAAATTCTAGTAACGCTCAAGGATTTTGTTAAGTTTTCCCGCAGTCTCTGTGGTGGGGTTACTGTGGCTGACTGTTACAGTTAAAGGCACAGCCTGACCTGCTGTGCTTTCCATCAGCGCCCGTTTTCCTGCACTGATCTGGTGGACCCTGAGTAATCCTACAGGTTTTCCCCATCACTTACAGCATTCAACACGATGGTGATCTGCCTTACTGCAGTGGAAGCACACAGATCATTGGTCATTACTCCTGCTCTCAGTACCGTCCTATTTGGCCTGAGCGTGGGCCCCTGTGTGTCCAGATTTTCCTCCTTGCCCGTGGCTGCTCAGGCTCTTGTCACCCTCCCACCTTTTATTCCCGGGTCTTTGGGGTGACTAGGGAATGCATTCCCTTTGGGGTTAAGGCCTTGTGTACATGGAAAAAAATCATCATCCAGAATTGCAACCTTCCTGGCTCTTCGAAACTTTTTTGCCCCAGTGTGGGTTTTAATGGGATCGGGAGCGAGTTTTTGAACTCCTCCAGAAGGATCACCACTCTGAGGTTTACATATGTGGGCTGTATACCGATTTTCCGTATCTACTGGTCAGAGGCAAACATAAAAGCGGACTGTAAAATCTTCTATAGTTACGTTAAAAGGAAACATTTGGGTAAGACATGTATGTGTCCGTGACAGGCAGAGTCAGGGCAATTTATAATGGGGAATCGAGAAATCGCAGAGAAGCTGAATGATCACTTTGTGTCCGTCTTCACTGAGAAAGATACAAGAAATCTCCCAGAATTAGAGATCCAAGGGATTAGGGGGAATGAGGAAGTGAAGCAAATTAATATTAGTAAGAAGTTTGTGTTGGAGAAATTAATGGGGTTGAAGGTTGATAAGTCCCCAGGACCTGATATTCTAAATTCCAGAGTGTTGGCAGAGGTAGCTATGGAGACAGTGGGTGCATGGGTGATCACCTTCTGGAACGGTTCCAGCATATTGGAAGGTCGCAAATGTCAACCCACCATTTAAGAAGGGAGGGAGAGAGAAAATGGTAGAATCTATCATAAAGGATGTGATAAATGGATAATTGGATAATAATGATCTGATTGGACATAGTCAACATGGATTTATGAATGGGAAATCATGTTTGATGAACCTGTTGTAGTCTTTTGAGGATAGTAGTAACAGAATTGATAAAGTGGAGTCGGTGGATGTAGTATATTTGGATTTTCAGATGGATTTTTGATAAGGTCCCCCACAGGAGGTTGGTTAGTAAAATTAAAGCACATGGCATAGGACGTAATATACTGGCATGGATTAAGGATTGGTTAACAAGCATAAAACAGAGAGCAGGAATAAATGGGTCATTCTCGCTTTGGCAGGCTGTGACTAGTGGGGTAAGTAAAAAGGAAACATTTGGGTAAGTACTTGGGCCCCATCTGTTCACAATATGTATCATTTATTTAGATGTGGGGACCAGAGTAATATTCCCAAGTTTGCAGATGATACAAAAAGATGTGGGAATGTATGTGTTGTGAGGAAGATGCAAAGTGGCTTCAAGGGAATTTGGACAGACTTCGTGGGAGGGCAAGAACGTGGCAGATGGAATATAATGTGGAAAATATGAGGTTATCCACTTTGGAAGGTGGAATGGATGTGCAGGGTATTTCTTGAATGGTAAGAAATTAGAAAGTGTAGATGTACAAAGGGATCTGGGTGTCCTTGTCAATAAGTCACTGAAAGCTGACATGCAGGGACAGCAAGCACTTAAGAAGGCTCATGGTATGTTAGCCTTTATCACAAGAGAATTTGAGTACAGGAGTAGTGAAGTCATGCTTCAATTGTATGGAACCTTGTGAGACCACAACTGGAGTACTGTGTGCAGCTTTGTCCCCTTACTTTAGGAAGTATATTATTGCCATAGGGGGAGTGCAACGAAGATTCACTAGACTTGTTCCTGGGATGGCAGGACTGGCCTATGAAGAGATTAGGAAAACTGGGCCTGGATTCTCTACAATTTCGAAGAATGAGAGGTGATCTCATTGAAACCTACAACAGAATTAAATGGATAGACGGGTTGATGCAGCTAAGATGTTTCCCCTGGTTGGGGAGTCTAGAACCAGCAGAGACAATTTTAAAATAAGGAGGAAGTCACTTAGGACAGAGATGAGGAGAAATTTCTTTACATAGGGGGTTGTGAATCTTTGGAATTCTCTACCCCAGAGGGCAATGGAAGCTCAGTCATTGAGTATGTTTGAAGCAGAGATTGACAGATTTATAAATGCAAATGACATAAAGGGATATGGGGATAGTGTGGTAAAAAGGAATTGAAATAGAAGATAACCCATAATCGTATTGAATGGCGGGGCAGACTAGATGGGCTGAATGGCCTACTCCTGCTCCTTTGTTCCGAAGGTACTTAACTCTTTCAAACTGGAGGTAAGTTCGCTCAGGCTACTTTCGTAGTGTTCCGAATTTTTGGTAGTACGCTTCTGATACGATCTCATATGCACCCTGGATAGCATTTTTAGTCATCTCAGAATCTGATGAACTTTCATCTGGGAACAGTGAATAAACCTCATGGGCTTTTCCTGTTACTTTGCTTTATAAAAACAGTGTCCAGTTCTCTGCTGCCATTTCAGCTGCTTTGCAAGTTTTTCAAAAGTGACAATAAACATTCTGCCACAGTTTCCTCATTGAACTTTAGATTGAACTGGGATAACTGTAAGAGCTCAGCACATGGTCCTGAGCTATGGGCAGCTCACTCACTAGCTGTGCTTTCACTGGGTGTACTGGATCTTCCTCTAGTTGTTTGAGCCGCCTTAACTCCCTTTCCTCATTCTCCTTCTGGAACACTCTTACTTTTTCCCTTTCTTGACACTCACTCTGTTCTTTCTCGTTCTCTCTGGATTTCTAATTATTGTCTCTTCTGTTCTAGTTTTACCTCAGCTAACATTACTCTATCTGTTAGTGATTCTAACTCTGCTTGAGTCTTCAGCTTCAAGTGAAAAATGATTGGCCACAGGTCTTAGAATTTTGGGTTTCCTAGCTTTTAGGCGGAGAGTAATCCCTAACTGTCCAGCTACATTACTCAACTTTTCAACAGAGAGGGATTCTAAGCTGTACCAAGTTACTTCTCTCTGTATGTAACTCCTTTTATGCCAATGTAACTCCTTTATTCAAAAAGGGAGGGAGACAGAAAGCAGGAAAAATTATGAGGCCCATAGATAGGGTAGAGAAGAAGAAACTTTTCCCTTAGCAGAGGTGTCAATAACCGGGGGGCATTGATTTAAGGTAAGGGGCAAGTGGTTTAGAGGAGATTTGAGGGAAAAAAATATTTCACTCAGATGGTGGCTGGAATCTGGAACACACTACCTGTAAAGATGGTGGAGGCAAGAACCCTGACAACATTTAAGAAGTATTTAGATGAGCACTTGAAATGCCATAGCCTACAAGGTTACAGGCCAAGTGCTGGAAAAGGGGATTAAAATGGACAGGCTTGATGGCCGGCACAGACAGAGTGGGGCGAAGGGACTGTTTCTGTGCTGTAAAACTCTGTGCATCTGTGACACATCCAATTTCTCATTTGTTGTTGCGATTTGATCACTAGAACCGCCAGATTTCTGTTACAGCCAGGTGAGGAGGGGTCCCAGGCTCTCCTCTTGTCCTATCTTTTATTTCACTGCAGCGGGGTGTATTCCTTTTTAGCAGTGGACATGCTGACCACCTCAGTGAGCATTTTACCATTTACCGTTGTTGTGATCGTGAAAGAACAAATCAGACAGGTTTTCTTGAGTTTGAACAAGAGGTGAGTTTATTATACTTAACAATCTAAACTGAATCTAAATAAAATAATAAACATACACACATTCATGCACACACACACAGACCTGCAAATCACACAGAAATAAATTATAGAGTGAGAACTAAATTTCTATTCGGATTAGAGTCCAGAATAAATTAAAAATAAACCAAAATCTGTGAGATTGGGTAATTCTGTGGTCTGCGCCTTTGCCTCCCTTATTTATAAGTGTCATGTCATCTGCAAGAGTTTAAAGTATGTTGTTTTACATATAAGTTTATGTCACTTTTATATTTATCTATATGTCAGGAAGAGCACTGGTTTTTATACTGACCCCTGAGAAACAGCACTGTATTCTCCCCCTCCCCCAGTCTGAACAATGTCTGTTCACCACTTCTCTCTGCTTTCTGTCGCTGAGTCAGTGTCATATCCACACTATCACTGTCACATTAATCCATATGTTCCATTTTTCATAACAAGTCTATGAAATGTCATTTGATCACAGGCCTTTTGATAGTCCAGATACATAACAGGAAACACACTATCCTCATCAACACTCACAGTTAGGTCATCAACTAACTTGATCAAGATTATCAGACATGATTTTCCATGATCCTATCCGTACTGTTTATCATTTAATATCACATGTTTTACCAAGAATGATATATTTTTGTACTGGGTCACGGCCTCTAGAAATTTCCAACCACCGACATTAAACTGACTGGTCAGTAGTTATCGGGTTTATCTAATGTCTCCTTATTTAAACAGCTTGTAACAGCTTTGTCATCACTCCCAGATCCAAAGAGGATTGAAAGCTTTTGGCCAGTGCCTCTGCTATTTCCACATTCCTTCCCTCAACAAACCTCATATATCCCATCTGGACTGGGTAAATCTTCGAAAGTATTGTGGTCTAAAAAGTGTTGGATTGGAAGGTGTTAACTGAACCTGTTTGGTCATTGACTGTAATTAACGTCAGTCTCCAAGGACCCTATTTGTGTCACTGGAGGGTTTCCCTCTTCTATTAATAATGGACTCCTTCCAATGTGCTGGCTCATCGTGTCAGTGGGAGCATCACCCCTGGCACTAACAGAGATCAGCGGCTCCAGAGAGCGAGAGAGGAGAGATCAGAATCTGAGAACAATAGATTGGAATATTACAACAATGGATCAGAATCTGAGGACAATAGATTGGAATGTTACAACAATGGATCAGAATCTGAGGACAATAGATTGGAATGTTACAACAATAGATCAGAATCTGAGAACAATAGATTGGAATGTTAGAACAATGGACAGCAGGAGTTTCTCCTATTGGTTTAGCCTCGGTACTGCAGATTATTTTTGGATAATATTAGATTTGCGGATCGATTATGCTCTGAAGATGATTCAAACGATTTACTATCCCATACTCGCTATTATGGGTGTCCCTAGCAAGTCTCTGTATCCAACTATTAGATCTATAAATCATATTTCACTGATTCAGTGTTCTTGTCATGTAAATCTTGGGAAGACTGAAGCCACAGTCTTCAGTCTCTATCTCACATTCCACTCTGCATCCACTATCTGCATTCCCCTCCCTACCCAATGTCTGAGCCTGAAACAGACTGCTTGGAACCTCTTTGTTATATTTCTATCTGAGCTGAGTTCATTGCCATATTCCGCCTATCATCATCCCTACCTGCTACTACCTCTGGAATATCACCTGTCATCACCTCTGCCCATCTGCTAATAAACCCTCATCTGTGCCGCTGTTAAATCCACACTTAACTATTCCAATTCTATCCTGGTCACCCTCCCAGTTATCAACCTGCATAAACAACAGCCCATCCAGAACGCTGCTGCCTATATCCTCACTCACACCAAATCCCGATCGCCCATTACTTCTGTATCTGATCGACATTGGTTAAAGGCCTGGCAGCACCTAAATTTTAATATTCTCATTCTTGTGTTTGAATCCCTCCGTGGCCTCACCCCTCCAATTAGTCCCATTTCCCTTCCATTCCACATATTCTTGTAAATCTTATGCCTTCAAGTCTTTTTCCAATTCTCTTTTAGATGTGAGCTGTTTTCACTCTATTTCTTCCCTGCTGTGATTTTCACTCTATGACTTTTCACTCTATGACGGCACTGGTGCCAACGCTATGGAAACCTGGATCTATAAAATGATGTCAACCACACAGCCGGCCACTTCTAGTGTGGCCAGCACAGTGCCCTGTGCTGGGCAGGGAACTCGCCTAGTTATACTGTGCATGTGCTTTTATGCCATTCCGACAGCTTTGATGTACGTCTTTAAATCTTGATCTGTGCATGTCAACTGACCGCCTGTGTTAGTCACTCTCAGCTGAACATACATTCAGCAGCACTAAGGACCCCCACTAGTGTTATTTAAAAGGACCAGTAATCCAACGTACAGGTGAGGGGCTTGTGACTTACTTTTGCTGTTGTAAAGTTAGTGGAGGTTCTGTGGATGGTTTTCTGGAGGTTGTGTTGTGAGCTGCTGCAGACATTCAGGGAGGAGAGAGGATTTGGTGAACCAACTCTGGACGAGGTATGGGGACTGTAGTTACAGTGTTTCTGGGTCTGTAAAATGACCAACAAATGGAGCAGAGACTGCAGAGAGGGGAAGCTCTGTAAAGAAGGAGAAGGAGGGGGCTCTGCCTTACCCACCCCGGTTTTGCAAGAGCACTTTTCCTACCTACACCTAACCCAGTAGCAGTGTGTGAGGTGACTCTGATTCAATAAGGAGGTGGTCACAGAGCTGTGTAACCTCCTGCAACACGACCTGGAGCCTCACACCAGGGTGAGGACGGAGCTGTCAGTGGCTGTTAAGCTCACAGTTTCATTGAACGTCTATGTATCTGGATTTTTACAGGCAGGAGCATGAGACAAATCTAACGTAGGGATGTAGAAATCGATGTAGACATAAAATAATTTCCGACAAAAATGGAGGCCATTTTACCCCTCCATGCCAGCTCAATCTGGACCAATCCAGTCATTCCCACTCCCCCTCTCAATCCCCCTATCCCTGCAAGTTCATTTCCTTCAGGTGCCCATCCAGTTTCCTTTTGAAATCATTGATTGTCTTATCTTCCACCACCCTCACGGGCAGTGAGTTCCATCTCATTACCATCCACTGTGTAAAAAAAGTTCTTCCTCATATTCCCCCTGTATCTCTTGCCCAAAACCTTCCATCTGTGTCCCCTTGTCCGTGTTTCATCAGTAAATGGGAATAGTTTTTCCTTGTCTATCTTACCTACTTCTGTCATAATCTTGTACACCTCTATCAAATCTCTCTCAATCAGCTTTACTCCAGGGAGAAGAACTCCAGCTCATCCAAACTAACCTTGTAACATCGATAGCACAGATAGATGGACATTTGCTCTGTTTGTAAACCAGTGCCATTCCTGCACTGTATGTGTTTGATGGGGACAGTGTTGAGGGAGATTTACTATATATCTAACCCTGTTTATTTTCCTTCCCCTTTTATATATCCCATATTGAGGGGCCCTTTATTCCTCAGGCCCGCTTTATATACATATTTACATTTTTAAAATAACTTTATTTAAAACAGATAAATAAACCAAAAACTCAAATTAAAGTGCCATTCGCGGCGTCGATGATGCACTCCAGTCCCTGTGGTGCCCACCGGTCACAGAAGGCCTCAAGCGTACCGGCGGAAACTGCCTACTCTTTCTCCAGGGACACCCGGGCGCGAGCGTAACCGCAGAAGATGGGCTGGCAATCGGGGAGGACGGACCCCCCGACGGCCTGCAGCCTGGATCTGTGAATTGCCACCTTTGCCAGGCCCAGGAGCAGACCGACGAGGAGATCCTCCTCCCGGCTTATGCCCCTCCACACCGGGTGCCCAAAGATCAGGAGCGTGGGACTGAAGTGCAGCCAGAACATGTGGTGCAGCCCATTCAAATACTCAAAGAGGGGCTGCAACCTCTCACACTCCGTATATATGTGAAACACGGACTCGTCCAGGATGCAGAAAGTATAGGCGGCCTGGGTGTCCGTGAACCGATGTAAAAGTCTGCTGTACGGGACCGCCCTGTGCCGCCCTGTGCAACACCCTCCACCCCAGTTTCCCGAGGTAAAGGGGTAAGACACCCGCGTAAAGAGACCTCCATCGGGGTTTCCCCTCGCCTCCAGATGGCAAGGCAGACCACCAGGGCGTATCCGGCCGGCTGACGAAGGCGAGGAAGTGGAGAGTGTGCAGGAGCAGCCCGCACAGGAAACCCCTCTACGCTGATTGGAATGGCACGGAGGGCATTTTCCGAGAGGCGGCTTGGGCTGTGTGGGACTGGCTCCGGAGGAGGGTTTCGGGGCCTGGGTCCGATCTCCCCAGCCCAATCACCACCCACAGAGAGGGGCAACCCAGGTGCTTCGGCTACTCCTCTGCCTACTGGTCCGACCCTGGAGTATGCTGCCCGGACAGCCGAGGCACTCTCCTCAGCTGGCGAGGGAGCACCCTGACTGGAGGCGACCATGTTCCAGACTCGGAATAGATCCCGATAAAAGACAGGCAACTCCCTCAGAGAGGCGCGGCTAACGGACTCCACTGGGAGCTGCGTGTCGCCTTGAAGGCAGTGACACTGGTGGAAAAAATACGTCGCCAGCGCACACCATCTGGGAGGACGATCGATGTCCAGGTATCTCTGCAGGTATCTCTGCAGGGTCCGAACGTGGAGAGTCGCAGCCTGGGTGCGGAGGCACACCAGCGACTGGCCGCCCTCCTCCATCAGGAGACTCAGGACCACGGCAGAGACCCTGTGTTTCCTCTTGCCCCAGAAGAAATGTTCGAATTTCTTCTGGTTCTTGGTGTCTAATGCAGGGGGCGGGGCCAAAGTGACCAACCGGTACCACAGCATGGAGGCCACTAGTTGGTTTATGACCAGCGCCCTGCCCCTGTAGGAAAGCACTCGGAGCAGTCCTGCCCGGCGCCCCAGCCGAGTGGTGACTTTCGCCTCCAATTCCTGCCAGTTTGCCGGCCAGGCTTCCTCACGAGGGCTAAGGTGGACTCCCAGATAGAGGAGGTATGTGGTGCTCCACACAAATGGTGTCAGCTCTGTCGGCAGGGAGTCCACCCGTCACTGACCAACAGGGGTCTGGAACATTTCTCCCAATTGATCCTCGCGGAGGACGCAGCAGAAAAGGTCTGCTGGCAGCTGTGCATCCTCCACAGGTCAATGGGATCTGTGAACGTGAGGAGCACGTCGTCGGCGTAAGCCGAGAGGACAACCCGCGTGGCCCGCTCGCGCAGAGCCAATCCCGCCAACCTCCTGCGAAGCAGGCACAGTAAGGGCTCCACGCAGATAGTTTGCAATTCGTCGGACATGGGGCATCCCTGACGCACTCCTCTCCCAAAGCGAAGGGGCGCAATCAAGGACCCGTTAACTTTGACTAGACACTCTGCGGTGGCGTATAAAAGTCGGATCCGGGCCACAAAATGCGGCCCGAGTCTGAAAGCACGCAGAGTCCCGAAAAGGTATTCGTGATCCATCCTGTCGAACACCTTCTTCTGATTGAGGGAGACAAAGGCGGCCGACTGACCAGTCCTCTGGGAAAGATGGATCAAATCCTGGACCAGGTGGATGTTGGCCTGGATGGACCGGCCTGGGGTCGTGGTAGATCATGATTGCCAGCACGGAGCCCAGGCAGGTTGACATAACCCGGGCAAAAATCTTTTAATCCATGCTGAGGAGGGAGACTGGACCCCAGTTTTTAAGCAGGCAGAGATCGCCCCACTTTGGCAGCCGGACGATGACTCAGTCGCCAGGCTTTCCCCCAGTACCTGCGTGTAATCGTCCCCCAGGACGTCCCAGAACGCCCTGAGGAACTCAATGGTCAGCCCGTTCAGCCTCCGGGATTTGCCTGTCGAGCGCACCTGCAGGGCGCTGGTCAACATGAGTGGAGCCTCCAATCCTTCGACGCCCTCCGGGCTGCCCTGCAGCAAGTCTTCCCACATAACCCTGCGCGAATCCTCGCTGGACGGATCCGGAGAGAACAACGCACTGTAATAACTACGGACCAGGAGGCCCATTTCCTCCAAATGTGTGACGGAGGATCCGCCGTCGGCCAGCAGCTCGATGAGCTGCTTACGGACCCCCTGCCATTTTTGCAGAGAGTAGAAGAAGGATGCGGCGCGGTCTAAATCTTCCAGGATCTGGATACGTGACCTCACATCCACGCCTCGGGACCCTTTGTGCTGCAAGTCCCTCAGCGCACCCTTCTTGCCCTTATATGTCTGCCACAGAGCCGGGTCCACCACGGCATGACCGAGGCATGACTCCAATTCGAGCACCTCCCTCTCCAGGCGCCCGATCTCGGCTTCCCGCCTCATGGTCGACCCCTTTCGCGTGCTCCTGACAGAAGACGCGGATGTTGTCTTCCCACATCCTACCATAGCATCAAGGAGGGGAAGCCCCCCGTGCTTCCTTCTCCAGACGGCCCAGAATCTACGGAATGAGTCCCAGAATCGTTCGTCCTCCAGCAGCCGGTTGTTAAAGTACCAGGACCCGGACCCTGCCCGATTTCAAACGGAGTGAACTCCACCCACACCAGGTGGTGGTCCGAGCACGGCACCAACCGCATGGAGGCCGCCGAGAAGCGGGAGACGTATGCCTGCAAAAAGTAGAGGTGGTCGATTCGTGACCCTTCTCCTCCAGACCTCCACGTGAAGGTGCTGGAGTCGGGATGGAGATTCCACCAGACGTCTACCAAGTTGAGGGAGCTGATCAGTTCCCTCAACTTCTCCACCGATGCTTGGTCGCACGGGGGACCGGAGCGATTCCCAAACTCGAGGGTGCAGTTAAAATCCACCCCCCCCCGCCCCCCCAGGATGATGCACTCGCCGCTATCGATGGAGCTCAAGAGAGCGGACACTTCTTCAAAGAAGCGAGCTTGCAACGCGCCGGGCCTGGGCACGTACACGTTCACAAAGTGGAGCGGCACGCTACCCAGGCGTATGGTGACGTGGAGTAAGCGGCCCGGCAATAGGTCGTTGACACCCAAAATCTCCGGCTGAATACTCGGGGCCCACAAGATACCCCACTAGAAGTAGGGGTGTGGTGACTCATGTAGACCCCACCCTGCCACTCCAGGAGCCAGGTGGCTTCGTCTCCCGGAACGGTGTGGGTTTTCTGCAGAAAGATCACCCGTATCTCCCTTCCCTAAGGACTGAGTGATTGTGAAATCTGTGGTGAGATCCCCTGCTGCACTTGATGTTGATGTTGTCGATGGTTATCTTCATGTCAAAGGTACTCAAAAGCCGTCTCCAACACCTCACTGTGAGGAGGGAGTGGAAGTGCACCTGGCCTTCCATTCACCAACAACCCATTGAGGAATGCATTAAAACGCTGCCTCAGAACCAGTTTCACGCTTGCACGCTTTCCCGCTTTCTTGAGGGCGGCGCGGATGGACTGGATGATCAGTGCCAGACTTGACCAATGGCCGAGGGCCAGCTGAGCCTTATTGCAGCAACCACTGCTAGCCTTGAGGAATTCCCTGAGTTCCACCATGGGGATGACAGGAGACTCGTTGGGAGGCACGAGGGACTCCACCACCTCACTGGTGATGGAATCAAGGTCATCCTCCGTGCCCCACACCGAGTCTCCATCCTCCTCCTGGTCATCACCCACCACAGACTGTGGGGCGGACGCCCCGGCCTCGCCAGCTGCTCCCATCTCTGTCACGATCCCACCTCCAGGATCGATGGCAGAGAAGTCTTCTCTGGGTTCTACTGTGAAACTGGAGCATGTGGGCACCAGAGGTTCAGGAACCCTCTTCACCTCCGTCCCCAGGCCAATGTGTGGTCCAGGGGATATTGGAGTTCCCGACTCTGGAAATCCAGCCAGAGCCGAGAAACGAGGCGGAGAGAGGAGGCCATCTCCCGCTCCGCCAGCACCCACAGGTCCAGCAGATGGGGCAGCATTTTCGGTTATAATCGGGTGTGGTGTCTTCTGGTAGTGAGTGGATTCTGGCTGGGAGGGCCGACCCATTGGGGCCTTGCCCACCTCTCCACTCAGGGCACCCGACCCAATGGCAAAATGGGATGCGTCCCCAGGCTCCCCCACCAAAAGTAGAGCTCCACTTGTTCCCACAGGAGGGGCTGCATGCAGAGGGGCCTCCCCCTCCCCTCCATCCTGAGGAATAGGAGCTCCTGCCCAAACTTTGCAGCCTTCATGTTGGTGGTGGTGTCAGGAGGAACCTGGGAGCGGACCTTGGGCTGAGCTCAGGCTCGGGTTGTGTCATGGTGTCTAGGGGACGAGCCTCTCGGTGTTTACTTTTCCTCCACGCCTTTCTTCCACCCGGACGGGCATTTCCCTCCCCGCTGGAGGCTGCGAAAACCATAGCCTCCGGAACTGACTGGGCAGTGTCTGTAGGATGTGTGTTGGAATTGGAGGTGGTGCATTGGCGCCACACTGGGCCGCCGAGGTGGAAATGGTGGACGAACATGCCCCACCCCCTTGCAGATGTGGCACCGCGTCTGGTCCGAGGTCCAGAAGATGCGGTAGGCCGTCCCCTGGAACTCTACTTCGAAATCGCCCTCCAAGACCTCCTCCCACGCCAGCTGAATAAATAGCTGGCGGCGGAAGGAGTAGACATGCCGGAGGCTGTGCTCCCAAAGATCTAGCGGGACTGGCGGGATCCCCGACCTTACCTCCCCCAGATGGTGCAGGTGGGGGAGGAGGAGCTCACTGGGAAGGAAGGGCGGGACATTTGATAGTATTATCCGCTGCGCAGTGGACCCAAGAGGGAACACCGGCAGGAAATTCCCACCCACAGTGAGCCCTTTATTCAGGGTCAGGGACATGGTCTGCTCAGTGTTCAGGAAGAACACAGCCTTTCCCTACATTTTTGAGGCTGCCACAATGGTCGAGGGGCCGACAACCTTGGCCACTGCCTTCACACACGCCTCTATAGACATATTGGGATGGGTGTAACTCTTCACCCCATGCTTCGATGTCAATATTTTAAATGGTGACAGGGCCACAGGAGCAGCTGCTGCAGCATAGGAAGGCCCCGCCACTGGACAGGACTGTAAAGCCATGGGGTAGACCCAGCGTTGAGAGAAAAAATAAAAATAGAAATCGAGAGAAAGGAATAACAAATAATGAGTTATCCCAAAAAGCATCGACTGGAGGGTATGGCTAGGGTGAGAGGCTGAATGAGAGGAGGGTCCGGAGGAACCAATCTATTTGCCGGTGTTAATTCAGGATGTCCTTGTGCTGGTCATCCAGTTGGTGGTGGGAGGGGTGCGATGTCTTCAACTGGGAAAGCTGTAGTTGCCCCGGCACACTCTGCTTCTGATGTGGTTTACACAGTTAAGAGAAAGTCTCTTCACTGGGCAGCTCCAGCTATCCCAGGCTAGATCTTTGGAGTGGGGAAAGAGCTCCTATTCAATGCTTTTAAACACAGGAGCTCCCTGTTCAAACAAGCAACCCTACCCAAGGTTTTATGGTCTCTTCCTTTCCCCCTCCCCACAACAATCAATGAAAGGATTACAAAACCCAAACTCACATGAGTTGTCAGTTCTTCTGACCTCCTGCTTTCTTCTTTCAAAAAGACAGATGTAAACCCTTTGTTTCAATCTCAGTCTCTCCCTATTGCAGCAGTCTGCCAGCCTCCAACCTTCAGCATCTGCACACAGATGCATCTCGTTGATGCACTCAGCACCTCCAATTAGCCAGGAGTCACCCCTTTTTTTTTTTTTTTTCTTTTTTCTCTGTATCTAACCCCCGTTTTTTTTTCTTTTTTTTTCCCTTTTATATATTTTTTATGTCGAGGGGGCCTTTATTCCTCAGGCCCCATTTATATATTTTTATGTCGAGGGGGCCTTTATTCCTCAGGCGCCCTTTATATAAATACGTATATTTTAAAATAACTTTATTAAAACCAGATAAATAAACAAAAAACTCAAATTAAAATGCCACTCTCGGCGTCAACAATGCACTCCAGTCCCTGCGGTGCCCACCGGTCGCGGAAGGCCTCAAGCGTACCGGCAGACACCGCATGCTCCTTTTCCAGGGACACCCGGGCGCGAACGTAACCGCGGAAGAGGGGCAGGCAATCGGGGAGGACGGACCCCCCGACGGCCCGCAACCTGAAACCTGTGAATTGTCACCTTGGCCAGGCCCAGGAGCAGACCGACGAGGAGATCCTCCTCCCGGCCCAAGCCCCTCCGCACCGGGTGCCCAAAGATCAGGAGCGTGGGACTGAAGTGCAGCCAGAATTTGAGGAGCAGCCCCTTCAGATACTCAAATAGGGGCTGCAGCCTCGCACACTCCATATAAATGTGGAACACGGACTCGTCCAGGCCGCAGAAAGTACAGGTGGCCTGGGAGTCCGTGAACCTACTTAAAAGCCTATTGCACGGGACTGCTCTGTGCAGCACCCTCCACCCCAGGTCCCCGATGTAAAGGGGGAAGACTCCCGCTTCGAGAGACCACCATCGGGGTTTCCCCTCGCCGCCAGATGGCAACGCGGACCGCCAGGGCGTGTCCGGCCGGCTGACGAGGGCGAGGAAGTGGAGAGTGTGCAGGAGCAGCCCGTACAGGAAACCACTCCGCGCCGATTGGAATGGCATGGAGGGCATTTCCGAGAGGCGGCTCGGGTTGTGCGGGACCGGCTCCCGAGGAGGGTTTCGGGGCCTGGGTCCGATGAGCAGTTCCGGCCGAGCGGGGGTCAGCTTGGCCGGGATCGCTCCGCACTCCCGAGCCCCCTCGCCACCCGCAGTGAGGGTCGTCCCGGGGGTTTTGGCTACTCCTCCGCCAGCCGGACCGTCCCCGGAGTCGGCCGCCCGGACAGCCGAGGCGCTCTCCTCCGCCGGCGGGGGAGCGCCCTGACTGGAGGCGACCATGTTCCAGACTCGGAAAAGATCCCGGTAAAAGACTGGCAACTCCCTCAGAGAGGCGCGGCTAATGGACTCCACCGGGAGCTGCGTGTCGTCTTGAAGGCAGTGACACTGGCGGAAAAAATACGTCGCCAGCGCACACCATCTGGGAGGACGCTCGACGTACAGGTATCTCTGCAGGGTCCGAAGGCGGAGAGTCGCAGCCTGGGTGCGGACGCACACCAGCGACTGACCGCCCTCCTCGATCGGGAGACTCAGGACCGCGGCAGAGACCCAGTGTTTCCTCTTGCCCCAGAAGAAATCGACGAGTTTCTTCTGGATCTTGGTGGCAAATACAGGGGGCGGGGCCAAAGTGACCAACCGGTACCACAGCATGGAGGCCACCAGTTGGTTTATGACCAACGCTCGGCCCCTCTAGGAAAGCACTCGGAGCAGTCCTGTCCAGCGCCCCAGCCGAGCGGTGACTTTCGCCTCCAACTCCTGCCAGTTTGCTGCCAGGCTTCCTCAGCGGGGCTAAGGTGGACTCCCAGATAGAGGAGGTGCGTGGTGCTCCACGCAAAAGGTGTCATCTCCTCCGGCAGGGAGTCCACCCGCCACTGACCAACCAGGAGTCCGGAACATTTCTCCCAATTGATCCTCGCGGAGGACGCGGCAGAAAAGGTCTGCTGGCAGTCGCGCATCCTCCGCAAGTCAACGGGATCTGTGATTGCGAGGAGCACGTCGTCGGCGTAAGCCGAGAGGACGACCCGCATGGCCGGCTCGCGCAGAGCCAACCCCGTCAACCTCCTGCGAAGCAGGCACAGGAAGGGCTCCACACAGATGGAATACAATTGGCCGGACATGGGGCACCCCTGACGCACTCCTCTCCCAAATCGAAGGGGCGCCGTCAAGGACCCGTTAACTTTGACTAGACACTCTGCGGCGGCGTATAAAAGTCGGACCCGGGCCACAAAATGCGGCCCGAGTCCGAAAGCGCGCAGAGTCCCGAAAAGGTAATCGTGATCCACCCTGTCGAACGCCTTCTCCTGATCGAGGGAGAGAAAGGCGACCGACTGACCAGTCCTCTGGGAAAGATGGATCAGGTCCCGGACCAGGTGGATGTTGTCCTGGATGGACCGGCCCGGGACCGTGTAGGACTGGTCGGGGTGGATCATGTGGGCCAGCACAGAGCCCAGGCGGGTAGACATAGCCCGGGCAAAGATCTTATAATCCGTGCTGAGGAGGGAGACCGGACGCCAGTTTTTAAGCAGGCGGAGATCGCCCCTCTTCGGCAGCAGGACGATGACCACCCTGCGCCACGAGATAGGCATCTCCCCGGTCGCCAGGCTTTCCCCCAGGACCCGCGCGTAATCGTCCCCCAGGACGTCCCAGAACGCCCTGAGGAACTCCACGGTCAACCCATCCAGCCCTGGGGATTAGCCCCTGGAGAGCTGGTGGAGGGCGCCAGTCAGCTCCGCCAACATGAGCGGAGCCTCCAATCCTTCGGCGCCCTCCGGGCTGACCTGCGGCAGGTCCTCCCACAAAACTCTGCGCGCATCCTCGCTGGACGGATCCGGAGAGAACAACGCACTGTAATACGTCCGGAACAGGAGGCCCATTCCCTCCGGATCCGTGATGGAGGATCCGTCGTCGGCCAGCAGCTCGACGAGCTGCTTACGGACCCCCCGCCATTTTCCCAGCTAGTAGAAGAAGGGTGAGGCGCGGTCCAAATCTTCCAGGATCTGGATCCGCGACCTCACGTACGCGCCTCGGGAACCTATGAGCTGCAGGTTCCTCAGCGCGCCCTTCTTCTCTTTGTACGCCTGCCACAGGGCAGGGTCCACGACGGCATGACCGAGGCGGGATTCCAAGTCGAGCACCTCCCTCTCAAGGCGCCCGATTTCGGCTTCCCGCCTCTTGGTCGACCCCTTCGCGTACTCCTGACAGAAGACGCGGATGTGAGTCTTGCCCACATCCCACCACAGCCTCAAGGAGGGGAAGCCCCCCTGCTTCCTTCTCCAGTCGGCCCAGAATCGACAGAAGGAGTCCCGAATTCGCACGTCCTCCAGCAGCCGGTTGTTAAAGTGCCAGTACGCGGACCCCGCCCGCGTGCGGAGCGGAGTGAACTCCGCCCACACCAGGCGGTGGTCCGAGCACGGCACCAGCCGCATGGAGGCCGCCGAAACGCGGGAGACGTAAGCCTGCGAAATGTAGAGGCGGTCGATTCGCGACCCCCCTCCTCCAGACCTCCACGTGAAGGCGCTGGAGTCGGGATGGACATTCCGCCAGACGTCCACCAAGTTAAGGGAGCTGATCAGTCCCCTCAACTTCTCCACCGACGCTTGGCCGCGCTGGGGACCGGAGCGATCCTCCACCGCGAGGGTGCAGTTAAAGTCCCCCCCAAGGATGATGCACTCGCCGCTATCGATGGAGCTCAAGAGAGCGGACACTTCTTCAAAGAAGCGCGGTTGCAACGCGCTGGGCCTGGGCGCGTACACGTTCACAAAGTGGAGCGGCATGCTACCCAGGCGAATGGCGAGGTTGAGCAAGCGGCCCGGCACGAGCTCCTTGACCCCCAAGATCTCCGGCTGAAAAGTCGGGGCCAACAAGATAGCCACCCCACCAGAAATAGGGGTGAGGTGACTCATGTAGACCCCACCGTGCCACTCCAGGAGCCACGTGGCTTCATCTCCCGGAACGGTGTGGGTTTCCTGCAGAAAGCTCACCGCGTATCTCCCTTCCCTGAGGACTGAGAGATTGTGAAATCTGCGGTGAGCCCAACTGCTGCCGTTGATGTTGAGGCTGGCTATGGTTATCTTCATGTCAAAGGTCATTAAAACCCGTCACAAACACCTCACTGTGTGGAGGGAGTGGAAGTGCACCTGGCCCTCCACTCCCCCAGCAACCCATTGAGGAACACATTAAAACGGCGCCTCTCAACCAGTTTCACGTCCACGCGCTTGCCCGCTATCTTAAGGGCGGCACGGCCGGACTGTATGATCAGCGCCAGATTCGACCAACGGTCGAGGGCCAGCTGAACTTTATTGCGGCAACCTCTGCAAGCCGCGAGGAAATCCCGGAGTTCTGCCGTGGGGATGAGAGGAGATTCAGTGGGAGGCACGAGAGACTCCACCACCTCACTGGCGATGGAATCAAGATCATCCTCCGTGCCCCACACCGAATCCCCATCCTCCTCAGGGTCATCACCGCCACTGGCCGACACACCCACCACACACTGTGGGGCGGACGTCCCGGCAGCGCCAGCTGATCCCGCTTCCATCAGGATCCCACCCCCAGGATCGATGGCGGAGGAGTCCTCTCTTTGTTCTATTGTGAAACTGGAGCCTGTGGGCGCCAGCAGTTCAGGACCCCCCCTCACCTCCATCCCCAGGCCAATGAGTGGTCCAGGGGAGACAGGCGTTCCCGACTCCAGAAATCCAGCCGGAGCCGAGACCTGAGGAGGCGGAGGGAGGAGGCCATCTCCACCTCCGCCAGCACCCACAGGCCCAGCAGATGGGGCAGCGTTCTCGGTTACAACCTGGTCGGGTGTATCCTGGTTGGTGGTGGACTCCAGCTGGGAGGGCCGACACTTTGAGGCCCCGCCCTCCCCTTTACTCAGCGCACCCGACCCAGTGGCAGTGGCAGAATGGGTGGCGTCCCCAGGCTCCTCCATCACAAGCACGGCTCCACTGGCTTCCCCTGGAGGGGTCACATGTACAGGTGTCTCCCCCTCCACTCCATCCTGAGGAATAGGGATCTCCTGCCCAGACTTTGTGGCCTTGGTGGTGGCGTTACGGGAAACCTGGGGACCCGAAACCGGAGACAGCTCACCTTCAACAGATGGGCCCTGCGCCTCAGGGCCCCTTGTCACCTCTGTGGAAGGCTGCCTTCTCCTCTTTTTCCCAGTTGGGTGCGGAGGCTCAGAGACATCCATATTATCAGAGGCCTCCACCTCAGCACTCACCTTTTTTTTAGTCACCCTGGGCCTGAGCCCAGCCCTGGGGCAAGTTGACTCCCCGAGATCGGGCTTTGTGCTGAGCTCAGACTCGGGTAGTGTCTCTGTGTCCAGGGGACGCGCCTCCCGATGTTGATTTCTCCTCCGCGCCTTCCTTCCACTTGGACGGTCACCCCCTCCCTGCCGGAGGCCATGAAAACCACAGCCTCCGGTACCGACTGTATGGTATCTGGTAGAGGAGTAGGGGGGTGGGAGGAGGTGCAGCGGTGCCACCCTGGGCCGCCGATTTGGAGTTGGCAGGAGGGAGGTTGGGGCAGTTCTTATGAACATGGCCCACACCCTTACAGACATGGCACCGCACCCGTCCAAGGTCCAGAAGACACGGTAGGCCATCCCCTGGAACTCTACATTAAAGTGGCCCTCTGTAACCTCCTCCCACGCCAGCTGCATGAATAACTGGCGGCGGAAGGAGCACACGTGTCAGAGGCTGTTCTGCAGAAGACCGAGCGGGACTGGGATGAGCCCCGTCTTTACCTGCCCCAGACGGTGCAGGTGGGGAAGGAGGAGCTCACCAGGAATGAAGGGCGGGACATTGGATGGAGTGAGCCTTTGCACAGTTTCCTCCAGGTGGTCCACTGGCAGGAAGGTCCCTCCCACGGTGAGCCCCTTGCTCAGAGCCAGGGACACCGCCTGCTCGGTCTTCAGGAATAACACTGCTTTCCCGTACATTTTAGAGGCTGCAACAATGGCCGAAGGGCCGACAACCTCGGCCATTGCTTTCACACATGCCTCTACAGTCATGTTCGGGTGAATGTCGCTATTGACCCCATGTTTCGATGTTAATAAAGCAAACGGCGAAGGGGCAACAGGTGCAGCTGCAGCAGCCGCAGCAGCATATGAACGGGAAGGCCCCGCCACCGGCGAAGGAGGGCTTGCCATGGGGTCTAAGAGCCACGTCCACCCCCAAGAAACAAAGCAAATTTACAATTGAAACAATAAACAAACAAACTGTAAACAAAGTGGAGTGGGAGTTGAGGAGGATAGGGGTAGGAAGGTAAAAGAAAATGGGAGGATAGATAACTGAGGCGACTGAGTGGAGGAAGGGAGAGAAAGGCTGACAGGGATGTTTGATCCAGCTGCCAGTTGGAGCACCTTTGTAACAATTAGTCCAAAACTGTTTGTTGTCTTCTAGTTGGGGGAGGCTTCTTCGCCCTTGATGGCTGAAGCCGCCCGGTACTCTCCTCTTCTGCTTTTAACAAAAAAAGTCTTCCCCAGGCAACTCCAGCTGTCCCGAGCAGGTAATTGGGGTGGGAACGGTGCTCCCTGTGTGCAAGCACCAATACAAATACAGGGGCCCCCTACTGGATTTGGCAGCCCCGCCCAAGTCTTCCGGCCTCTTCTCCCTCCCCCCAAACAGTCGAAACTTAAGTTCCAGAGATGTAGAGGAAAGGATAGCGAAGATGATTCTCGACAGGAGCGAGAGTAGTTGTTATGGGGGACTTTAACTTTCCAAATATTGACTGGAAATACTGTAGTTCGAGTACATTAGATAGGTCAGCTTTTGTCCAGTGTGTGCAGGAGGGTTTTCTGACACAGTATGTAGACAGGCCAACCAGGGGGGATGCCACATTGGATTTGGTACTGGGTAATGAACCCGGCCAGGTGTTAGATTTAGATGTAGGTGAGCACTTTGGTGATAGTGATCACAATTCGGTTAGGTTTACCTTAGCGATGGGCAGGGACAGGTATATACTGCAGAGCAAGACTTATAGCTGGAGGAAAGGAAATTATGATGCGATTAGGCAAGATTTAGGATGCATAGGATGGGGAAGGAAACTGCAGGGGATGGGCACAAATGAAATGTGGAGCTTATTCAAGGAGCAGCGACTGCGTGTCCTTGATAAGTATGTACCTGTGAGGCAGGGAGGAAGTTGTCGAGCGAGGGAGCCGTGGTTTACTAAAGAAGTTGAAGCGCTTGTCAAGAGGAAGAAGAAGGCTTATGTTAGGATGAGACGTGAAGGCTCAGTTAGGGCGCTTGAGCGTTACAAGCTAGCCAGGAAAGATCTAAAGGGAGAGCTATGAAGAGCGAGGAGAGGACACGAGAAGCCATTGGCGGATAGGATCAAGGAAAACCCTCAGGCTTTCTATAGGTATATCAGGAATAAAAGAATGACTAGAGTTAGATTAGGGCCAATCAAGGATAGTATTGGGAAGTTGTGTGTGGAATCAGAGGAGATAGGGGAAGCTTTAAATGAATATTTTTCGTCAGTATTTACAATAGAGAATGAAAATGTTGTTTAGGAGAATACTGAGATACAGACTACTAGGCTCGATGGGATTGAGGTTCACAAGGAGGAGGTGTTAGCAATTTTGGAAAGTGTGAAAATAGATAAGTCCCCTGGGCCAGATGGGATTTATCCGAGGATTCTCTGGGAAGCCAGGGAGGAGATTGCAGAGCCTTTGTCCTTGATTTTTATGTCGTCATTGTCGACAGGAATAGTGCCGGAAGTCTGGAGGATAGCAAATGTGCCCTTGTTCAAGAAGGGGAGTAGAGACAGCGCTGGTAATTTTAGACCTGTGAGCCTTACTTCGGTTGTGGGTAAAATGTTGGAAAAGGTTATAAGAGATAGCATTTATAATCATCTTGAAAAGAATAAGTTCATTAGAGATAGTCAGCACGGTTTTGTGAAGTGTAGGTCGTGCCTCACAAACCTTATTGAGTTTTTCGAGAAGGTGACCAAACAGGTGGATGAGGGTAAAGCCGTTAATGTGGTGTATATGGATTTCAGTAAGGCGTTTGATAAGGTTCCCCACGGTAGGCTATTGCAGAAAATACAGAAGTATGGGATTGAAGGTGATTTAGAGCCTTGGATCAGAAGTTGGCTAGCTGAAAGAAGACAGAGGGTGGTGGTTGATGGCAAATGTTCATCCTGGAGTTTAGTTACTAATGGTGTACCGCAAGGATCTGTTTTGGGGCCACTGCTGTTTGTCATTTTTATAAATGACCTGGATGAGGGTGTAGAAGGGTGGGTTAGTAAATTTGCGGATGACACGTAGGTCGGTGGAGTTGTGGATAGTGCCGAAGGATGTTGTAGGTTACAGAGGGACATAGATAGGCTGCAGAGCTGGGCTGAAAGATGGCAAATGGAGTTTAATGCTGAAAAGTGTGAGGTGATTCACTTTGGAAGGAGTAACAGGAATGCAGAGTACTGGGCTAATGGGAAGATTCTTGGTAGTGTAGATGAGCAGAGAGATCTTGGTGTCCAGGTACATAAATCCCTGAAGGTTGCCACCCAGGTTAATAGGGCTGTTAAGAAGGCATATGGTGTGTTAGCTTTTATTATTAGGGGGATCGAGTTTCGGAGCCACGAGGTCATGCTGCACCTGTACAAAACTCTGGTGCGGCCGCACCTGGGGTATTGCGTGCAGTTCTGGTCACCACATTAGAGGAAGGATGTGGAAGCTTTGGAAAGGGTGCAGAGGAGGTTTTCTAGAATGTTGCCTGGTATGGAGGGAAGGTCTTACGAACAAAGGCTGGGGGACTTGAGGTTGTTTTCGTTAGAGAGAAGGAGGAGGAGAGGTGACTAATAGAGACATATAAGATAATCAGAGGGTTAGATAGGTTGGATAGTGAGAGTCTTTTGCCCCGGATGGTGATGACAAACACGAGGGGACATAGCTTTAAGTTGAGGGGTGATAGATATCGGACAGATGTGAGAGGTAGTTTCTTTACTCAGATAGTAGTAAGGGCGTGGAACGCCCTGCCTGCAACAGTAGTGGACTCGCCAACTTTAAGGGCATTTAAGTGGTCATTGGAAAGACATATGGATGAAAATGGAATAGTGTAGGTCAGATGGTTTCACAGGTCGGCGCAACATCGAGGGCCGAAGGTTCTGTACTGCGCTGTAATGTTCTATGTTCTGCCTCTCTCCACTTTCTCCAGTCTCCACTCTGCAGTTGCTGCAGCACAGGTGCAGCTGCTCCCCCTGATTGCTGGCAGGAAGTGCTTCAAATTGCCCAGCCAATCCCAGTGTTGTACCTGTCCTGGGAGTGTTTGATGGCGACAGTGCAGAGGGAGCTTTACTCTGTATCTAACCCCATGCTGTACCTCTTCTGGGAGTGTTTGATGGGGACAGTGTAGAGAAATATTTACTCTGTATCTAACCCCATTTTTTCCCTCTTTTTTCTTTTCTTTCCCCCGTTTTTTAAACTTGTGTTGAACTGAACAGTTTAGAGGCAGCTTGAATCTGTATCGAAGCCGTGCTGCCCCTGCCATAAACCTCAGCACAAATAAAATTCCTATCCAAACTCGCACCAAGTTAAAGGCCTGCTCAAGTCACAAACAGAAACCCGACCTGAATCCGACGGAGCCATATGGGACCCGAGCCCGACCCGGCCCAGGTCCCTCAATTTTCCCCCGAGACCGACCCGACCCGACCCAAGCCCAAAGGTCGAGTTCGGAAGAATGGCCCGACACATGTCATCGGGTCCCATCGGGTTCGGGTCGGGTAACAGGCCTTTCCACCAAGTCCCGTTGATCCATCACTACTATGCTCACTGGCTTACGTTGGTTCCTGGTCCAGTAATGCCTCGATTTTAAAATTCTCATCCTAGCTTTCTGACCCAACTCATTCCGAACTACTCAGAAATGAAACTGCCTCCTCAAAATACTAAATGTTGGTTTGTTTAAGGGAACACCTTCACATCACGGACTGCTGTGGTTCAGGATGAAGGCCCACCATTTTCTCATGGCAACCAGGGATGGGGAAGTAATGCTGGCCTTCCTTGTCAGTATCACCCATATCCTGAGAACGGATAGACAGGAAATAAAATAGGAATAAAATCAATGAGTTTGTAATTGACGGATTGAAACCAGGCGAGGTCTGTGATCAGAGAGAGATGTCATAATCTGATAAACAAATTGTCAACACAATTTATCTCACCAGCCCTTTGTGCTTGTCTTTCTGCTGTTGTCTTCATCAGAAAACAAGTAACAATTAATCTCGGGATTAAAAACTGCTGAATGTCAATTGTACACATGAGATACGTACTCAATGATTTCTGTTATCAGACATCAGAGAATCACACAGCACAGGAGGAGACTATTTAACAAATCGTACCAGTTCCAGCTCTTTGAAGGAGATTTCCCAATTATTCCTCTCCCCTGTTCTTTTCTCCCAGTCCAGTAAATCACCCTGTTAGTATTGATCCAATTCCAGACTGAAAGTTTCTGTTAAATCTGCTTCCACAACCCTTTCAGGAAGTGAATTCCAAATCATAAACACTCGCCGTGTAAAGAAAAGAAAATCTCCTCATCTCTCCTCTGTTTGTTTGTTAATCAACATTAAACTGTGTTCTCTGGTTACTGAACCTTCATCCAGTGAAACCAGATTCTCCTTATTTATTCTAGAAAAACACATCATCATTTTCAGCCCCTCGATTAAATCTCCCTTTTATCTTCTCTGCTCTAAGGAGAACAATCTCATCTTCTCTCCACATAACTGAAGTCCCTCATCCCTGTTACCATTCTAGTATATCACCTAGGCACCATATCCAAGGCCTTGAAATCCTTCATAAAGTGTGGTGTCCAGAATGGGACACAATATTCCAGCTGAGGCTTAAACAGTCATTTACCTAGTCTTAGCAGAATGTTCTTGTGTTGTTTTTTTAATTCTTTGCTTCTAGTTATAATTCTAACGACCCCCTATGCCTTTTTAAATCCTTCACCACTTGTCCAGCCACCATTGAAGATGTCTGTACATACACGCCCAGACTCTGTGCTCCTGTACCATCTTTTAAATGGTGCAGTTCAGTTTCTATCACTCCCCTTATTATCCCTCACAAAATAACCACTTCCCCAGTACTATGTGTTAAATTCTATTCACCATGTGTATTCTCATTTCACCATGAGACTGTCCATGTCCTCCTTAATCCTGCTACTATCTACCACACTAGTGACAGCATTTATGATTTACATGTCATCTGCAATAGTTGAAATTATGTTTTTGTTTTACTCTAATTCTATGTCATTTATATATTTATCTATATGTCAGGACGAGCACTGTTTCTAATATCGACCCCTGAGATACAGCACTGTATTGTCCCCCTCCCCCAGTCTGAACAATGTCTGTTCACCACTTTTCGCTGCTTTCAGTATCATATCCACACTATCACTCTCACAATAATCCATGTGTTACATTTTTCATAACAAGTCTATGAAATGTCATTTGATTACAGGTCTTTTGAAAGTCTATATACATAACACTAAACACACTATCCTCATCAGCTCTCCCAGTTCTGTCATCAACGAACTTGATCAGGATTATCAGACATGATTTTCCATTAACCTATCCAGCCTGTTTGTCAATTATTATCCCATGTTTTTCCAAGGATTATATATATTTGTACTGGGTTATGGCCTCTAGAAATTTCCAACCACCAACATTACACTAACTGGTCAGTAGTTGCAGGGTTTATCTTATCTCTCCTTTTTAAAACAGGATGTAACATTTGCAACCCTTCAGTCCTCTGTCACCACTCCCATATCCAAGGAGGATTGGAAGATTCTGGCCAGTGCCTTTGGTATTTCCATCATTCCTTCCCTCAGCAACCCTCACTCATCCCATCCAGACCAGCTAAATGTTCTACTTTATTCTGGTACAAAAGTACTGGATTGAAAGGGGTTAACTCAACCTGTTTGTTCAGTGACTGTAATTATTGTCAGTCTCTTTGGACACTAATTGTGTCACTGGAGGGTTTCCCTCTTCTATCAATAAGGGTCTTCATTTAATGTCTTACCCAAAGTGTCAGCTGGAGCATCAAACCCGGCACTTACAGGGATCAGCAGCTCCAGAGAGAGGGAGAGGATAGATCAGAATCTGTGAGCAGTAGATTGGAATGTTACAACAATGGGTCAGAATCTGAGAACAATAGATTGGAATGTTATAACAATGGACAGCAGGAGTTTCTCCTTTTGGTTTGGTTTAGTTACTGCAGTTTATACTTGGCTAACATTAGAATGGCGGATCTATTATGCACTGAAGATGATTCAAACAATTTACTATCCCAGCCTCGCTATTATTGGTGTCCCCGGTAAGTCTCTGTATCCAACTAATAGATTCATAAACCATATTTCAGTGAATTAGTGTTCTTGTCATTTAAATCGTGAGAAGACTGAATCCATTGTCTTCACTTTCTGTCACAAACTCTATTCCCTCTCCACGATCTGCGATCCCCTCGCTGAGGCTGAACCAGGAAGTTTCCAGCCTCTGGTATCTTTAATGCTGAGCTCAGTTGATCCCCATATTAACTCCACCTCCAACCCGACATATTGTTACAGCCAGGTGATGAGGGTTCACAGTCGCTCCTCTTATCCTTCCTCTTATTTGACTGCAATAGTGTTTGTTCTTTTTTAACCGTGGATGTATTTACCATTTTTGTGTTGTTTTGCTTTTTACCTTTGGTGTAATAGTGAAGGAACCAATCGGAAAGGTTTTCATGAGCTTAACCATGAAAGAGGTGAGATTAATACACTTAACATCTAAACTCAATCAAAATAAAATAATAAAAACATACGTTATACATTTATGCTGCCACTGACACAAGAATCTCACGTACACAAAAAGATTACAGAATAAGAAGTAAAATCGTGGCTGGATTAGAGTCCAGAATAAATCAAAGGTCGAATTTGAATGCGGAATACAGGCTCAAAGACAGGATTCTTGGTAGTGTGGATGAACAGAGGGATCTTGGGGTCCATGTCCATTGATCACTCAAAGTTGCCACCCAAGTTGATAGGGTTGTAAAGAAGGCGTATGGTGTGTTGGCTTTCATTAACAGGGGGATTGAGTTTAAGAGCCACGAGGTTATGCTGCAGCTCCATAAGGCCCTGGTTCGTCCACAATTGGAATAATGTGTTCAGTTCTGGTCGCCTCATTATTGGAAGGATGTGGAAGCTTTAGAGAGGGTGCAGAGGAGATTTACCAGGATGCAGCCTGGACTGGAGGGCATGTCCCACGAAGAAAGATTGAGGGAGCTAGGGCTTTTCTAATTGGAGCGAAGAAGTATGAGAGGTGACTTGATAGAGGGGTACAAGATGATGAGAGGCATAGATAGAGTGGATCGTCAGAGACTTTTTCCCAGGGTGGAAAGGGCTATCACCAGGGGGCATAATTTTAAGGTGAGTGGAGGAAGGTTTCTGGGAGATGTCAGAGGTAGGTTCTTTACACAGAGAGTGGTGGGTGCGTGGAAAGTGCTGCCAGCGGTGGTGGTCGAAGCAGATACATTAGGGACATTTAAGCGACTCTTGGATAGATACATGGATGATAGTAGAATGAAGTGTAGGTAGTTAGATGGATCTTAGAGTAGGTTAAAGGTTCGGCACAACATCGTGGGCCGAAGGGCCTGTACTGTGCTGTACTGTTCTATGTTCTAAAACATAATATGCAGTCTGTGAGGTTTGATAAATCCCTGATCTTCCGGCTGAAGTTGTACTCTTGAAGTCTTTGGCTGGTCGAAGTGCCCGTTGTGACTGATCCACATGGTTCAGGATGTTCTTGAAGGCAGACTGGTAGGTGGCCTTTTTACCCTGGTGCCTCAGTCTGTAGTAATCTGTAGGATTGGAGGGTCCACAGTCGCTGATGGTTTTCAAACTTGTGATGTCATCTGATGAGAGACAGAAAGAGAACGGGACTTGGGGTGGTGGGGGGCTAGGGGAGGGGGGAAGGAGACCACCCTTCTGCTTCTGCCAGTTTGAATAACTGGTTTGTCTGTCTTTGTCCAGGGGAAGCTCCCAGCTTTCACAGAGATGGTCAGACGGTCTCATGGCTGCCTCAATATATTTTCTGGAGCCTTCTAATGAGATTCAAGGTGAGGAATTTCCATCTCCCTAGGGCTCAGGATGCCATTCTTTACACTTGGAGTAGTTTACGCTTTCAAAGTCAGTGTGTCAGGATGTCCTTGAATTGCATGCTAATGAACGCAATCTTAGCAAAGTCAGTCTCAAGAGTAAGCCATTATTTTGGGTCAGACATGTGTCTCCGATTGGAGACGTTGGAGTGTGAAAAGGTGCTTCTTATACAAATTGCAGTGGCCATCTTGACTGCCAGTTTTTGCAGGATTTTTTCCATTAAAACTTTAATGTAAGTTTCCAACTGATGAACTAAAATTCCTCATTGGCGTATCGTGTTTCATTGACACCAATAACACCTCTTTAATATGTGCCTCAGCCTACCAGCTGCGTAAACCCTCATCATGACATTGTTAAATCCACACTTGACTCTTCCAATTCTATCCTGGTCACCCTGCAATTATAAATCCATAAAATGATGTGAACTGCACAGCTGGCCACTTTTAGTGTGGTCCGCACAGTGTCCCATGTTGGGCAGGGATCTAGCCTGGATGCCATGTATGTGTTGTTAGTGTGAGGAGGCGTTCGTACTGATGTCAATCAGCCATTTTGGCAGCATTGATGTACGATTTTGAAACTTTGTCTGTGCATGTCCACTGACCACCTGTGTAAGTCACTCTCAGCAGAGCATAGATTCAGCAGCACGGGGAACACCGCACCCTCCCCCGACCCCCCATCCCCACCACCACCCCCAAAGTTATTTTATAGGATCAGGCATCCAACTTACAGGTGAGGGGCTTTAGACTTAGTTCTGTGATTGCAAAGTTAGTGGAGGTGCTGTGGATGGTTTTCTGGAGGTTGTGTTGTGAGCTGCTGCAGACATTCAGGGAGGACAGAGGATATGGTGACCCAACACTGGACGAGGTATTGGGACTGTAGTTAAAGTGTCTCTGGGTCTGAAACATGATCAACAAATGAAGCAGAGACTGCAGAGAGGGGAGTCTCTGTAAAGAGAAAAGAGGAGGGGGCTCTGCCCTACCCACCCGGGGTGTTCCAAGGGCACTTTTTCTACCTACACCTAACCCAGGAGCAGTGTGTGAGGTGACTCTGATTCAATAAGGAGGTGGTCACAGAGCTGTGTCAACTCCTGTAACACGACCTGGAGCCTCACACCAGGGTGGGGACGGAGCTGTCAGTGGCCGTTAAAGTCACAGTTTCATTGATCTTCACTGCATCCGAATCATTCCCCAGGCAGGAGTGGGCGGCATATCCAACAGAGTCACAGAGAGTCAGAGTCATTTACGAAATAGGAGGAGGCCATTCGGCCCCTCTGTACCAGCTCTCTGTGGAACAATCCAGTCAGCCCCACTCCCCCGCTCAATCCCCGTATCCCTGCAAGTTCATTTCCTTCAGATGTCCATCCAGTTTCCTTTTGAAATAATTGATTGTCTCGGCTTCCACCACCCTCACGGGCAGTGAGTTCCAGCTGATAAACATCCACTGTGTAAAAAAGTTCTTCCTCCTATTCCCCCTGCATCTCTTACTCAAAACCTTCCATCTGTGTCCCCTAGTCCGTGTTTCATCAGTTAATGTGAACAGTTTTTCCTTGTCTATCTTCTCTAAACCGATTATAATCTTGTACACTTCTATCAAATCTCTCTCAATCTCCTTTACTCCAGGGAGAGCAACTCCATCTTCTCCAAACTAACCTTGTAACTAAAACACCCCTATCCCTGGAAGCATTCTAGTAGAATCATAGAATCATCGAAAGTTAAGGCACAGAAAGCAGCCACTTGGCCCATCTTGTCTGCGCCAGCCAGAAAATTATCCATCTATTCTAATCCCATCTTTCAACATTTGGTGCGTAGAGCTGCAGATTACAGCACTTAAAGTGGATATCCAGACTATGTTTGAATGAGTTGAGGGTTTCTGACTCAACTACCCTTTCAGGTAGTGAATTGCAGACCCAGCACCACCCTCATCTCCCCTCTGATCTTTCTACCAATCACTTTAACTCTATTCCTCCTCTTCGATGCTATGGTGAATAGCGTCTTCACCTCCAGTCTATCCAGGCCCGTTGCAATTTTGTACATTTCAATCAGATCTCCCCTCAGCCATCTCTGTTCCAAGGAGAACAACCCCAGTCTATCCAATCTTTCTTTATAGCTGCAGTTTTCCAGTCCTGGCAACATCCTCGAAAATCTCCTCTGTACCCTCTCTAGTGCAGTTACATCCTTTCTGTACTGAGGAGACCAGAGCTGTACACAGCACTCAAGTTGTGGCCCAATCAATGAGTTATACAGTTCCAGCCTAACCTCCCTGTTCTTCTATTCTGTACCTGGGCTAATAAAGGAAAGGATTCCATATGCCTCCGTAACCACCTTATCGACCTCTCCTGCTACTTTCAGGGATGTGTGGACATTCAATCCAAGGTCCCTCACTTTCTCTACACTTCTCAGTATCTTGCCATCAATCCTGTATTCCTTTGCCTTGCTTCACCTCCCGAAATGCATCAGATCATACTTCTCCAAGTTGAATTCCTTTTGCCACGGTTCTGCCCATCTGACCAGGCCATCACTATCTTACGGTCATCTACAGCTATCCTCCTCGCTAGCTACCACAGGGTCAATCTTTGTGTCGTCTGCAAACGTCTTGATAATGCCCCCTACATTTAAGTCCATATCATTAATATAGACCACAAACAGCAAGGGATCCAGTACTGAGCCCTGCGGAACGCCAGTGGAAACAGCCTTCCAGTCTCTAAAACAGCCATCAACAATATCCCTTTCTTTCCTGCCACTGAGTCAATCTTGTATCCACCTTGCTGCATTTCCCTGGATCCCGTGGGATTTTTTTTAATGAACCAATCTGCCATGTAGGACCTTGTCAAAAGCCTTGCTAACATCCAGGTAGAGCTGCACTACCCTCATCAACTGCACTACCCTCATCTATCTTTCTTGTTACTTCTTCAAAAAATTCGACCAAGTTGGTCAAACAAAATCTTCCCTTAACAGATCCATACTGACTATCCTAAAATAAATAGAGGTGGTGAGTAGAGAAGAAGGAAAGTTATTGTGAACCTTTATAAAGCTCTGGTTAGCCCCCAACTGGAGTGCTGCATCCAGTTCCGTTCACCATAGTTTAGGAAGGATGTGAGTGTCCTTGACAGGGTGTGGAGGAGATTTACCAGAATCGTTCCAGGGATGGAGGATTTTAGCTACAAGGTTACTCTGGAAAAGCCTGTAATATTTTCCTTGGAGTAAAGGAGATTGAGGGGAGATTTGATAGAGGTATCCAAGGTAATGACGTGTTTGGATAAGGTGGACAATAAAAGATGTTCCATTTGTTAATGGTACAAGGAAGAGAGTTAAGGTGGTGGGACAGAGATACAGGGGGATGTGAGGAACAACGTTTTTACACAGTGAGAGGGAATGGCCTGGAAATCACTGCCTACGATGGTGGTGGAAGCAGTGATGGTGAGTGATTTCAAAAGGATATTGGATGGACACTTGAGGGAAATAAACTTTCAGGAATGTGGAGACAAAGCTGGGGAATGAGACTGACTGGATTTATCTACAAAGAACTGGCATGGACTCGATGGGCCGAGTGGCCTCTTTCTGTGCTGAAATGACTATGACTCCCTGACAGGGGATTACTATTACTACTGCTTTCCGATACTGGGAAAGTTTATAATGGACTGGACAGTATCACCCTGTTGAACCCTGTGATGTAAGTGAAATGTTTGATGTCCCAGAACGTGGTTAATAAATGTCCTTCACAAACAGAGTAAATCAGTTCAGACCCACTCACAATTCTGGATCATTCACAATAGGGTTTCTCCTGGTTTTCTCTACGTATAACAGCAGCCAGGCTTTTCAATGTGCCCCCACCTCCATGTGGTAAGTGTTGTCAGGGTTATGTAAGATAAGAAACGTTACCTGGGCGACAGATTTCTTCAATTGTGCTGCTGTTTCCGTGTTCTCTTCAGTCTAACCGGGTTAAACCTGGTCATCATCACCATTAGGTAGTTTATAAAGAGGAATGACAGTCTCTGCAAATCGAGGGATGAGGGTCCACTGATAACCCACCCGCCTGAGGATAGGACTCAGGGCAGTCTTTGAGGTGCACAGGGGTGACTGAGTTGAGTTTGTGATGGTCAATAGTCAGTCACCAGCTGCCATCCGGTTTTCTAACCGGCCAAATCGGGCAGTTAGTAATGAATGTGTCTTTGTGAGCTACACCCTGGTATAACAATGACCTGATAGTGTCTGGAATATATGATATAATCTCAGCTCGGTATGAATACTGCTTCATCGAGCATGCAATGGTCAGTTAATTTCTTCAGGTCTGCTCATGTTTCCACAGTTATCTTTATGGGTTGTGAATACACTCAGCACCGACTGGAGAATCGCCTGGACCTCAGGGTGATCAGAGGTGACTGGTTCACACTGCTCTGATATTTTAATTATGAATATTGAGGATGCAATGGACACCAGAGCAGGGGCATGGTTTAATGTTCTAAAATATACAAATATTGGGATAATGAATTACTGCTGATAACCTTTCAGCACATTACTGCCCAGTAGTCCCAGTCCATTATACAGGATCATAAAAAATGGAGGCAGGGCTTTGACATGAACTCTGTTCCCTCTCCTGCACCACTGTAAGATCTGATCCAGGGTCACAGATTAACTAAAATGAGGTATAAGGGTAACTAGCAGTTTATTGAGGAGTGATCGCTCAAATACAGCACAGCATCAGAATAGACATAGTAGACATACGACTTGTGACATGCGAGAAAGGCTTTCTGTTAATGGATCAGATGTTCGAAGCTATTATTAAGGATGGTAGAAAATTGAAGGTGATCAGGTAGAGTCAACATAGTTTTGTGAAAGGGATGCCATGTTTAACCAATTTATTGGAGTTCTTTGAAGACGTAAAGGGGAGCCGGTAGGTTTACTGTATTTAGATTTCCAGAAGGCATTTGCTAAGGTGCCACATCAAACATTATTGCGGAAAATAAAAACTGATGCTGTAGGGGGTAACACTTCGGCATGGATAGAAGAATTGCTACCTAACAGGTAACAGAGAGTAGGAAAAAAATTGGTCATTTCCGGTTTGGTCAGATGTAACGAGTGGTGTGCCACATGGATCAGTGCTGGGGACCTAACATTTTACAATTTAACTAAATGACTTGGATGAAGGGTCCGAAGGTATGGTTGCTAAATTTGCTGATGACACAAAGACAGGTGGGAAAGTAAGTTGTGAAGAGGACATAAGTGGTCTACAAAGGGATATAGATAGGTTGGGTAAGTTGGCAAAGATCTAGAAAATGTAGTATAATGTGATAAAATGTGGAATTGCCCATTTTGGCAGGTAGAATAAAAAAAGAAGCATATTATCTGAATGGTGAGAGATTGCAGAGCTGGAAGATGCAGAGGAACTGGATGTCATAGTGCACGAATTGTATAAGGTTATTATGCAGGTGTGGAAGTGAACAGAAAGGCATGGCACTATGCTTAACGGGAAATATAGCCAAGTTAGGAATAGTAGCTTTGCTGAGCTTTGATTTTATGTGGCAGAAACCACAATGAAATAGTTAAAAGTAAAGGCAGAGTGTGTGAGACAGTAAAGACTAGCCGACACTGGTAATTACAAGGACATCTGTTTTTTTATGGCCTGAGTGTATGACTCCCTGTGGTTTGAAGTAGATGGACTCATATGAATCAAATGATGTCCATCCCTGTGTGAGTGATAAGAAGTGCTAGGCCCCTCTTATCTTCGTGAACTGCCACTACTTGATGTTGCTGCAGACTGCACGAAACACTCAGGAATGTACACCTAATAGAGATAGCAGGATGCGCCGCAATTACTTGTCACAGGGTAGAGACAGACTCATGATCCATGTAGGGAGTGAGACCAGAATGGTTATTGATGATTCCTATGCTCTTGCTAATTAGCTTGCTTATCCGCTTTGTTTTATCTTGCTGGTACAAAACAATATTTTATTAGTAACAAGTATGTATTGAGAATGGAGTGTATTGTAACCTCAGTAACAGATGTACTGCATGTCACCACGTGGGTGAAGTCGAATTGTACCGCACTGATTGGTTAAACAAGGAGGTGTAGCATGAATCTTAATGTATAAACAGTAGTACCTGTATCACAAACTTTACTTACTCTGCGCGGGGGGGGGGGGGGGGGGGGGGGAGGGACACAACAGACTCTGGTGGAGTCAGTGCCGCTGTTCTCAGAGGAAGTCCGCTGGCGACTGCGCAAATAAAGTAATTGATTTTACCTACGCATCTGACTCAGTATATTTACTGAACCAGACTGAAGGCAAAAAGAACTCAGAATAACACAGGTGCAACACGTAATTAGGAAACTAATCGAGTGTTATCATGTATCGCAGGAGGAATTGAATACAAAAGTAGCCAGGTTATGTTTCAGTTATACAGGACATTTATGAGACCACATCTGGAGTGTTGTGTACAGTACTGGGCTCCTTATTTAAGGAAAGATATAAATGTGTCGGAAGCAGTTCAGAGAAGATGTACTAAACAAATTTCTGGAATGAGCGGGCTGTCTTATGAGGTTAGGCTGGACACGCTAGGCTTATATCAGCTGGGGTTTAGTAGGTTTAAAGGCGACTATATCTAACTCCGACTTGGAAAGATACAATATTTTGGCCTCAACTGCTTTCTGTGGTAGGGAATTGCACAGGCTCACCACTCTCTGGGTAAAGAAATATCTCCTCATTGCAGTCCTGAAAGGATTACCCCATATCCTTAGACTATGACCCCTGGTTCTGGACTCCCACACCATCGGGAACATCCTCCCTGCATCTACCCTGTCAAGACCTGTTAGAATTTTGTAGGTTTCCATCAGATCCACCCTCACTCTTCTGAACTCCAGCGAATATAATCCTAACCAACTCAATCTCCCCTCATACGTCAGTCCCGCCATCCCAGTAATCAGTCTGCTAAACCTCCACTGCACTCCCTCTATAGCAAGAGCATCCTTCCTCAGATAAGGAGACCAAAACTGCACACAATATTCCAGGTGTGGCCTCACTAAGGCCCTTTATAATTGCAGCAAGACATCCCTGCTCCTGTACTCAAATCCTCTTGCTGTTGAAGATTGCCAGACGTCATTTGTCATTCGCATATCCAGGTTGCTTGCCAGTTACTATCCACTGATTTTCCAAGCAAAAAAATATTTATATCCTGGGTTATCACCTCTAGAAATTTCCTTCGCAGTGACACTATTCTGGCTGGTCAGTAATTACAGGGTTTACCCCATCTCTCCTTTTTTAAATAGGGTGTAACATTTACAACCCTCCAGTCTCTGGCACCACTCCCCTATCCAAGGAGGATTGAACGATTCTGGAAAGTGTCTGCTATTTCCACCATTCCTTCCCTCAGTAACCCTCACAAATCCCATGCAGACTGGGTAAATGTTCTATTTTATTGTGCTACAAAAAGTGCTGGATTGAAAGAGGTTAACTGAACCTGTTTGTTCAGTGACTGTAATTAATGTCAGTCACCATGCACCCTAATTGTGTCACTGGAGAATTTCCCTTTTCTATTAATAAGGGTCTCCTTTCAATGTGCTTTCACATAGAGTGGGCGAGAGCATTAGCCCTGGCATTAACAGGATCAGCGGCTCCATAGAGAGGGAGAGGATACATTAGAATCAGAGAACAATAGATTGGAATGTTACAACAATGGGTCAGAATCTGAGAACAATAGATTGGAATATTACAACAATGGACAGAAGTCTATCCTCCAATCTTTACTATCTTTCTACATATGATTGGTACCCATTAGACCATCGGATCTATCTCGTACTGAAGATCATTCAATACATTTACTATCCAATCCTCGCTATTGTTGGTGTTCCTGGTAAGTCTCTCTAAACAGCTATTAATTCTATAAACCATGTTTAACTGCATTACTGCTTCTGTAATTTACTCTGCCCTCCTTGCTGCTGCTGTTATTTCTGGTGAATATCTCCAGCTATTGGCTCTAGAAACCATTGTAATGGGATAATAGTTCTTGTCATCCACTCTCTCATCTTCGCTGCTGCTGTCTCTATTTCCAGCTAGGAGATCAGTAAACCACGTTTCACTGAAATACTGTTCTGTAATGTAATTTTTGGGAAGACTGAAGCCAGTGTCATTGGTCTTCATCACAAACTCCATCCCCTATCGGTGAAATACATACCCCACCCTGTCCAATGTCTGACACTGAACCAGACTGTTTACAACATCTGTGTTATATTTATAACTGAGCTGAGTTCATCTCCACATTCTCTCTATCACCAATCCTACCCTGCCACCTCTGTAATATCACCCATCTCCACCTCTGCCTCAGACCATCTGCAGAATAACCCTCATCTCTACCTTTGTTAAATCCAGACTTGACTCCTCCAATTCTATCCTGGTCACCCTTCCTGTTATAAACCTCAATAAACCACAGCCCATCCAGAACCCTGCTGACTGAGTCCTAACTCACACCAAATCCCGATCACCCATCAACCCTGTGCTCACTGATCTACATTGGCTCCCGGTCTGGCAGCACCTTAATTTTAATGTTCTCATTCTTGTGTTTGCATCGCTCCATCGCCTCACTTCTCCAATTAGTCCCATTTCCCTGACCATTATTCCTGCAAATAATTTTCCTTCAATCTTTTCTCAATTCAACTTTAAAAGTGAATTTATTTCCCTGTATATATCTCCCCGCCCACGATTTTCTGTTCAACTGCACCACTGGTGCTGATGATATGGAAACTGGGATCCATAAAATGATGTGAACAACACAGCCGACCACTTCTAGCGTGATCAGCACAGTGCCCCATGCTGGACAGGACTCTAGTGTGGTCAGCACGGTGTCCCATGCTGGACAGGGCTCTAGTATGGTCAGCACGGTGTCCCTTTCTGGGCCAGTCTCTAGACCAGACAATCTGAGCATGTGCTGTTAGCGTGAGATGGTGTCTGAATATGAGGTCAATCAGCCATTCCAGCAGCTTTGATGTACGTCATTTGAACTTGGTCTGTGCATGTCCACTGACCGACTGTGTTAGTCAATCTCAGCTGAACATACATTCAGCAGCACGAGGAAATGGGCGAGGTACTAAATGAATACTTTGCATCAGTATTTACCAAAGAGAAGGACTTGATGGATGATGAGTCTAGGGAAGGGAGTGTAGATAGTCTGGTTCATGTCGTTATCAAAAAGGGTGTGTTGGGAGTCCTGAAAAACATTAAGGTAGATATGTCCCCAGCACCTGATGGAATCTACCCCAGAATATTGCGGGAGGCGAGGGAGGAATTGCTGGGGCCTTGACAGAAATCTTTGTATCCTCATTGGCTCCTGGTGAGGTCCCAGAGGACTGGATAATAGCCAATGTTGTTCTTCTGTTTATGAAGGCTAGCAAGGAAATTCCTGGAAATTACAGGCCGGTGAGCCTTACATCAGTGGTAGGGAAATTATTAGAGAGGATTCTTCGGGACAGGATTTATTCGCATTTGCAAACAAGTGAACTTATTAGCGAGAGGAAGCATGGTTTTGTGAAGGGGAGGTCGTGTCTCACAAACTTGACTGAGTTTTTTGAGGAAGTGACAAAGATGATTGATGAAGGAAGGGCAGTGGATTTTGTCTACATGGACTTCAGTAAAGCCTTTGACAAGGTCCCTCATGGCAAACCGATACAAAAGGTGAAGTCACACGGGATCAGAGGTGAGCTGGCAAGTTGGATACAGAATTGGCTCGGTCACAGAAGACAGAGGGTAGCAGTGGAAGGGTGCTTTTCTGAATGGAGGGATGTGACTAGTGGTGTTCCGCAGGGATCAGTGCTGGGACCTTTGATGTTTGTAGTATGTATAAATCACTTGGAGGAAAATGTAGCTGGTCTGAATGGTAACTTTGCGGACGACACAAAGGTTGCTGGAGTTGCAGATAGTGATGAGGATTGTCAGAGGATACAGCAGGATATAGATCGGTCGGAGACTTGGGCGGAGAAATGGCAGATGGAGTTTAATTCGGAAAAATGTGAGGTGGTGCATTTTGGAAGGTCTAATACAGGTGGGAAGTATAGAGTAAATGGCAGAACCCTTAGGAGTATTGACAGGCAGAGAGATCTTGGCGTACAGGTCCACAGAACCTTCGTTAGGCCACACTTGGAGCAGTGCTTGCAATTCTGGTCGCCACGCTACCAGAAGGATGTGGAGGCTTTGGAGAAGGTACAGAGGAGGTTAACCAGGATGTTGCTTGGTCTAGAGGGTATTAGCTATGAGGAGAGGTTGGATAAACTCGGATTGTTTTTACTGGAGCGACGGTGGTGCAGGGGCGATATGACAGATGTTTACAAAGTTAAGAGTGGCATGGACAGAGTGGATAGTCAGAAGCTTTTTCCCAGGGTGGAGGAGTCAGTTACTAGGGGACATAGGTTTAAGGTGCAAGGGGCAAAGTACAGAGGGGATGTGCGAGGCAAGTTAATTACACAGAGGGTGGTGAGTGCCTGGAACTTGCTGACGGGGGAGGTGGTGGAAGCAGGTACAATAGCAACATTTAAGAGGCATCTTGACAAATACATGAATAGGATGGGAATAGAGGGATACGGTCCCCGGAAGTGCAGAATGTTTTAGTTTAGACAGGCATCAAGATCAGCGCAGGCTTGCAGGGCCGAATGGCCTTTTCCTGTGCTGTATTATTCTTTGTTCTAGTGTTATTTAAAAGGACCAGGCATCCAACTTGCAGGTGAGGAGCATTTGACTTACTTCTGCGATAGTAAAGTTAGTGGCGGTGCTGTGGATGGTTTTCCGGAGGTTGTGTTGTGAGCTGCTACAGACTGTCAGTAAGACGAGTGGATTTGGTGACCCAACTCCGGACGAGGTATGGGGACTGTAGTTACAGTGTCTCTGGAGGTGTGTTTCTCTGGGAATTCCTGGACGGGGTAGATCTTCCAATCCGTGCTGAGGAGGGAGGCTGGACGCCATTTCTTAAGCAAGCAGAGATCATCCCTCTTCAGCAACAGGTCAACAACCACCCTGTGCCACGTGAGGGGCATCTCCTGGTTGCCAGGCTTTCCCCAGGACACAGGCGCAGTCGTCCCCGAGGGCATCCCAGAACGCCCTGCGGAGCTCCACGGTCAGCCCGTACAGCCCCGGTGATTTGCCCTTCGAGAACTGGTGGACTGATCCGTACAGCTCCACCAATGCGAGCAGAGCCCCCAATCCTTCGGCGTTCTCCAGGCTGACATTCAGCAGGTCCTCCCACAGAACTCTGCCCGTCTCCTCGCTGGACGGGTCCAGAGAGAACAACGCACTGTAATAGGTTCGTACCAAAAGTTCCATTCCCTCTGGATCCATAATGGAGGATCCATCGTCGGCCAGGAGCTCGATGAGCTGCTTACCGACCCCCACACCATTTTTCCAGTGTGTAGAAGAAGGGTGTGGCGCGGTCCAAATCTTCCCGGATCTGGATCCGCGACCTCACGTGCACTCCTTGGGACCCTATGAGCTGCAGGTCCCTCCGCACGTCCTTCTCTTTGTATGCCTGCCACAAGGCAGGCTCCGCGACGGCTTGACCGACACAGGACTCCAAGTCAAGTACCTCCCTCTCTAGGTGCCCGATCTCGGATTCCCACCTCTTGGTCGATCCCTTCACGTACTCCTGACAGAAGGCATGAATGTGAGTCTTGCCCACATCCCACCATAGCCTCAAGGAGGGGAAGCCCCTCTGCTTCCTTCTCCAGGCGGCCGTGTATCGACGTAACGAGTCCCGGAATCACTCGTCCTCCAGCAGCCAGTTGTTAAAGTGCCAGTACATTGACCCTGCCCCCGTGACAAGAGGAGTGAACTCCGCCCTCACCAGCTGGTGGTCCCAGCACTGCACCATCCACATGGAGGACACCGAGATGTGAAATGTAGAGTCTGTCGATTCGGAAGCCTGCTCCTAAGTAATCCTGATGAAAGCACTGGAATCGGAATTGAGATTCCACCAGGCGTCGACAAAGTCGAGGGAGCTAATCCATCAAGTCACCCTGTCGCTCCAGGAGCCAGGTGGCTTCATCTCCCGGAACGGTGTGGGTTTTCTGCATAAAACTCATCACATAGCTCCCTTCCCTGAGGATTCTGAGATTGTGAAAACCGCTGAGAGACGCCCTGCTGCTGTTGATGTTGAGGCTGGCTATGGATATCTTCATGTCAAAAATACCACCATCCTGTCACCAATACCTTACTGTGAGGAGAGAGTGGAACTGCTCATCGCCTTAAACTCCCCCAGCAACCCAGAGGGGAACACTTTGATCGGGCATCGCACGACCTTTTTCATGTCTGCACATTTACAACCCTCCTTGTGGGCAAGACGGACAGATCTGATGATCAGCGCCAGCTTCAAGCACTGGTCAAGGGGCAGCTGAACTTTATTGTGACAATCTCTGCAAGCAGCAAGGAAGTCCCGGAGTTCGGCAATGGGGATGAGAGGTGACTCGGTAGGAGGCAGGAGGGAGTCCACCGCCTCACTGGCAATGGATTCAACGTCGTCCTCCGTGCCCCTCACCGAGACTCCATCCTCCTCCGGGCCGTCAACGCCAGTGGCCGACACACCCACCACACAATGTGGTGTGGACATCCCGGCCACGCCAGCGAGTCTCACCTCCCTCATGATCACATCCCCAGGATCGGTGGTGGAGGAGTCATTCCTATATTCCTCCGGGGAAACTGGGAATATGAGTGCCTGTGGTTGAGGACACCCATTCCCCTTCGGTGCCCGGGCTTGTGATCAGCCTCGGGGGAGGCAGTTGTTTCTTGACTCTGGAAATCCAGCTGGAGCGGGACCCGAGGTAGAGAGAGGAGGCCATCTCCCACCCTGCCAGCGCCACAGTACCAGCAGACAGAGCACTGTTAACATTATTCAAATCAACCTCCGAGTCAGATCCATCCTGGATGACAGCAACAGGCGCCGAGAGCGTTGACCCTCACAGATCTCAGCCCCACCCAGGACACCGGACCCAGTGGGAGATGGAATGATTTCTCCTGGTGGATCCACAGGCTCCCCCATCAGGAGAGGGGCCCTTCACCACTCCCCCACCCCCACCTCGGGTGTTGCAAAAGGTACAGAGGCTTCCGTACCCACTCTGTTTTGTGGGATAGAAAGCTGTGACTCAAGGCTCGAGCCCCAATGGTGCTGGTAGCGCGGGGAGTCCGAGGACCCGCCAGGAGACTGACCCTGTTCCTCTCGGCAATCTGCTGTGGAGGGATGCCTCCTCCTCTTATTCCGGGAGAGGTGAGGAGTTTCAGAGACCTCAGTCTCACGAGACGTCTATGTTTATACCTCCAAACCCTCAACAGTGTGGAGGGAGATTTACTCTCGATCTGACCCTCAGGCCCGTTTTGTTTTTTTGTCGAGGGCGACTTTATTCCCCAGGCCCCCTTTATTTGAATTTTGAATTAATTTTATTAAAAACAGATAAAGAAACCAAAAACTCAAATTAAAATGCCATTCTCGGCATTACTGATGCATCCCAGCCCCTGCGGTACCCACCGATGTTGGAAGGCCTCAAGTGTTGCAGATTCTGAATAGATCCCTGTTAAAGAAAGGGACTTCAGTCCGTGTCATCCACACCCATAGCGGCAGGAGGTGGAAAGAGGGTCTTCAAGGTTTTTACCTGCAGGAACAATCAAAGTACCAGAGCTCACATTTCCTCTGTCCCTGAGTGTCATTACTCATTATCCCCCCTGGAGGAACACCTCTCTCTCTCTCTCTCTGACTCACTCACTCCCTCTCTCACTCTCTCCCCCTCTCTCTCTCTGTCTCTCTCTCTCACTCATTCTCTCTCTCACTCTCTCTCTCTCTCTCACTCTCTCTCTCTCTCTGTCTCTCTCTGTCTCTCTCTGTCTCTCTTTCTCTCTGTCTCCTTCCCAGCAGAAAGCAATTGCTATTTAACACTCCAACATCCATGTTATCAAAACTTTTGTCCTCCCCACTCACACCAATTTAAAATATAACAATACACACATGTTAAACAACCAACTACTTTCAGACAGCATGCAGGACCAGATGTAACTGACCGTAATGGACACTGGTTGAGACAGACAAAGAAATCAAACAGGAAACTTCAAATACAAAAACAGACCCACTTACTCAAACACAAGCTTTTCCTCCTGTTCTCTTCAGACATTGTTTCAACCTTACTGTTGCTCCGAAAGATTTCCTTTCCTTTTATATCTCAACCTCACAGGTGTCTTGGTGGGATTGAGAGTAACAGACTGTTCCATTCGGTGTTGTCACCACATTAACGGGACAGCCTGTCAAGGAGGTTACCTTAACGGGACAGATTGGTAAACGTTCTCCCTCTCCAACATTGTCCCCCTCCGAGGCCTCCTGCTCCGTTTTAGTACCACCTGTGTGATACTCTGCTTTTTGTGACGGCTGCTACACCCGCCTGGGAGCTGCTTTCCCTCTGGGTTTGCAATCACTGAAAGTTGGACCTGCACTGTGCATGCTCTGTCTTCCGGTGGGGTCACTCCTGTAACTCCCTAAGGACACCTCTAGAATCCTCTAACTGCTGGGTCAACTGGACATTATCCTGTGTGACAGTGACAGTATGTTTCTCTGCTAACTCTAACTGCTGCTGAACTGCACAAGCCTGTCCTGCATTAAGTGTCTGTTGTTGTATAGTGACAGTAAAGTACACTAGCTTATTGTGTAACTCATGTAGCTGTGTCTGCTGCTGCTGCTGGGTCTGTTCACTTTGAGCTACCATTTCTCTCACCTGTGACTGTATCACTTCCTCATCGCACTGTGCACTGTGTGATGCTGGATATGGAGTCAGATTTAAAGCCTTTTCACCCTTCTGATGTTTAGCCAAGACGTGTGCCTGGATAAACTTCACTATATTTTAAAAGGAACGTGTGCATGCTTCCATAGACAGTCTCCGAACAGGGACTGGATACTGTCCATATTACACTTAGTGCTTAACTCATACTCATATGTTTCCCAGAGACCCTTCTTCCCATTGTCTTTTTGTGACATACTGTGTATTTAAAGAGACATCACTGGGTCAGTATAATCGTCTGCCCCTCAAAAGAGTTTATCCCTGCAAGAGATTTCACTGGTCAAACGAATATTCCTATGTTTGCAAAACTTTGCTACAACAGCCTCGGTTTGCATTGTAGTCAAAGTCCCGGGTTTCAGCACCACTTGTAAGATCTGGGGTTTGATTTAATGTAATTGTCAGACTTAGGTCAATTACAATGACAGTCTATGTTGGGAGATCAGATCTAAAAGGGACTTGCAGCTCAGACTAGCTATCAAACTACATGTGTACGAGGCTGCTTTCACAAGCTTCACAGACTGAATGAAGTTCTGCACAATAAGCAGAACATGGTAATATTGAGCAAAGGGAAGTGGTCAGCAGTTGTGTTTTCAATGGAACACCCGGTGCTCAACCTCCGGTTATCTGTGGAACCTTGTCTCTTCATTGGAGTCTATCTTCTGTCTTCTTCTTGATGATGATGTGCGCTTTTGGGGTCTTACAAGCTCTTAATTTATACACATTTCCCAGCTTGGTTCTGTTCCATATTAGGTAAAAGGCCATTTCTGTTCATTTGATTGGTCAGTCATTAACTAACTACCCTTCCATGATGGTACTTTGAGCCTGGTTTAAGTCATTGTCATTATCGTTCAGTGGGGGGTGGGGGGGGGAGGGGAGGGGCCTCCAGATTCCAGCTGCCTTGACTCTGTGAATTCCTTTACAATGTCTTGTTTTGAAATGCAAATAAACTAGAAATTCTCGAAGTAACAGTTTGTAAGACGTCAGGAATGTAAGGGATTTGGATTGTTTAATTGTCCTGTGGTTCAAAATGTGTCTGTGACCAGGAATGAAATCTGCTATTTTTTGTTCTGATAACAATCCTGATGCATCTGTAACATCCACAAGGGGTGATGAAATTACTGAAGGAAATGTAAACACATGCTCACCATCAAGGCAGTATCTCATATCATCGTCTGAACAAAGAATTAGACATCTCATTGGACAACTGTAGCCTACGGTGGATTTTGATAGGACAGTGTGATCTTGTCAGTGAAACATTCAGCCCACCATGATATGAAAGGTGTAAAAATCATTGAAAATAGTGATTCTGTGATAAGGTCGAGGAGCTTGGTCAGTGACAGAACGATTATCAGGGAGGTAAATGCTCACTGGGTTATCATGTATGCATGACTCTTTGCAACATATTATTGACTAATGGGTGTATTGTTCACCGGTACATTGTGAATGGGTATTTTGTATAATTGTAAACTAGTAGTATTCCTACTGAATCTAGTAGAGTCATTGGTGTTTAATTTAAACTTTGAGTGCTGTCTCATTCTTTCTTGTAATTCTCATGTTTGAACCATAGAGTAACCAATCAAAAAGATGACAGTTCATAAACAACATTTGTTTATATATGTGGACATGTGGCTTCACATTATCATTGCCAGGAATGTAGACACAAAGACCTGTGTCCAGAGTTATGTCCGAGACAGTTTATAAACAACATTTGTTTATATATGTGGACATGAGGCTTCACATTATCATTGCCAGGAATGTAGACACAAATACCTGTGTCCAGAGTTATGTCCGAGACAGTTTATAAACAACATTTGTTTATATATGTGGACATGAGGCTTCACATTATCATTGTCAGGAATGTAGACACAAATACCTGTGTCCAGAGTTATGTCCTAGACAGTTTATAAACAACATTTGTTTATATATGTGGACATGAGGCTTCACATTATCATTGCCAGGAATGTAGACACAAAGACCTGTGTCCAGAGTTATGTCCTAGACAGTTTATAAACAACATTTGTTTATATATGTGGACATGAGGCTTCACATTATCATTGCCAGGAATGTAGACACAAAGACCTGTGTCCAGAGTTATGTCCTAGACTAGTTAACGACCCTTATGAAAATCTCTGGAATACCATTCCTACATCTTTATTGTCCATCCATAATTATTCTTGACACTGAGTGGCTTGCTAGACTATTTCAGAGGACAGTTAAAAGTGAACCACATTGAGTTACATGGAGACCAGAACAGATAAGGATGGTAGATCTCCTTCCCGAAAGGACATTAATGGACCAGATAGATTGTTATAAAAATCGATGATGGCTTCATGGCAACATTATTAAGTCCAGATTTCAATTCCAGATTTGTATTCATCAATTGAATGCATTACATAATTGAATTTTAAATTCCACCTTCTGCTATGGTGGGATTTGAACCCATGTCCCCCGGGAATGAGCCTGCGCCTCTGGTGAGATTGCCAGTATCCCACTGTCACTGCCACGCTACATCACATTCCTCCCTTAAGATACTACATAAAAACTTCCTCTTTGACCAAGCTGTTGGTCATCTGACCTCATATCTCCTGTTGTGTCTCTGTGTCATACGTTGCTTCATAATGCTCCTGTGAAGCATCTTGAGATGTTTGATTACATTAAAGGCACTATATAAATATAAGTTGTTGTTTTTGACATTTACTAGACATGACTTGTCTTACCATATACTTCCTGCTGGCCATTTGTTGTCCATGCTTTTTTTTCTTTTCTCCAGCATCAAATACGTTTGTCCTGGGATGTGAACTCTAGAAATTTCCCCATCAGTGACAGTAAATATAGAGTTTACTCCGCCTCTCCTTTTTTAGTCAGGGTGCAACATTGACAACCCTCCAGTCCTCTGCCACGACACACATATCCAAGATTCTGGCCTGTGCATCCGCTATTCTAATTTTTCCCTCCCTCAGCAATCCTCATACATCCCATTCAGACTGGGCAAATGTTATCGTTGATTGTGGTACAAAAGGTGTTGAAATGAAAAGGGTTAACTAAACCTATTTGTTCAGTAACTGTAATTAATGTCAGTTTCCATGGGCCCTAATTGTGTCACTGGAGGGTTTTCCTTTTCTATTAATAAGGGATTCTTTCAATGTGTTATCACATAGCGTCAAAGGGAACATCACGCTCGGCACTGACAGGGATCAGTGGCTCCAGAGAGAGGGAAGGGATAGATCAGAATCTGAGAACAATAGATTTGAATGTTGCAATAATGGGTCAGAATCTGAGAACAATAGATTGGAATGTTCCAACAATGGATCAGAATCTGAGAACAATAGATTTGAATGTTGCAATAATGGGTCAGAATCTGAGAACAATAGATTTGAATGTTGCAATAATGGGTCAGAATCTGAGAACAATAGATTTGAATGTTGCAATAATGGGTCAGAATCTGAGAACAATAGATTGGAATGTTACAACAATGGACAGGAGTTTCTCCTCGGATCTTTACTATCTTTCTACATATTGGGTTTGGTACTCATTAGACGATCGGATCCTGTATGCACTTGAGATAATTCAATATATTTACTATCCCATCCTGGCTATTGTTGGCGTCCCTGGTAAGTCTCTCAATACAGCTATTAATTCTATAAACCATGTTTAATTGCATTACTGCTCCTGTAATTTACTCTGCCCTTCTTGCTGCTGCTACTGTTGCTGGTGAATCTCTACCTCCAGCTATTAGCTGTCAACCCATTGCTAATTGTATTACAGTTCTTGTAAATTCAACTTTCATCTTCGGTCCTGTCTTTGCTCCTGATACGTCTCTATTTCCCGCTAGGTGATCTGTCAACCCTGTTTCACTGAAATACTCTTCTGTAATGTAAATATTGGGAAGACTGAAACCAGTGCCATTGGTCTTCATCACAAACTCCATCTCCTATCTGTGAATCACCTACCCCACCCTGCCCAATATCCGAGGCTGTTTACAACATCTGTGTTCTATTTATACCTGAGCTGAATTCATCTCCATATTCCCTACATCACCAACCCTGCCTATTACCACCTCTGTACTATCACCGATCACAACCTCTGCCTCAGCCCATCTGCTGCATAAACCCTCATCTGTGCCTTTATTCACTTGATTTTTCCAAATTGTATCCAGGTCACCCTCCCAGTTATAAACTTCTATAAACCACAGCCCATCCAGAACTCTGCTGCCTGTGTTCTAACTCACACCAAATCCCGATCACCCATCACAACTGTGCTCACTGATCTACATTGGCTCCCGGTCTGGCAACACCCTTAATTTTAATATTCTCATTCTTGTGTTTGAATCCCTCCATGGCCTCACCCATCTAATTAGTCCCACTCCCCTGTCCATTCCCATATTCTTGAAAATCTTCCATCAAGTCTATTTCCATGTCCCCTTTTAAAGTGAATTTCCTTCCCTCTCTACCTCTTCTTGGTGGTGATTTTCAGCTCTTACAGCAGCACTGTTGCCCACATTGTGGAAACCTGGATCTATAAAAGGGTATGAGCTGAGCTCCAAGCCATTTCCGGTGTGGCCTGCACACTGTCCCATGCTGTGCAGTACTCTCGCCCGGGTGTACATTGTGTGCACCAGTAGCACGAGGAGTTGTGGAATGTCATGTCAAACTGCTATTCCAGCAGCTTTGATGCAGGGCTCTAGGTCAACAGCACCATGTATGTGCTGTTACTGTGATTTGCACAGATGGGCACTTCTACTGTGGCCTGCACAATGCCCCACGCTGGGCAGGGCTCTAGGTCAATCGTTCCATGTATGTGTTGCTCATTTGAGGATGGTTTTGAATTTTATGTCAATGTACCATTCCAACAGCTTTTATGTACGTCTTTGAAACTTGGTCTGTACATGTTCACTGACCCCTGTGTTAGTCACACTCGGCTGAACATACATTCAGCAGCAGCAGCAGGAACCCTCTCTAGTGTTATTTAAACGGACAAGGCATGCAACTTATAGGCTTTTGACTTACTTCTGCTCTTGTACAGTTAGTGGAAGGTGCTGTGGATGGTTTCCTGGAGGTTGTGTTGTGAGCTGCTGCAAAAATTCAAGGAGGACAGAGGATTTTGTGCCCCAACGCTGGACGAGGTATGGGGACTGTAGTTACAGTGTCTCTGGCTCTGTAACATCACCAACAAATGGAGCAGAAGCTGCAGAGAGAGGAAGTTCTGTAACAGGGGAGGAGGAGGGGGCTCTGCCCTACCCACTCCGGGTTTTCCAAGAGCACATTTCCTACCAACATCTAAGCCTGGAGCAGTATGTTAGATGACTCTGTTTCAATAAAGAGGTGGTCACAGAGCTATGTCACCTCCTGAAACGAGAACTAGAGCCTCAGACCAGGGTGAGGACGGAGCTGTCAGTGGTTGTTAACGTCACAGTTTCATTGACATTTTATGTATCCGGACCTTTCCGGCAGGAATGGGAGACATATCCAACATTCAGTCATAGACAGTGATAGAGTCAGAGTCACTTACCACACAGAAGGATTTCATTAGGCCCATCGAGACCGTGCTGGTTCTCTGTGGAGCAATTCAGTCAGTTTTACTCCCCCACTCAATCCCGTAGCCCTGCAAGGTCACTTCCTTCAAGCACCCATCCAGTTTTCTTTTGAAATTCCGGAGCGGATCCTGCAGATTGGAAGGATGCAAATGTCAGCCCACTATATAAGAAGGGAGGGAGAGCGAAAACAGGGAATTACAAAGCTGTTAGCCTTACATTAATCGTTGGGAACCTGCTATAATCAATTCTAAATGATGTTATAAATGGACATTTGGATAATAATGATCTGATTGGGCATAGTTAACATGGATTTATGAATGGGAAATCATGTTTGACGAACCTGTTGGAGATTTTGAGAATGATAACAACAGAATTGATTAAGAGGAGTTGGCCGACATAGTATACTTGTATTTTCAGAAGGTTTTCAGAACCCCCAAAGGAGCTTGCTTCGCAAAATTAAAATACATGGTGTAGGAGGTAATATACTGGCATGGATTAAGGATTGGTTAACAGATTGGAAACAGTGAGTAGGAATAAACGGATCATTTTCGCGTTGGCATGCTATGACTAGTGGGGTACTGCAGGGATCAGAGATTGGGCCTCAGCTGTTCACAATATATTTCAATGATTTGGATGTGGGGACCAAATGTAATATTTCCAAGTTTGCATCTGACACAAAACTAGGTGGGAATGTGTACAGTGAGGAACATGCAAAGCCGCTTCAAGGGGAATTGTTCAGACTTAGTGAGTGGGCAAGAACATGTTAGGTGGAATATAATATTGAAAAATAGAAGGTAATCCACTTTGGTAGGAGGAATAGATGTGCAGAGTATTTCCTAAATGATAAATTAGGAAGTGTAGATGTACAAAGCGTCCTGGGTGTCCTTGCCAATAAGTCACTGAAAGCTAACATGCAGGTGCAGCAAACAATTACAAAGGTTAATGGCATGTTAGCCTTTATCGTAAGAGGATTTGAGTACAGGAGTAGTGAAGGCTTGCTACAATTGTACAGAACTTTAGTTAGACCGCACTTGGAGTATTGTGCGCAGTTTTAGTCCCCTTACTTTAGAGATACAGCACTGAAACTGGCCCTTCGGCCCACGGAGTCTGTGCCAACCAACAACCACCCATTTATACTAATCCTACAGCAATCCCATATTCCCTATCACCTCCGTGCACTAGGGGCAATTTACAATGGCCAATGGATATGGGGACCAAAGTAATATGTTCAAGTTTGCAGATGACACAAAACTAGGTGGGAATGTGAATTATGAGGAAGATGCAAAACGGCTTCAAGGGGATTTGGACAGACTTAGTGAGTGGGCAAGAACATGGCAGATGGAATATAATGTGGAAAACTGTGAGGTGGGCCACTTGGGTAGAATGAATAGATGTGCAGAGTATTTCTTAAATGGTCAGAGATGAGAAAGTGTAGATGTACAAAGGGACCTGGGTGTCCTTGTCAATAGGTCACTTAAAGCTAACATGCAGGTGCAGCAAGCATTTAGGAAGGCGAATGTGTGTTACTTTTATCGTTAGAGGATTTGAATACAGGAGTAGTGAAGTCTTGATTCAATTGTATAGAACCTTGGTTAGATCGCACCTGGAGTACTGTGTGCAGTTTTGGTCCCCTTATCTGAGGAAGAATATTATGACCAGAGAGGGACTGTAACAAAGATTCACCAGACTTGTTCCTGGGATGGCGGGACTGTTCTACGAAAAGAGATTGAAGAAACTGAACATGTATTCTCTCGAGTTTCGAAGAATGAACGGTGATCTCATTGAAACCAACACAATACTTAAAGGGATAGACAAGGCAGCTAAGATGTTTCCCCTGGTTGGGGAGTCTAGAACCAAGGGACACAATTTGAAAGCCACTTAGGACAGAGATGAGGAGTAATTTCTTTACTCAGAGGGTTGTGAACCTTTGGAATTCTCTACCCCAGAGGGCTATGGAAGCGCAGTCATTGAGTATGTTTAAAACAGAGATTGACAGATTTCTATATACCACTGACATAAGGGGATATGAGGATAGTGTGGGGAAAAGGCATTGAGGAGGATGATCAGCCATGATCATATTGAATAGTCGAGCAGGATCGATGGGCTGAATGGTTGAATTCAGCTCCTATGTTCCTATATTCCTTAGCTGCGTAACTCCTTCAAACTCGAGGTCAGTTTAGTCAGGCTGCTTTCCGAGGGTTCAGAATCATTGGCGGTTTACTTCCGATACTATCTCGTGTACACCCAGGATAGCATTTTTAGTCACCTCATAATCTAATGAACTTTTATCTGGCAGCAGTGAATAAACCCCATGGGCTTTCCCTGTTATTCTGTTTTGTAAAAACAGCATCCAGCTGTCTTCCGGCCATTTCAGCTGCTTTGCAAGCTTATCAAAAGTGATGAAAAATTCTCCCACATCCTCCTCATTGAACTTTGGAATGCACTGGGAGAAGTTTAAGAGTTCAGCACATGGTCCTGAGCTGGGGGCAGCTCACACACTAGCTGTGCCTTCACCAGGTGCACTGGGTCTTCATCGAGTTGTTTGAGCCACCTTAACTCCCTTTCCTCCTTCTCCTTCTGGAACACTCTTACTTTTTCCCCTTCTTGACAATCACTCTGCTCTTTCTCACGCTCTCTGGAATTCTAATTCTAGTCTCTTCTGTTCTAGTTTTACCTTAGCTAACATTACTCTATCTGTTAGTGATTCTAACTCTGTTTGAGTCTTCAGCTTCAAGTGAAAAATGGTTGGCCACAAGTCTTAGGATTTCGGGTTTCCTAGCTTTGGATGGAGAGTAATCCCAAACTGTCCTGATACATTACTCAACTTTTCAACAGAGAGGGGTTTTCGCCTGCACCAAGTTACTTCACTCTATATGTAACTCCCTTATTGCGAAACTACTTCCTTTATTCGAAAAGAGTGAGAGACGGAAAGCACGACAAATTATGAGGGCACAGATAGGGTAGATAGGAAGAAATCTTTTCCCTTCGTGGAGGTGTCAGTAACCATGGGGCATTGATGTAAGTTAAGGGGCAGGCGGTTGAGAGGTGATTTGAGGGAGAAAAATTCACCGAGAGGGTGGTTGTAATCCGGAACACACTACCTGAAGGGATGGAAGAGGCAGGACCCTTACAGGATTCAAGAAGTATTTAGATTAGCACTTGAAGTGCCATAGCATACAAGGTTACTGGACTGGTGCTGGAAAATGGGATTAAAATGGACAGGCTTGATGGCCGACAAGGACACAGTGGTCTGAATGGACTGTTTCTGTCCTGTATAACTCTGTGACACTATGACACTTCCAATTTCTCGTTTGTCGTTGGGTTACGATCTCGATAACCTCCACACTTCAGTTACAGCAGGTGAGGAGAGGTCTCAGTCTCCCCTCTTGTCCTATCTTTCATTTGTTAGCAACTGGATTTATTCCTTTTTAGCAGTGGACGTGCTGACCACCTCAGTGAGTATTTTACCTTTTACCATTATTGTGATCGTGAAAGAACCAATCGGACAGGTTTTCTTGAGTTTAAACAAGAGGTGCGTTTATTATACTTAACAATCTAAACTGGATCTGAATAAAATAATAAAAATATACGGTGCACATTCAAGTGCACACTCATAGGCAAATCACACAAATAAGTAAGAGAGAGTGATAAATAATTTTAAATTTGTATTAGAGTCTATAATAAATTTAAGTCAGTGAGATTGGATAATTCTGTGGTCTGCGCCTTTGCCATCCTTATTTATGAGTTTCATGTCATCTGCAAGCATTGAAATTTTGTTTTTTTTTACGTACAAGTCTCTATCACTTGTACATCTATCTACAAGTCAGGAAAAGCACTGATTCTAATACTAACCCCTGAGAAACAACACTGAATACTCCCCCTCCACCAGTCTGAACAATGACCGTTCATCACTTCTCTCTACTTTCTGTCCCTGAGTCAGTGTCATATCCACGCTATGACTGTCACATTAATCCATGTGCTCCATTTTTCATAGAACATAGAACATAGAACATTACAACGCAGTACAGGCCCTTCGGCCCTCGATGTTGAGCCGACCTGTGAAACCATCTGACCTACACTATTCCATTTTCATCCATATGACTATCCAATGACCACTTAAATCCCCTGAAAGTTGGCGAGTCCACTACTGTTGCAGGCAGGGCGTTCCACGCCCCTACTACTCTCTGAGTAAAGAAACTACCTCTGACATCTGTCCTATATCTATCACCCCTCAACTTAAAGCTATGTCCCCTCGTGTTTGTCATCACCATCCGGGGAAATAGACTCTCACTATCCACCCTATCTAACCCTCTGATTATCTTATATGTCTCTATTAAGTCACCTCTCCTCCTCCTTCTCTCCAACGAAAACAACCTCAAGTCCCACAGCCTTTCCTCTTAACACCTTCACTCCATACCAGGCAACATCCTAGTAAATCTCCTCTGCACCCTTTCAAAGCTTCCACATCCTTCCTATAATGCGGTGACCAGAACTGTACGCAATACCCCAGGTGCGGCCGCACCAGAGTTTTGTACAGCTGCAGCATGACCTCGTGGCTCCGAAACTCGATCCCCCTACTAATAAAAGCTAACACACTATATGCCTTCTTAACAGCCCTATTAACCTGGGTGGCAACTTTCAGGGATTTATGTACCTGGACACCTAGACCTCTCTGTTCATCTACACTATCAAGAATCTTACCATTAGCCCAGTACTCTGCATTCCTGTTACTCCTTCCAAAGTGAATCACCTCACACTTTTCCGCATTAAACTCCATTTGCCATCTCTCAGCCCAGCTCCGCAGCCTATCTATGTCCCTCTGTAACCGACAACATCCTTCGGCACTATCCACAACTACACCGAACTTCGTGTCATCCGCAAATTTACTAACCCACCCGTCTACACTCTCATCCAGGTCACTTATAAAAATGACAAACAGCAGTGGCCCCAAAACAGATCCTTGCGGTCCACCACTATCAACTAAACTCCAGGATGAACATTTGCCATCAACCACCACCCTCTGTCTTCTTTCAGCTAGCCAATTTCTGATCCAAAGCTCTTAATCACCTTCAATCCCATACTTCCGTATTTTCTGCAATAGCCTACCGTGGGGAACCTTATCAAACGCCTTACTGAAATCCATATACACCACATCCACTGCTTTACCTCATCCACTGTCTGGTCACCTTCTCAAAAAACTCAATAAGGTTTGTGAGGCACGACCTACCCTTCACAAAACCGTGCTGACTATCGCTAATGAACTTATTCTTTTCAAGATGATTATAATTCCTATCTCTTATAACCTTTTCCAACATTTTATCCACAACCCAAGTAAGGCTCACAGGTCTATAATTCCCAGGGCTGTCTCTACTCCCCTTCTTGAACAAGGGGACAACATTTGCTTTCCTCCAGTCTTCCGGCACTATTCCTGTCGACAATGACGACGTAGAGATCAAGGACAAAAGCTCTGCAATCTCCTCCCTGGCTTCCCAGAGAATCCTAGGATAAATCCCATCTGGCCCAGGGGACTTATCTATTTTCACACTTTAAAAAATTGCTATTCCAAAATTTTCATAACAAGTCTATGACATGTCATTTGATCACAGGCCTTTTGAAAGTCCGTATACATAACACAAAACACACTATCCTCTTCAACACTCAGTTATGTTATCAACGAACTTGATCATGATTATCAGACGTGATTGGTCATTAACCTATCCGTGCTGTTTGTTATTTATTATACCATGTTTTTCCAAGAAAGATATAGGTTTGTACAGGGTTATGGCCTCTAGAAATTTCCAACCACTGACATTAGACTGACTGGTCAGTAGTTGCAGGGTTCAGTTCATTTCTCCTTTTGTAAGCAGGTTGTAGCATTTACAACCCTCCAGTCCTCTGTCAGCACTCCCAGATCCAAGGAGGATTGAAAGCTTCTGGCCAGTGCCTCTGCTATTTCCACCATTCCTTTTTTCAACAAACCTCATATATCCCAACTAGACATAGGAACACTTCCACACTATTGTGGGACAAAAATTGTTGGAGAAAAAGGGGTTAACTGAACCTGTTTGTTCATTGACTGTAATTAATGTCAGTCACTATGGACCCCAATTGTGTCACTGCAGGTTTTCCCTGTTCTATTAATAAGGGAGTCCTTTCAATGTGTTAACTCATAGTTTCTGTGGGAGCATTACCCGCGGCACTAACAGGGATCCGTGACTGCAGAGAGAGGGAGAGAGAGAGACAGAGATTGGATCGATCAGAATCTCGGAACAATTGATAAGAATATTGCAACAATGGGTCAGAATCTGAGGACAATAGATTGGAATATTACAACAATGGACAGCAGGACTTTCTCCTTTTGGTTTGGCTTGGTTACTGCTGATTATGTTTGGATGATATTAGAATTTCGGATCTATTATGCTCTGAAAATGATTGAAACGATTTACTATCCCATCCTCGCGATTATTGGTGTCCCTGGCAAGTCTCTGTATCCAACCATTAGATCTATAAACCACATTTCACTGATTTAGTTTTCTTGTCATGTAAATCTTTGGAAGACGTAAGCCACTGTGTTCAGTCTCTGTCACAAAGTCCACACTATATCCACTATCTGTATTCCCCTACCTATCCAATGTCTGAGGCTGAAAGAGACTGTTTGGAACCTCTGTTTTATATTGAAACCTGAGATGAGTTCATCGCCATATTCCCCCCCACACCAACCCGACCTACTACCACCTCTGTAACATCACCCATCATCACCTCTGCCTCAGCCCATCTGCTGAATAAGCCCTCATCTGCGCCTTTGTTAAATCCACACTTGACTATTCCAATTCTATCCCGGTCACCCTCCCAGTTATAAACCTCTGCTGACTGTATCCTAACTCACACCAAATCCTGATCACCCATTACCCCGTACTGACTGATCTACATTGGCTCCCGGTCTGGCAGCACCTTAATTTTAATATTCTCATGGTCTCACCCTTCCAATTAGTCCCATTTCCCTTCCATTTCACATATTATTGAAAACATTATGCCGTCAAGTCTTTTCCCATTTCCCTTTTTGAAGTGAGTTGCTTTCACTCTATATCTTCCTCTGCTGTGATTTTCACTCTGTGGCAGCACTGGTGCCAATGCGATGAAACCTGGATAGAGAAAATGATGTGCACTGCACAACCAGCCACTTCTCGTGTGTCCAGCATAGTGCCCCATGCTGGGAAGGGATCTAGCCTGGGTATACCATGCATGTGCTGTTAGTGTGAGGAAGGGTTTGAATTGACGTCAATCAGCTAATCCGACAGCTTTGATGTATATCTTTGACACTTTGTCTGTGCATGTCCACTGACTGCTTGTGTTAGTACTCTCAGCTGAAAGTACATTCAGCAGCATGAAGAACCCCCTCTAGTGTTATTTAAAAGGACCAGACATCCAACTTACAGGTGAGGGGCTTTTGACTTACTTCTGCTATTGTAAAGTTAGTGGCGGTGCTGTGGATGGTTTTCTGGAGGTCGTGTTGGGAGCTGCCGCAAAGATTCAGTGAAAAAAGAGGATTTGTGACCCAACTCTGGACGAGGTATGGGGACTGTAGTTACAGTGCCTCTGGGTCTGTAACATGACCAACAAATGGAGCAGAGGCTGCAGCGAGGGGAAGCTCGGTAAAGCAGGAGGACAAAGGGGTTCTTCCCTACCCAGCCTGGGTTTTCCAAGAGCACTTTTCCCACCTACACCTAACCCAGGAGCAGTGTGTGAGGTGAATCAGATTCAATAAGGAGGTGGTCACAGAGCCGTGTCAACTCCTGTAACATGAACTGGAGCCTCACAAAAGGATGAGGACGGAGCTGTCAATGGTTGATATGGTCCGACTTTCATTGAACTTCTATGTATCTTTGAAAATTGATAATCAAACAAACTTAAAAGCTTTGTATCTGAATGCAGGAATCATTCGGAATAAAATAAATGAGTTAACAGCACAAATGAAGACGAATGGGTATGATTTATTGGCGATGACTGATACGTGGTTGCAGGGAATTCAGGTTTGGGAATTGAATATCCAAGGGTACTTAGTATTTTGGAAGGATAGACAGGAAAGAAAAGGAAGAGGTGTAGCATTGTTAGTGGAGAAAAATATCAGTGCTATGGTGAGAAATGATATAGGCGCTGGAGATCAAGACGTAGATTCAGTGTGCGTAGAAATAAGTAATAGAAAGGGGAAGAAGTCCCTGGTGGGAGTAATCTATAGTTCTCCAAACAGTAGTCCCGCAGTGGGGAACAGTATAAACCAAGAAATACTGTGAGAACTTGTGAGAAAGGTACGGCAAGGGTGATTTTAATATGTATATAGACTGGATTAGTCAAATTGTCAAAGGTAGCCCCGAGGGAGAGTTCATTGAATGCATTAGAGATTGTTTTTTGGAGCAGTATGTTGTGGAACCAACTAGGGAGCAGGCTATTCTAGATTTGGCATTGTGAAATGAGGTGGGATTAACTAATGATCTCATAGTTAAGGATCCTCTACGGAACAGTGATCATAGCTTGCTGGAATTTCAAATCCATTTTGAGGGCGAGAAACTGGAGTCCCGCTCCAGCGTTCTGGAGTCAAACAAAGGTAATTACATAGACATGAGGACTGATTTGGCCCTCGTGGACTGGGCAGGAAGACTAAAAGGGAGGAAAGTTGATGGGCAGTGGCAGATATTTCAGGAGAAATTCAATTCCTCCCAACTAAAATGTATTCCAAAGAGGAAGAAAGATTCGAAGAGGGGGAAAGACATCCATGGCTAAGCAAGGAAGTTAAGGATAACATAAAGACAAAGACTAAGGCTTACCACATTGCAAAGGCCACTGGCAGGCTGGAGGATTGGGAAATATTTAAAGATCAACAAAGGGTTACTAAAAAATAAATAAAAAGTACATTATGAAAGAAAATTAGCACAAAATATAAACGCGGATAGCAAAAGCTTCTTTAAGTATATGAAAGGTAAGAGAGTAGCTAAAGTGAATATTGGTCCCTTGGAGGATGAGACTGGGATGTTGATAGAGGGGGACACAAAAATGGCGGAGACACTAAATCAGCATTTTGCCTCAGTTTTCACGGTAGAGGACACTAGTACCATCTCTATAGTAACTGGTAATGTAGAAGTTACAGAAAGAGAGGAATTTAGAACAATCATAATATGGGGAGGCGGTTGTGTGGTGGTATTGTCACTGGACTAATAAACCAGGGACCCAGGGTATTGTTCTGGGGACATGGGTTCGAATCCCACCACAGCAGAAGGTGGACTTTGAATTCTATTAATAAATCTGGAATTAAAAGCTAGTCTGGTGATGGCCATGAAACCATTGTCGATTGTTGTAAAAACCCATCTGGTTCACTAATGTCCTTAATGGAAGGAAATCTGCTGTCCATACCCTGACTCCATACCCACAGCAATATGATTGACTCTTACATGCCCTCTGACGTGGCCTAGCAAGCCACTCCGTTGTAACTAACTACTACGGAGTCAATAAAAAGGAATGAAACTGCACGGACCACCCAGCATTGACCGGGAACGACCACGGCAAACCCAGCCCTGTCCACCCTGCGAAGTCCTCCTGACTAAAATCTGGGGGCTTGTTGGGAGCCCAGCCGAAGTTGGGAGAGCTCTCCCACAGACTATTCAAGCAACAGCCTGAAAAAGCCATACTCACGGGCAATGTCTCAGACACTGCCATCATCATCCCTGGGTATGTCCTGTCCCACCGGCAGGACAGACCCAGCAGAGGTACAGTGGCATACAGAAGGGACGGATTTGCCCTCAACAACGAACCTGGACCCCACGAAGTCTCATGGCATCAGATCAAACATGGACAAGGAAACCTCCTGCTGATTACCACCTACCGCCCTCGCTCAGCTGATGAGTCAGTATTCCTCAATGTTGAACAGCACTTGGAGGAAGCACTGAGGGTGGCGAGGGCACAAAATGTATTCTGGGTGGGGGACTTCAATGTCCATCACCAAGAGTGGCTCAGTAGCACCACTAGTGACCTCGTCCTCACCAATCCGCCTGCCGCAGATGCATCTGTCCATGACAGTGTTGGTAGGAGTGACCACTGCACAGACCTTGTGGAGATAAAGTCCCAACTTCCCATTTGGGATTCCCTCCATCGTGTTGTGTGGCACTACCACCGTGCTAAATGGGACAGATTTCGAACAGATCTAGCAATGCAAAACTGGACATCCATGAGGCGTCGTGGGCCATCAGCAGCAGCAGAATTGTACTCAACCACAATCTGTAACCTCATGGCCCGGCATATTCCCCATTCTACCATTACCATGAAGCCAGGAGACCAACCCTGGTTCAATGAAGCGTGCAGGAGGGCACGCTAGGAGCAGCACCAGGCATACCTCAAAATGAGGTGTCAACCTGATGAAGCTACAACCCAGGACTATCTGCGTGTAAAACTGCGTAAGCTAAGTGAACAGAGCTAAGCGAACCCAGAAGCAATGGATCAGGCCTAAGCTCTGCAGTCCTGCCACATCCAGCCCTGAATGGTGGTGGGTAATTATCCAACTACCTGGAGGAAGTGGCTCCACAAATATCGCCATCCTCAATGATGAGGGAGCCCAGCACATCACTGTGAAAGCTAAGGCTGAAGCATTTGCAACAATCTTCAGCCAGAAGGGCCGAGTTGAGGCTGATTTCGGCCTCCTCCTGAAGTCCCCAGCATCACAGATGACAGACTTCAGCTAATTTGATTCATTCCACGTGATATCAAGAAAAGACTGAAGGCATTGGATACTGAAAAAGCTATGGTGCCCTGACAATATTCTGGCAGTAGCACTGAAGACCTGTGCCCAGAACTTGCCGCACCCCTAGCCAAGCTGTTCCAGTACAGCTAAAACACTGGCATCTACCCTGCAATGTGGAAATTTTCCCAGGTATGTCCTGTACACAAAAAGCAGGACAAATCCAACTCGGCCAATTACCGCCCCATCAGCCTCCTCTCAATCATCAGTACAGTGATGGAAGGTGACTTCAACAGTGCCATCAAACGACACTTGCTCAGCAAGAACCTGTTCAGTGATGCTCAGTTTAGGTTCCACCAGGGCCATTCAGCTCCTGACCTCATTAAAGCCTTTGTTCAAACATGAACAAAAGAGCTGAACTCAAGAGGTGAGGTGAGAGTGACTGCCCTTGACATTAAGGCAGCATTTGACCGAGTATAGCATCAAGGAGCCCCAGCAAAACTGAGGTCAATGGGAATCAGGGGAAAGCCCTCCGCTGGCTGGATTCAAAACTAAAGCAATGGAAGATGGTTGTGATTGATGGAGGTCAATCATCTGATCTCCAGGACATCACTGTAGGAGTTCCTCAGGGTAGTGTCCTCGGCCCAACCATCTTCAGCTTATCCATCAATGGCCTTCCATCAATCATAAGGTCAGAAGTGGGGATGTTCGCTGATGATTGAACAATGTTCAGCACCCTTCGTGACTTCTCAGATACTGAAAAGCAGTATGTGTAGAAATGCACCAAGACATGGACAATATCCAGGCGTGAGCTAAGTGTCAAATAACATTCGTGCCATCCAAGTGCCAGATAATGAGCGATTCCAACAAGAGAGAATCAAACCATCTCCCTTTGACATTCACTGGCATTACCATCGCTGAATCCCCCACTATCAACATCCTGAGGGCTACCATTGGCCAGAAACTGAACTGGAGTAGCCATAGAATTACCGTGGCTACAAGAGCAGGTCAGACGCTAGGAATCCTGAGGCGAGTAACTCACCTCCTGACTCCCCAAAGCCTGTCCACTATCTACAAGGCACAAGTCAGGAGTGTGATGGAATACTCTCCACTTGCCTGGATGGGTGCAGCTCCAACAACACTCAAGAAGCTCAACACCATCCAGAGCAAAGCAGCCTACTTGATTGCCCCCCCCCCGCCCCCATCCACCAACATTCACTCCCTCCACAACCGATGCACAGTAGCAGCAGTGTGTACCATCTACAAGATGCACTGCAGCAATGCACCAAGGCTCCTTAGACAGCACCTTCCAAACCCACGACCTCTACCAACTAGAAGGATAAGGGTATAAAATGATTGGGAACACCACCACCTGAAAGTTCCCCTCCAAGTCACACACCATCCTGACTTGGAACTATATCGCTGTTCCTTTACTATCGCTGGGTAAAAATCCTGGAACTCCCTTCCTAACAGCACTGTGGGTATACCTAACCCAAGTGGACTGCAGCGTTTCAAGAAGGCAGCTCACCACCACCTTCTCAAGGGCAATTCGGGATGGGCAATAAATGCTGGCCTAGCCAGCGACGCCCGCATCCCATGAATGAATAAAAAAAAGTCACGAGGGAAAATGTACTGAACAAACTATTGTGATTGAAGGCAGACAAATCCCCAGGCCTACATCTTAGGGTCTGAAAGGAAATAGCAGTGGAGACAGTGGATCCATTGGTTATAATGTTCCAAGATTCCCTGCATGCGGGAAAGGTTCCAGTGGATTGGAAAAATGCCTGTATAACGCCCTTATCCAAAAAGTGAGGGAGGCTTAATGTAGGAAACAGTAGACCAATTAGTTTAACATCTATCGTTGGGAAAGTGTCACAATCCATTATTAAGTAAGTAATAACAGGACATTAAGAAAGTCAAAAGCAACCCATCAGAGTCAGATTTTCTGAAGGGTAAATCGTGTTTGACGAATTTGCGAGAGTGCTTCGAAGCTGTGACAAGAAATGTGGAAAATGGGGATCCTGTAGATGTAGTATATCTAGACTTCCAGAAGGCATTTGTAAGGTGCCACACAAAAGGTTAATACACAAGGTAAGATCACATGGTGTTAGGGGTAATTTATTAGCTTGGGTAGCTGATTGGCTAACCAACAGAAAACAGAGAGTCGGGATTAATGAGTATTTTTCTGGTTGGCAAGATGTAATTCGTGGGGTGCCTCAGGGTTTGGCCCTTGGGCCCCAACTATTTACAATCTATCTCAATGACGGATGCAGGGATAGAAGGTACGATTGCCAAATTTGCAGATGACACTTAAATAGATTGATTAGTAAGTTGCAATAAATACATAAGAAATTTACAAATTGATATGGATAGGTTTGGTGAATGGGACAACATTTGGCAGATGGAGTTTAACGTGGTTATCCATTTTGGTCAGAAAAATAGAAAGGTAAATTATTATCTAAATAGAGAGAAACTTCAGAGTACTTCGGTGCAGAGAGATCTGGGTGCCCTCGTGCATGAATCACAGAAAACTAGTTTGCAGATACAGCAGGTGATAAGGAAAGCAAATTGAATTTTGGCATTTATTGCTAAAGGAATGGAATATAAAAGTAGGGAAGTGTTGCTGCAACTGTACAAGGCATTAATGAGACCGCACCTGGAGTATTGCGTACAGTTTTGGTCTGCTCACTTGAGGATGGATGTAGTTGCATCGGAGACAGTTCAGAGGAGGGTCTCTAGATTGAATCCAGGGATGAGGGGTTTGTCTTATGAAGAGAGATTAAGCAGTTTATGCCTTTACTCTCTAGAGTTTAGAAGAATGAGATGAGATCTAATGGGGTATATAAGATCATTAAAGGATTGATAAAGTAGACGTAGAGAAGATGTTTCCTCTCGTGGGGCAATCTAGAACGAGAGGTCATAGTTTTAGGATAAAGGGGGTGCAGATATAAAACAGAGATGAAGAGAAATTTCTTCCCTCAAAGAGTCGTGAGTCTGTGGAATTCACTACGCCATAGTGCGGTGGATGCCGGGACATTGAGTAAATTTAAGGAGGAGATAGACAGATTTTTATTAGAAATGGGTTGAAGCGTTATGGAGAACGGGCAAAAAAGTGGAGTAGAGGCCGAGATGAGATCAGCAATGATCATATTGAATGGCAGAACAGGTTCGCGGGGCTGAACTGCCTACTCCTGCTCCTAGTTCTTATGTTCTTATCTGGATTTATCCAGGCAAGAGCGGCTGAAGGATCCATTATCTCTCTCTATGTTGTCTATTGATGTATCTGCTGTGTGACGGAGACCACCTATGTTGGGTGAGGCGAATTATACCATCTGCTACCTCAGCAGGGAGAAGCAGGATGAGAGGTCTCGTGGCTTTGTCAGGATAGCAGAATTCCTGATGGTGTAGGTATCTCTGCGGGGCCCCCATGTCAATGGGGAGAGGCACAGGAACTGAAACAACTCCCAGTCCATTAATGTACAGTTGGTGTGTGAGAATGCCCAGTACATCATGTTGGTTAATGTCCACTATCCTGGCAGCAGCTACCATACCTTCATTCTGAAGCAGTCAGCCATTCCCAACACGTCAGGCCTCCATGCAGTACCAGAATGTGGCTCATGACCTCTAAACTCTAGACACCTCTTCCCCCACACAAAACCACCAGGTGAAGCAATGTTTCCGATGTCTGAACCGCTCGGGGGGAGTCCTCCAGTACACACTGGATCAGGTGTTCAAGTTCATGGTGTTCTGCTGCACCCTTCATAATCCTCACCATCATGAGGACACAAGCATTGGCAGCAGGAATCCGGAGGCCAACTCAGGAGGAGGAGGAGGCAGGGAGTATATTTCGTGGATGCCTTCGACCCGGACAGGCTGTCGGAGATTCCCTGCTAAGATTCCAGTTCGCATCGGACAACCTCCCTTTCCCATCTTGGATCCCCCATTCTCCACCATTACACCCATCTGAGACGCCCCATCACAGTGTCTCCTTTATCACCATCCTGCAACAAACACCACCAACAAAAGCCTTTTCATTAACATCTTTATCCAGCAACACATCCAATTGTACCAACAAAACTGAACTATTCACCCTTGTGTATTCCCTTAGTGCCTGTCTTGTGGATTTCCTCAACTTGCCTAGTTCTCCTACACAGTGTTTCCCCAGTGGCTGCAGCATGGCTGAGTTTCACTGGGGGTGACCGCAGATGGCCTTGCAGGACGTCCTCGTACAGCTCTGTGACTTGAGGCCTTGGATTCGAATTGCAACACCTCGACATGGGCAGCAGCTCCAGCAATGTTCACATCTGAGTCCTGTGTATTATAACTCGTCTGTGACCTCGTCCTCCGGTGAGCTGACACATGAACTATCCTTTCCCCCTGGCCTGGCTGCAGCTCACTCGTGCTCGGTGACTCACCACGTGCAGATTCCGACTCTATATCAGCCTCCAAGTTACACGCACTGTAAGTATTTGATCTGGTGACTGTGAGGGTCAGACCAAGTGATGGGTCTTCACCATCAGTGCTGTGCTGCTGCTCTCTTTCTATCTCATGGAGCTGCTGTGACTGGGAAGCTGGTATTATTTGGTTATCATTGGAAAGTATAACATCAGAAGGGGAGGGTTGGGGTGAGGGATTGGGGGTGGTGGAAAGCAGGAGGTCCATGATCCCACCATCTGCAGCTTGTACATCATCATTTCTGACGTTTACCAGTTCTGATGAAGTGTCACAGATCTGAAACATTAACTCTGTTTCTCTCTGCGCCGATGCTGCAGGACCAGCTGAGTATTTCCAGCACTTTCTGTTCTCTTCCCTGAGCTCTGGAATTCTCTTCCTAAACCTTAAATCCAGTAAGTTGCACAGAGTCCAGTTTTAGGGAGTACTACTTGTACAGAGTACTAAATACAATAAAGTTAGTTCACTATTGCATTTAGCATTTCACTTAATTTTATTCTGAACTTCTAGTTTCTTTGTGACAGCTGGACAGTTCATTGATTCTCATGGAATAAAAGGGTCAGTGTCAGCTTGGATAAAAATATAAACTGGCTTAATGAGAGAAAACAGTGAGTTGTGGAAAACAGTTGCTTTTTTCAGACTGGAGGAAGGCAGACAGTGGTGTTTCCCCAAGGGGCAGTGCTTGGACCACTGATATTTTTCTGATATATATATAAATAATTTGGATATTGGAACACAGAACACACAGATCGAGGGAGCTTCTGCTCATATCCACCATTCCCAGTCCCTGCTTTAGAGCCATAGACTCAACGGCTGTAAGGTACCTCTGTGTGGTTGTGGTGGTGACATCTCTCTCACTGCCAGTGACTGTGGTTAGTCTTGTTCTTAGACTGGTCTGCAGTTTAGGCCCAGGTTAGTACATACCCTGGTAATTTCCAGTTATCTTGTCGTCCTTGTATGGAGGAGATTGAGCAGAGACTGTGAGGCTCACAAATATGTTGTCTGAAGAAGAACCGGGATATCTGACTTTGTGCTTGGAGACAGCAGCCACTACTGCCCACTGTGGACGGATTGTGTCTGAAACTGTCGGATTTTATCTCAACACAGGGCGTGGTCAGCCTCAGGGGAGGCAGAGCTTTAACACGGGTCTAATTCCCTCATAGCCCCTTCTCACATCTTCTAACTCCTCCCCTAGTCTGGGACATTCTGCCTGTTAGTAAGTGTTTTGGTCCAGTATTTGTTATAATTTTCTCTCTGGATAATATACTCCATCATGTGGCTCCTGATCCAACAGTAACTGATTGTACAGGATGCCAATGTTCTCCTACCAACCTTCATTTTCCTTCTGTAAACTGTCCATCTCATCCTTCAATTCTTTGTGTCTTTTATTTAACCGTCAGGTGCAGAGATGTGCCCCATTTACCAACATATCTCAAACCTTTTTTATCTTAAATTTGTATTTCTGGACATCCTCAGATATTCTATTGAGAATTAAATCGTAATCCCCATCATCCTGCTTGATAATCCTTAGGATGTCCGTCTCCCCAGGTGTGCCTGTTTTTTTTTTCTCTGCCAGGTTATCAATTGACTATTTCCTGTGATATGCTAATGACATTGTATTTCTGGTTTTACTTATTCAAACTCTCTTAAAGCTCCCCCACCGCCCGCACCTCCCCACCCCCCGTCCCCGGCACCACCACCCCCCCCCCCCCCCCCCCCCTCCGCTCTTAGTGATGAGCACACCGTGTTCTGGTGTAAGCTTTCTATCTATCTCGAGATGCCCAAACCAGTCCCAATGACGATCACACGTGTTTCACTGTACATTCTCTCTCTCTGTGACAACTCCCTGCCCAGTCTCTGCAATAACCCCACGTTTTTGACCTATTCTAATCTTTCTCTGTCTCCAAATCTCCTTCCCATTCGAGCAATGATCACTCAACTGAGTTTGTCATTTCAACTCTGGACGAGGTTTGGGGCCTGTAGTTACAGTGTCTCTGGGTCTGTAACATGAACAACAAATGGAGCAGAGGCTGCAGTGAGGGGATGCTCTATAAAGAGGGAGGAGGAAAGGGATCTGCCCAACCCACCCAGGGTTTTCCAAGAGCACTATTCCTACCTAAACCTAACCCAGAAGCAATGTGTGAGGTGACTCTGATTCAATAAGGATCTGGTCACAGAGCTGTGTCACCTCCTGTAACACGACCTGGAGCCTCACACCAGGGTGAGGACGTAGCTGTTGGTGGCCGTTAAGGTCACAGTTTCATTGAACTTCTATGTATGTGGATCTTCCCAGGCAGGAGCAGGAGACATATCCAACATAGAGTGGTAGAAATTCATGGAGTCATGGAGTCATGTACGACACAGAAGGAGGCCATTTTGCCCCTCTGTGCCAGCTCTGTGTGGAAGAATTCAGGCAGTCCCAATCCCCCGCTCAATCCCCGTATCCCTGCAAGTTCACTTCCTTCAGGTGTCCATCCAGTTTTCTTTTAAAATCATTGATTGTCTCGGCTTCCACCACCCTCATGGGCAGTGAGTTCCAGCTCATTACCATCCACTGTGTAAAATATTTCTTCCTCATATCCACCTGCATCTCTTATCCAAAACCTTCCATCTGTGTCCCCTGGTCCGTGTTTCATCAGATAATGAGAAGACTTTTTCCTTGTCTACCTTACCTAAGCCTATCATAATCTTGTACACGTTTATCATACCTCTCACTATCTCCTTTACTCCAGGGAGAACAACTCCATCTTCTCCAATCTAACCTTGTAACTAACCAACCCGCTCCCCCACCCCCCCCCCCCCCCCCCCCCCCCGCTCCAATCCCTGGAACCATTCTGGTAAATCTCCTCTGCACCCCCTCAAGGACTTCACATTCTTCCTAAAGTGTGCTGACCAGAACTAGACACAGTTCTCTAGTTGAGGCCTAACCAAAGCTTTATACAGTTTCAGTATAACTTCCCTGCTTTTGTATCTTTGCCTCTAATTATGAAGCCCAAGATCTGATTGGCTTTGCTTAACACTCTCCATATATGTTCTTCCACCTTCAAAGATCAATGCATATAGAGCCCCAGGTCCCTCAGTTCCTGCACAATCTTTAGAACTGTCCCATTAAGTCTCTATTGCTTTCCTATTCCATCTGAGAAAATACATCACCTCACACTCCTCTGTATTAAATTCCACCTGCCACTTCTCTGGCCATTCTGCGAGCCTATCTATATCCTGTTGTAGGCATTTTGCATCATCCTCACTGCTTACCATTCCTCCAAGCATGGTATCATCGGAAAATATTGAAATTCTAATCTGAATTCCAAGATCCAGCTCATTTATATATAGCAAAAAAAAAATCAGTTGGTCCTAGAACTGACCCTTGGAAAACATCACTGTCTACCGTCCTCCAGTGTGAAAAACAACCGTTCACCAGCACTCTGCCCGAACTATCTCTTCTTTGAAGGTAGCCCATTGTTCAGCTCCTGTTTTCCTGCCAAACGTTGACTCTAATTTGTTCGCCCCAGCCAAATTTTTACACCGGATGACTTGTTGAAGTTGACTTTCTCATAGTTAATTATTCTTACTCTGGATTGCTCTTTGTCCTTTCCCATAGTCAACAAAAACCTTATGATACAATGATCACTGTCCCCTAAATGTTCTCCTACTGATACTTAATCCACTTGGGTCCAGCTCATTCTCGAGAACCAGGTCTAGCAGTGCCTCCTTTCATGTTGGACTAGCAACATATTGTTGTAGAAATGTTTCCTGCACACACTGTAGTAACACCTGCCTCCCTCTGCCCGTTAAATTGCTACTATCCCAGTCCATATTAGGATAATGAATGTTCCCCCATTGTAACTACTCTATAATTCTTGCATCTTTCTGTAATTTTCTTGCAGATTTGTTCCTCCACATCCTTCCCATTAGCTGATGGCCTATAGACAACACCGAGCAATGTAAATGCACCTTTTTTTGTTCTTTAGCTCTATCCAAATAGATTCTGTCCTTCACCCACCTACGCACCCACCCAGCCCCACTCCCACCTCCCCACACATGTCCCCGGGACTTTCACTCTCTCCAGCACTATAATGTTCTCCTTATTCAATACCACCACTCTTACTGCTTTTCTCCCTTTCCTATTTTTCCTGAACACCTTGTATCCAGGAATATTTAACACCCAGTTCTGCCCTTCTTTGAGCCAGATCTCTGTTATAGCCACAACATCATATTTCCATATGGCAATCTGCACCTGTACCTCACCAGTCTTATTAACCACACTCCGTATTCACATACATGCACATCAACCCTGATATAAACTTTATTACTTCCTCCCTTACTCAGACCTCAACTAATAACTTTCTATACCCTACTGTAGTGTTATCCATCTCTCCCAGTATTCTGTGCACTTTAGAATTCCTATCTGATGTTTACTCCTGGTTCCCACACACATGCCAATTTAGTGTTAACCCTCTCCAATAGCACTAACATATCACCCTGCAAGGAAATTAGTTCCAGCTCTGTTCAGGTGCAACCGTCCGGCCGGTACAGATCCCACATTCTCCAGAACTGGTCCCAGTGTCCCAGCAATGCAAACCTCACCGCTTCTGCAGCATCCTCCCAGCCACACATCCCTCTGTACTATCCTCCTATTTCCATACTCACTCGAACGGGGTACTGGCAGTAATCCGGAGATTACTACTTTGAGATGGCTAAATTGGCCATGACACCAGGGAGGAAACACACCATCTTGGATGCATGTCTGCGGCCTCAGAAACGCTCGTCTGTTCCCGTGACTATCGAATCTCCTGTCACTGTCAACATTCTAGTCTTCATTGTATCCCCTCCCACCCCCAGTACAGCTGAGACAGCCCGGGTACCATGGCCTTGTCTCTGGCTGCAGTCCCCAGATGAAACATCACTTTCCTCAGTATTGAATACTGGTTGGAGAGTGAGATGCACTCTGGGGTCTCCTGTGCTACCTGCCTGATTCTGCTTGACTGTAATTCTTCTTCCCTTAATCTGTGGGGTGACCACATCTATAATGTGCTCTTCACAAATTACTGAACCTCACGTAAATACCACAGAGGCATCCATGGTCCCACCATCTGCAGCTTGTACATCATCCCAGAGAGCAGGATGAAGAGGAGGTGGGAGTTAAGAAGGGGCATAAGGCAGGAACATAACGTCATCCTGAATGCTGTCGGAGATGCCGGATGCTATGGGCTCTGTCACAGCCGTTCCCATGAGGTGGAGAATGAACTCCTCCCTCAGGCACAGGGGATGAAGGTAAGCCTGGATCCCGACAGTTCACTGCTGCTCCCTGTCCTGTAAGAGAGAGAGCAGAATGTCAGTGATTGTGTTGCACTGTGTTTGGGAGATATGCCTGCAACAGCTGAATAGCTGGTGGTATGTGAAGGCAGTGAAAGGTGGATGTGAGGCTGGTATCAGTGGAAGGTATGTAAAGGTGATGTGGAGTATGTAAATGTTAGGTGTGAGTCCTGAGTGTTAAGGACTGCTGATGGGTGAGTGATGGGGGTGTGGTACATTGAGCAGTGTGAGAGGTTGGTGATGTTGGGGGTAGGAGATGCCATGTGGAAATGAATTCACTGACATTGATCACCCGTGTGAGCTCATTCTACTTCTTCTGGCTCTGCTGCCAGGTCCTGGGGCCAAGCTTCCTGCATTGACCTCCCTGGCCACCTGCTCCCATTCCCTTCGGAGTGCGTTTCTTGAGGGTCTACATCCCACCCCACTGATACATGGCCTCTCTTCTCCTGTCACCCTGCATGACTAAGGCCTCCAGCACTACATCCGTGAATCACAGAGCCCTCTCTCTGTGCTCGTATTCAACCTACCTTTTCTCCAATTGCAGCATTCACAGTCAGCAGCAGCAGCCTCCTGTGATTCAGTGCAGCTTCCCTTTAAGAGGGACAGATTGCCTTTAAGGGCTGAATCCTGGTTGAAACACGTGCTAGACTCAGACACAGTTAAGTCTCCTGTTAAGCGTGCAGACAGACAGCAGCGCGGGTCACCCTGGGCGGCCCCTAAAATTTACGGAAATGTAATGAGGAGGCCCCAGAAATTTTGTGTCACCTGCCTCAACTGGCAGATCATGACCCCACTGCTCAAAAAGCGATGCAAACCCGGTTTGCTCTCTCTTTCTATTTTCCTTTCCCTCTTTCCCCCTTTCTCACTCTCTTTCCCTTCACTCTATGTCTCTTGCTCATAGAATTAGAGACAGGTGCAGCACTGAAGGAGGCTATTCGGCCCTTTGTGTTAGTGCTGTTTCTTGGAAACAGCTGTCTAATTATTACCACTCTCCTCCTTTATCCCCAGACTATTTTTTTCGCCTTTTCCAGTTTTTTTAATTATAATTCCCTTTTGAAAGATATTGTTGAATCTGCTTCCATCATGTTTTCGGGCTGTGAATTTCTGATCCCAACAACTCGCTGAGAAGGAAAATTCTCCTCATTTCACCTTTGGTTCTTTGTCAATTACCTTCAATCTATGTCTTCTTAATACTGAACTTTCTGACACTGGAAACAGTTTCACATTAATTACCCCATCAAAACTCTTCATGATTTTGAATTCGATATTAAATCTCCTCTTACCCTTCACTGCTCTAAAGAGAACAAACACAGCTTTTCCAATCTCTCCATGTAACTGAATTCCCAGATCCCTGGTACCATATGTTTCAAATTCTGCTATTCCATGTGTCATGTACTGGGATATGCTGTAGTGTTTTATATAGATTTGGCATAACTTCCCAGTTTTGTTTTCTATGCCTCTATTTATAAAGCCCAGGATGTCATATGCTTTATAAACTGTTGTGCTAACCTGTCCTGTGACCTTCAACGATTTACACATAAACTCCCCTTTTCTCTCTGTTCTTGCACTCCCTTTACAGTTGTAACATGTAGCTTGTGTTGTCTCTCCACATACATCCTTCTAAAAGGTATTACCTCACATCTCTGCTGTGACAATTCAAATTTCAGAAGATTGAAGACATTGTTTTCAGTCCCTGCTCCAAACTTAATTCCCTAGCTACCGACTCCATACCTCTCCCTGGCAATTGTGTGAGACTAAACCAGACTGTTCACACCTTGGTGTCATATTTGACCCCGAGATGAACTTCTGACCACATCTACACACCTTCACTAAAACCGCCTATCTGCACCTAGAAAATCATAGAAAAATCATAGAATGTTTACAACACAGAAAGAGGCCACTTGGCCCATCGTGTCTCTGCTATCCAAAAAACGACCTCCCCAGCCGAATCCCACCTTCCAGCATTTGGTCCCGAGCTCTGCAGATTAAATCACTTGAGGTGTCGCAAGGCACGTTTAAAATCAGATGAGGTTTTCAGCCTCTTCTACCCTTTCAGAAACTGAGTTCCAGACCCCCACCCCACCACACTCTGGGTGATTTTTTTTCCTCATCTCCCCTCTAATTTTTCTACCAATCATTTAAATCCATGCCCTCTTGTCACTGATCTCTCTGCTAAGGTGAATAGACCCTTCACCACCACTCTATCCAGGGCCCTCAACGTTTTGTACGTTTCAATCAGATTTCCCCTCAGCCTTCTCTGCTCCAAGGCAAACAACCCCAGCCTATCCAATCATTCCTCAAAGTTGCATTTTCCCAGTCCCGGCAACATGTTTGATAAATCTCCTCTGTACCCTCTCCAGTGCAATTACATCCTTTCTGTAATGAGGTGACCAGAACTGCACACATTACTCAAGTTGTGGCCTAACCAATGATTTATGCAGTTCCAGCATAACCTCCCTGCTCTTATATTCAATACCTCGGCTAATAAGGGAAAGGATTCCATATGACCTCTTAACCACCTTATCGAGCTGTCCTGCTACATTCATCTATCTGTGGGCATTCACTCTAAGGTCTGTCACTTCCTCTACACTTCTCAGTATTCTCCCATTAATCGTGCATTCCTTTGCCTTATTTGACCTCCCCAAATGCATCATATCTCACTTATCGAACCTGAATTCAATTTGCCACTTCTCTGCCCATCTGACCAGTCCATCAATATCTTCCTGCAGTGTACAGCTATCCTCCTTGCGATCTACCACACGGTCAATCTTTGTATCGTCTGCAAACATCTTGATTATGCCCCTACCTTTACTTCCAAATCGTTAATGTATGCGACATAAAACAGGGGTCCCAGTACTGAGCTGTGTGGAATTTGCTTTTTTTTATTCATTCGTGGGATTTGGGCGTCACTGCCTGGGCCTGTATTTATTGCCCATCCCTCATTGCCCTTGAACTGAGTGGCTTGTGAGGCAATTTAAGAGTCCATCACATTGTTGTGTGTCTGGAGTCACATGTGGCCAGACCAGGTGAGGACAGTAGATCTCCTTCCCTAAAGGGCATTAGTGAACCAAATGGGATTTTCAAACAATCGACAATGGTTTCATGGTCACCATTAGAGTCGCTGTTTAATTCCAGAACTATTAATTGATTTCAAATTTCATTATGTGTCATGGTGGGATTCGAATCCATGTCCCCAGAGTGTTTACCTGGGTTTGCTGGATTTCCAAGTGCAGTGACATTGCCACTACACCACTGCCTCCACTAAATGTTGCGGGAAACATCGTCTAAAACGCCTGTCAACAATTACTCTTTCTTTCCTGTCACTGAGCTAATTTTGCATCCACCTTGCTGCATTTCCCTGGATCTCCTGGGATTTTATTTTTAACAAGTCTGCTATGTGCGCCCTTGCTAAAAACTTTGCTAAAATCCAAGTAGACCGCATCAACTACATTAACCTCATCTAACGTCCTTGTTACTTCATCAAATAATCATGCAAGTTAGTCAGACACAATCTTGCCTTAACACATCTATGGTGATTATCCCTGATGAACCTGTGCCTTTCTAAGTGACAGTTTACCCTGTCTCTCAGAATAGATTACAATAATTTTCCCACTCTGAGGTTAGACTGACTGGCCTGTAGTTATTCGGTCGATCCTTCACTCCCTTTTTAAACAGTGGTACAATGTTAGCAGTTCTCCAATCCTCCATCACCACACCTGTATCCAGTGAGAACTGGAAAATCATGGACATACCTTTGGTTATTTCTTCTGTTGCTTCTTTTAACAACCTGGGGTACATTTCATCACGCCATGGTGATGTATCAACTTTCAATGAGGCTAATTCCATTAGTAATTCCTCTCTGCCTATGTTTATCACATCCAATAATTCACACACCTCCTCCTTAACTACAATATCTGCACCGTTCCCCTCTTTTGTGAAGACAGTCACAAAGTATTCATTAAGAACCATGTCAGTAACTACTGTCCCTACACATAGGTTACCTTATCGGTCATTAATGGGCTCTACTCTCTCCTTAGTTGTCCTCTTAGCCTTAATGTATTGAAAGAAAAAACATACATGGGTTCACCTTGATTTTGCTTGCCAATATTTTTTTATGATTTCTCCTTGCTTTCGTAAATTCCTTTTTGATATCAGCCTCCACTTTCTATACTCCTCTTGGTTTTCTGTTGTATTGAGTTCTCGGTGTGGGACATAAACTTGCCCTTCCTGCTGTATCTTACCCTGGAGGCTCCTTGTCATCCATGGAGCTGGGGAATGAGACTGACTTGATTTATCTACAAAGCGCTGGAACGGACTCGATGAGTTGAAATGTCCCATTCTGTGCCAGAATTGACTAAGGCTCTATGACTCTATGACACGGGTATTCTATTACAACAGCTTACCTATACTGGGAAGGTTTATAATGGACTGGACAGTATCACCCTGTTGAACCCCGTGATGTAAGTGAAATGTTTGCTGCCCCAGAAAATGGTTAACAAATGTCCTTCACAAACAGAGTAAATCAGTTCAGCCCCATTCACAATTCTGGAGTAATTTGCAATGGGGAAACATTTCTCCTGGTTTTCTCGGCATTGGACAGCAGCCAGGCTGTCACTGTCTCCCCACATCCATGTGGAAAGTCTTGTCGGGGTTCGGTGAGGTAAGACACGTTGCCTGGGCGACAGATTTCTTTAGTTGTGTTACTGTTTCTGTGCTCTCTTCAGTCCAAATGGGATAAACCTGGTCATCATCACCATTTGGTGGTTCATAAAGAGGAGTCACAGTCTCTGCAAATCTAGAGATGAGGGTCCGCTGATACCCCACCCGCCTGACAATAGGACACAGGGCAGTCTTTGAGGTGGACAGGGGTGGACACTGGATGAGGGTCCACTGATACCCCACCAGCCTGAGGATAGGACACAGAGCAGGCTTTGAGGTGGACAGGGGTAGACACTGGATGAGGGGCAATTGATACTCCACCAGCCTGAGGATAGGTCAGAGGGCAGTCTTTGAGGTGGACAGGGGTAGACACTGGATGAGGCTCCACTGATACCCCACCAGCCTGAGCAGAGGACACAGAGCAGGCTTTGAGGTGTACAGGGGTAGACACTGGATGAGGGGCAATTGATACACCACCAGCCTGAGGATAGGACACAGTGCAGTCCTTGAGGTGGACAGGGGTAGACACTGGAATTGTGTCCACTGATACTCCACCAGCCTGAGGATAGGACACTGGGCAGTCTTTGAGGTGGACAGGGGTGGACAATGGATAGGGTCCACTGATACCCACCAGCATGAGGATAGGACACAGTGCAGTCCTTGAGGTGGACAGGGGTAGACATTGGATGAGGGTCCACTGATACCCACCAGCCTGAGGATAGGACACTGGGCAGTCCTTGAGGTGGACAGGGGTAGACACTGGAATTGTGTCCACTGATACTCCACCAGCCTGAGGGTAGGACACTGGGCAGTCTTTGAGGTGGACAAGGGTAGACACTGGATAAGGGTCCACGGATACCCCACCAGCCTGAGGATAGGACACTGGGCAGTCTTTGAGGTGGACAGGGTTATACACTGGATGGTCTCGACCTGATGTTGGTCTGGGCTGATGTTGGATGAGCCAATTTGGACATATAGAACGATGACACGATGTTACACCAGCTGGGCCTTACGTGGATGGTCTTTTAGTCCAGCTCCCAAAGTAACTGCAGTAGTTCCTGTAAAAGGGTTAAATGTGTGGACACGGTCTGTGGTGATGAGGAGGAGACCATCAATTTATTTCAGCAAGCAGGAAGACTGTGAAAGGTTCCTAACGGCCCCGGCCAGACGTTTGTGGAAAATAGTGGGGTTATTGTGGGACCCCTTGTGACAGACATGTCCAGGGGTATCTCTGGTCCTTAGAAGTTAATGTGAATTTAAATTGTTTCTCTAGTTTTACTGGGATACTCCAATAAACATTAGAGATATCCAGCGTGGTGAAGTCAGCCCTGCCACTGGGAATCCGGGAGAGTAGCGTTGGTGTCTCTCAGACAACCGAGTTCACACAGGGGTGACTGTGTTGAGTTTGTCTGGTCAATAGTCAGTCCCCAGCTGCCATCTGGTTTTGTAACCGTCAAAATCGGACAGTTAGCAGTGATTGTGTCTTTGTGAACTGCACCCTGGTATAACAATAACCTGATGTTGTCTGGAATATATGATATAATCTCAGCTCGGTATGAATACTGCTTCATGGAGCATGCAATGGTCAATTGATTTCTTCAGGTCTGCTCATGTTTCCACAGTCATCTTTATGGGTTGTGAATACACTCAGGACCGACTCGAGAATCGCCTGTACCTCAGGGTGATCAGAGGTGACTGGTTCACACTCCTCTGATATTTTAATCATGAATATTGAGGATGCAATGGACACCAGAGTAGGGGTATGGTTTAATGTTCTACAATATACAAATATAGCGATAATCAATTACTGCTGATAACCTTTGAGCACATTACTGCCCAGTAGTCCCTGTCCATTATACAGGATCATATAAAAGGAAGACAGGACTTTGACATGAACTCTGTTCCCTCTCCTACACCACTGTAAGATCTGATCTAGGGTCACCACATCCATGAACTGCGGAGCCCTCTTTCTGTCCTAGTATTCCATTTACCTTCTGTCCAACTGCAGCATTCACAGTCAGCAGCAGCAGCCTCCTGACTGAAAGAGGTCACTTGGCCCATTGTATCAGTGGTGACCGAAAAACGATCCACCCATTCTAATCCCACTTTCAGCATTTGATCCATCACTCTGCAGATTACGGTACTTGAGGTGGATATCCAGAATCCTGTTGAATGAGTTGAGGGTTTCTGCCTCAACTACACTTTCAGGCAGTGAGTTCCAGACCCCACCACACTCTGTATGAAAAGGTTTTCCTCATCTCCCCTCTTATCTTTCGACTAATCACTTTAAATCTATTCCCCCCTAGTCACTGACCTTTCTACTAAGGTGAACAGACCCTTCACCTCCTCTCTGTCCAGATCCCTCAAAATTATGGACATTTCAGTCCGATCTCCTCTCAGCCTTCTCTATTCCAAAGAGAACAACCCCAGCCTATCCAATCGTTCCTCACAGCTGCATTTTGTCTAGTCCGAGCAACATCCTCATAAATCTCCTCTGTACCCTCTCTAGTGCAATTAGATCCTTTCTGTAATGAGGTGACCAGAATTGCACTCAGTACTCAAGTTGTGGCCTAGCCAATGAGTTATACAGTTCCAGCATAATTTCCCTGCTCTTATATTCTATACCTCAGCTCATAAAGGAAAGGATTCCATATGCCTTCTCCACCATATTATTATTGAATCTGCTTCCACCTTGTTTTCAGGCAGTGAATTCCAGATCCCAACAACTCGCTGTGTAAGAACATTCTCCTCATTTCACCTCTGGTTCTTTGTCAATTACCTTCAATCTGTGTCTTCTTAATACTGAACTTTCTGACACTGGAAACATTTTCACATTAATTACCCGATCAAAACCCTTCATGAATTTGAATTCTATATTAAATCCCCTCTTACCCTTCACTGCTCTAAAGAGAAAAATCCCAGCTTTTCCCATCTCTCCATGAGATCCATGGTACCAATCTAGTAAATCACCTCAGTATCTTCACTAAGTCCTTGACATCCTTACCAACGTGTGGTGATCAGAATTGGACACAATTCTCCAGCTGGGACCTAACCAATGATGTATAAAAATCAGCATTTCCTCCTGAGTTTTATTACTCTGTGCTGTGTTTATAAAGCCAAGGACACGATATGTTGTTTTTTTTAGCAGCCTTCTCAGTGTCCTGCTGCCTCATAAATTAGTACAGCCTGAGGTCTGTCCATTCAACCATCCACATTATTTTGCCTTTCCTCATATTTCCTACCGATATGTATCACTTCACAGTTCAATGTGTAATGTTCAATCTGCCGGGTGACTGGCCATTTCACCAGTCACTCTCTGTCCTCATTGGGACAGACCAGGCTCCATCCTCAGGCTGTGCTGAGTAAGCGGCTTTCACCCAATGTGGTACTGAGCTCCAAATAGAGCAGAAAAGACTCACTTCTATCCCCGGCTTGTGTTAATCCCACCCGGTGTGGCACTGACACACACAGATAGCAGGAAAGACCCAATTCAATCCCCGGTGTGTCTTAATCCCACCCGGTGTGGTTCTGACCCACACAGATAGCAGGAAAGACCCAATTCAATCCCCGGTGTGTCTTAATCCCACCCGGTGTGGTCCTGACCCACACAGAGAGCAGGAAAGACCCAATTCAATCCCTGGCCTGTGTTAATCTTTCCCGGTGGTACTGACCCAGGCACAGAGAGCAGGAAAGATTCAATTCTATCCCTGGACGGTGTTAATCTCACCCGGTGAGGTACTGACCCACACAGAGAGCAGGAAAGACCCAATTCTGTCCCCGGCTTGTGTTAAATCGTCCCGGTGTTGTATTGACCCACACAGAGAGCAGGAAAGACCCAATTCTATCCCCGGCCTCTTAATCCCACACAGTGTGGTCCTGACCCACACAGAGAGCAGGAAAGATTCAATTCTATCCCTGGAAGGTGTTAATCTCACCCGGTGTGGTACTGACCCACACAGAGAGCAGGAAAGACCCAATTCTGTCCCCGGCTTGTGTTAAATCGTCCCGGTGTTGTATTGACCCACACAGAGAGCAGGAAAGACCCAATTCTATCCCCGGCCTCTTAATCCCACACAGTGTGGTACTGACCCACACAGAGAGCAGGAAAGGACCAATTCTATCCCTGATCTGTGTCACTTCCACCCGATGTGGTAATGACCCCCACGTACACACAGAGAGCAGGAAAGGACCATTCTCTCCCTGATCTGTGTCATTCCCACATCGTGTGGTACCGACCCCCATATACACAGACACAGCAAGAAATTTCTATTTCTCTCCCTGGCCTGTGCCAATCCAACATGTTGTGTTAATGACCCCCACACACAGAGCAGGAGATTTCCATCTCTCTCCCTCGCCTGTGTTAATCCAGCAAGGTATGTTCCAAGTACAAGTAACGATCAGCCTCTGCTTAAAATTGCTGTCCGTCTATCCCTGATCTGTGTTACTTCCACACAGTGTGGTTTTGACCAAACAAACAGAGCAGGAAAGGACTAATTCTCTCCCTCATCTGTGTTAATCCAACATGATGTTTTCCTGAACCATATCAAAGTACAAGTAATGATCAGCCTCTGCTTAAAATTGTTGACCGTCTGTTGTGCATATCAGGTAAGGTTTCAATGGTTTCTGTTTCCACAGACTCAAAGAATCATACAGCACGGAGGAGGCTATTTGGCCCATCGTGTCTGTGCATGCTGTTTCAAGGAGCAATCCCATTTGTCCCTCTCCTCTACATAATTACCACTTCGCTGAAAATCTCCTCTGATACTATTGAATCAATTCTCTTTTTTAAATTTATTATTGAATCTGCTTCACCACTCTTTCAGGTTGTGAATTCCGGTTTATAATAGATCAATGCATTTTTGTTGGCCCATCACCTTAAAAATGTGTCCTCTGGTTACTGACAGTACTTCCAGTGAAACCAAATTCTCTGTCTTTGCTCCATCAAATATTGTTCAAGATTTTGCATATCTCTATTCAATCTCCATTTAACATTACTGCTCTAAAGAGAACAATTCCGGTTTACAGTCAAGGGACACGAGATAGAGGGGAGGGCGTTGAATTCAGCTCGGACTCGAACACAAAACACCATCACCTCCACATTCCCCTCCTTCGAGCCAAACACCATCTAGACTTGGACAGAAATCACCGTTCCTTCATCATCACTGGGTTAAAAGCCTGAAATCATTTCTGTAACAACATTGTGGGAACACATTCACCACACGGACTGCAGTGGTTCAGGATGAAGGCCCATCATTTTCTCATGGTAACCAGGCATGGGGAAGTAATGCCAGCCTTGTCAGTATCACTCATATCTTGAGAACAAATAGACAGGAAATAAAATGGGAATAAAATCAATGTGTTTGTAACTGACTGATTGAAGTGATCAAAGAGAGAGACGTCATAACCCAATATAGTAAATTGTCAGCACAATTCATCTCACCTGGCCCTTGTGTTTGCCTTTCTTCTGTTATCTGTGTGAGGATACAAGTAACAATGAGCCGCTGGCTCAAGAACTGCTGGACATCAATTGTACACACGAAATAAGGACTCAATGGATTCTGTTACCATAGAATCAGAGAATCACAAAGCATGGAAGCAGTCCATTGTCCCATCGTACCTGTGCCATCTTTGAAAGAGCTTTTTATTTTACCCCTCTTTCCTCCTCTTTTCCCAAAGCCCTGCAAATCCCCCTATGCAGCATTTATCCAGTTCCCTTTTGAAACTTGCTCTTGAATCTACTTCCAGCACATCTTCAGGCTGTGTATTCCAGATTAAAGCAACTCACTGTATAAAAAAATGTTTTCCTTATGGCACCTCTGCATCTTTTGCCAAGTATTTTGAGTCTTGCTATCGGTCCTTTTCCCAAAGGAAACAGTTTACCCTTACTCTGTCAAAACAGCACATAATTGTGATCTGTTCCATTAAATTCCCCCCTTTACCTGATCTACTCTGATTCCTGTTTCTGTAGTCTCCCCATGTTCCTGAACTCCCACATTCCTGGACCATTCCAGTAAATCTCCTCTGCACCTTCTCCAACATTCTGACATCCTTTCTAATAAGTAATGCTCAGAATTGGACACAATTCCTCAGCTGAGACCTAACCAGTGATTTACAAAGTTTCAGTTGACTTCCTTCCTTTTGCACGCTATGCCTCTATTTATAAAGCTCGATATCCTGGATGTGTTTTTAGTAATTTTATCGACTTGTTCTGCTATATTCAAAGACATCTGTTCATGCACCCAATTTAAAATTGCCCCATTTCATTTACATTGCCTCACCTTATTCTTCCTCCCTTACCCCATGTCTGCACTAAATTTCATCTGCTTCATTTCCTCATTTCATCAGTCTCCCTGAATCCTTCTGATATCATCCTCATTTTTTTTGCATTTCCGAGTTTCTGTCACCTGAGTACACTGAAATTATGCCTTTTATATATAAGTAAATGTCACACACAAACACAATACACGGATATATATTTATGTATGTTTCCATAAAGAAGCAATGGCCCGAATACCGACCATTGGGGAGCATCACTGTATAATCCCCTCCACTGTCTGAGCAACAATAGATCACCACTTCCCTCTGTATTCTATCCCTTAGCCAATGTCATATCCACACTGTCACTGCCTCTTGAATCCATGTGGTTCAGACTTCCTAACAAATCTATTAAATGGCATTTGATTCCACGACTTTTGATTCTTCATATACAAAGTAGCAACCATGCTATCTGCAGCAACACTCTCCATTACTTCATCAAAGAATATGATCAAGTTTTTCAGACATGATTTGCCACTAATATATCTTCTGGACCTTCTTGTCATTTATAAACTCATGCTATTTAAACCACAAATATCTTGTCCCAGATTACAGACGCTACACGCTTCTCCAACATTTCAGTGAGGTTAGACTGATGGGTCAGTAGTTCTAGGGTGTAGCCTATCTCTACTGTTTTGAACAGGGTGTAGAATTTGCAACACTTCAGTCCTCTGACATCACTGCCATATCCAAGGAGGATTGGACGATTCGGGCCAGTGGCTCCGCTATTTCCAACATTCTTTCCCTCAGCAACCCTCATACATCCCATCTAGACTGGATAATTGTTTATTGCGGTACAGAAAGTGTTCGATTGAAAGGTGTTGACTGAACTTGTTTGTTCAGTGACTGTAATTAATGTAAGTCTCCATGGACCCTGATTGTGTCATTGGAGGGTTTCCCACTTCTATTAATACAGGACTCCTTCCAATGTGTTATCCCATAGTATCAGCAGGAGCCTCCACCCCGCCCACCCCCACCTCCATCCCTCTCACCGGCACTGACAGGGATAAGTGGCTCCAGAGAGAGGGAGAAGATAGATCAGAATCTGAGAACAATCGATTGGAATGTGACAACAATGGGTCAGAATCTGAGAACAATAGATTGGAATGTGACAACAATGGAGAGGAGTTTCTCGTGGGTGTCTGACTATCTTTCTACAAATTATCATCGGCTTTCTTTACAATATCGGATCTATTTCGCACTTTTGACTATTCAAACGATTTACTATCCCATCCTCGGTATTGTTGGTGTCCCTGGTAAGTCTCTCTCTACCCAGCTATTAATGTAATAACCGATGATTAACTTCAGTACTGTTCTTGTCAATTACTCTGTCCTTCTTGCTAATATTGTTGTTCCTGGTAAGCCTCTCTATCCAGCTATTAGAACTATAGATCATGTTTCACTGCATTGCTGTTCCTTTTATTTAAATATTGGGAATACTAAATCCACTGCCATCGGTTTCTGTCACAAATTCTGTCTCTGTCCACCGACTCGATCACACTCCCTGTCCAATGTCTGAGACTAAACCAGACTCTTCACAACGTCAGCGATTCCTTTCATCCTAAGCTAAGTTCCAATTCAATATCCTGTCGATCACTAACCCTGCCTACAGTCACCTCTATAATGTTGTTCATTTCCACATCTCCTTCAGTTCATCTACTTATAAACCCTCAGCCGTGCCTTTCTTAGATCCACACTTGATGATTCCAATGTCTTCCTGGTCATGCTCACAGTAACAAAGCTCGATAAACTGCAGCTCATTCAGAAATCTACTGGCTGCATCACAACTCACACCCAGTCCAGATCACCCATCACCCCTGTACTCACTCACATAACCTACCTCCCAGTCTGGCAATGCCACAATTTTAATATAATCATACTTGCATTAAAAGCTCTAAATTGCCTCAACCTTCCAATTATCCCCATTCCCCTGTCGGTTTCCAATATTCCTTCCATTTGTTCTATTTGAAGTGTTTGTCATTTCTCGTTTTGAAGTGAATTTCATTAGCTATGGATCTGTCTCTGACTCTGATTTGGTCTCAGTACTATCACTGGTGCTGGTGCAGTGGAATCCACACTGATGGGCAGTTCTGGTGTGGCCGACACAGTTCTCATGCTGTACAGGGGACGAGTCCAAGAGTACCCTGCATGGACCGGTAGACTGAACAGGGGTCTGGATGGCATATGAACAACCTGTTCCAGCAGCTTGGAAACTTGGCCTATGCATGTTCACTGACCGCCTGTGTTAGTCACTCTCAGTTAAGCATCCATTCAGCTGGCACAAGGAATCCCCTCTGGGGTTATTTAAAAGGACCGAGCATCCAACTTGCAGGTGAGGGGCTTTTGACTTACTGCTGCTATTGTAAAGTTAGTGGAGGTGCTGTGGATGGTTTTCTGGAGTTTGTGTTGTGAGCTGCTGCAGACATTCAGGGAGGACAGAGGATTTAGTGATCCAACTCTAGACGAGGTATCGGGACTGTAGTTACAGAGTCTCTGGGTCTGTAACATGATCAACAAATGGAGCAGAGGCTGCAGAGAGGGAAAGCTCTCGATGGGAACCAAATGAGGTCAGTGCAGAGTTAGGATGTATTGACGAAAGCCTGTAAGGAACGAGATAATGAAGTCAGCGTGACCAAGGGAAAGAGTAGGCAGGGAGCAGATGATGAAAGCAAATGGACTGGTGGTCTGAGGTGTATTTGTTTTAATGCAAGAAGAGTAGTAGGTAAGGCAGATGAGCTTAGGGCCTGGAATAGTACCTGGGAGTATGATGTTATTGCTATTACTGAGACTTGGTTAAGGGAAGGGCATGATTGGCAACTAAATATCCCAGGATACCGATGCTTCAGGCTTGATAGAGAGGGAGGTAAAAGGGGTGGAGGAGATGCATTACTGGTCAAAGAGGATATCACAGCTGTGCTGAAGGAAGGCACTATGGAGGACTCGAGCTGTGAGGCAATATGGGCAGAACTCAGAAACAGGAAGGGTGCGGTAACAATGTTGGGGCTGTACTACAGGCCTCCCAACAGCGAGCGTGAGATAGAGGTACAAATATGTAAACAGATTATGGAAAGCTGTAGTAGCTACAGGGTGGTGGTGATAGGAGATTTTAATTTTAGAACATAGAACATAGAACATTACAGCGCAGTACAGGCCCTTCAGCCCTCGATGTTGCGCCGACCTGTGAAACCATCTGACCTACACTATTCCATTTTCATCCATATGTCTATCCAATGACCACTTAAATGCCCTTAAAGATGGCGAGTCTACGACTGTTGCAGGCAGGGCGTTCCACGCCCCTACTACTCTCTGAGTAAAGAAACTACCTCTGACATCTGTCCTATATCTATCACCCCTCAACTGAAAGCTATGTCCCGTCGTGTTTGCCATCACCATCCGAGGAAAAAGACTCTCACTATCCACCCTGTCCAACCCTCTGATTATCTTATATGTCTCTATTAAGTCACCTCTTCTCCCCCTTCTCTCTAACGAAAACAATCTCAAGTCCCTCAGCCTTTCCTCGGAAGACCTTCCCTCCGTACCAGGCAACATCCTAGTAAATCTCCTCTGCACCTTTTCCAAAGCTTCCACATCCTTCCTATAATGCGGTGAGCAGAACTGCACGCAATACTCCAGGTGCGGCCGCACCAGAATTCTGTACAGCTGCAGCATGACCTCGTGGCTCCTAAACTCGATCCCCTTATAATAAAAGCTAACACACCATATGCCTTCTTAACAGCTCTATTAACCTGGGTGGCAACTTTCAGGGATTTATATACCTCGACACCAATATCTCTCTGCTCATCTACACTACCAAGAATCTTCCCATTAGCCCAGTATTCTGCAATCCTGTTACTCCTTCCGAAGTGAATCACCTCACACTTTTCCGCATTAAACTCCATTTGCCATCTCTCAGCCCAGCTCTGCAGCCTATCTATGTCCCTCTGAAACCGACAACATCCTTCGGCACTATCCACAACTCCACCGACCTTCGTGTCATCCGCAAATTTACCAATCCACCCTTCGACACCCTCATGCATGTCATTTATAAAAATGACAAACAGCAGTGGCCCCAAAACAGATCCTTGCGGTACACCACTAGAAACTATACTCCAGGATGAACATTTACCATCAACCACCACACTCTGTCTTCTTTCAGCTAGCCAATTTCTGATCCAAAGCACCAATTCACCTTCAATCCCATACTTCTGTATTTTCTGCAATAGCCTACCGTGGGGAACTTTATCAAACGCCATACTGAAATCCATATAGACCACATCCACGGCTTTACCCTCATCCACCTGTTTGGTCACCTTGTCAAAAAACTCAATAAGGTTTGTGAGGCACGACCTACCCTTCACAAAACCGTGCTGACTATCTCTAATGAACTTATTCTTTTCAAGATGATTATAAATCCTATCTCTTATAACCTTTTCCAACATTTTACCCACAACTGAAGTAAGGCTCACAGGTCTATAATTACCAGGGCTGTCTCTACTCCCCTTCTTGAACAAGGGGACAACATTTGCTTTCCTCCAGTCTTCCGGCACAATTCCTGTCGACAATGACGACATAAAAATCACGGACAAAGGCTCCACAATCTCCTCCCTGGCTTCCCAGAGAATCCCAGGATAAATCCCATCTGGCCCAGGGGACTTATCTATTTTCACACTTTCCAAAATTGCTAACACCTCCTCCTTATGAACCTCAATGCCATCTAGCCTAGTAGTCTGTATCTCAGTATTCTCCTCGACAACATTTTCTTTCTCCACTGTAAATGCTGACGAAAAATATTCATTTAACACTTCCCCTATCTCCTCCGATTCCACACACAACATCCCACTACTATCCTTGATTGGCCCTAACCTATCTCTAGTCTTTCTTTTATTCCTGATATACCTATTGAAAGCCTTAGGGTTTTCTTTGATCCTATCCGCCAATGACTTCTCGTGTCCTCTCCTTGCTCTTCTTATCTCTCCCTTTAGATCCTTCCTGGCTAGCTTGTAACTCTCAAGCTCCCTAACTGAGCCTTCACGTCTCATCCTAACATAAGCCTTCTTCTTCCTCTTGACAAGCTCTTCAACCTCTTTAGTAAACCACGGCTCCCTCGCTCGACAACTTCCTCCCTGCCTGACAGGTACATACTTATCAAGGACACGCAGTAGCTGCTCCTTGAATAAGCTCCACATTTCGATTGTGCCCACCCCTGCAGTTTCCTTCCCCATCCTACGCATCCTAAATCTTGCCTAATCGCATCATAATTTCCTTTCCCCCAGCTATAATTCTTCCCTGCTGTATATGCCTGTCCCTGCCCATCGCTAAGGTAAACCTAACCGAATTGTGATCACTATCACCAAAGTGCTCACCAACTTCTAAATCTAACACCTGGCCGGGTTCATTAGCCAGTACCAAATCCAATGTGGCATCGCCCCTGGTTGGCCTGTCTACATACTGTGTCAGAAAACCCTCCTGCACACCCGGGACAAAAACAGACCCATCTAAAGTACTCGAACTATAGTATTTCCAGTCAATATTTGAAAAGATAATGTCCCCCAGAACCACTACCCTGTTACTCTCGCTCCTGTCAAGAATCATCTTTGGTATCCTTTCCTCTACATCTCTGGAACTATTTGGAGGTCTATAGAAAACTCCCAACAGAGTTACCTCTCCTCTCCTGTTTCTAACCTCGGCCCAGACTACCTCAGTAGACTTTTCCTCAAACGTCCTTTCTGCCGCTGTAATACTTTCCTTGATTAACAATGCCACACCACCCCCCCCCCCCCCACCCCCCCACTTTTCCCATCTTCTCTGTTCTTAGTGAAACATCTAAATCCCGGAACCCGCAACATCCATTCCTATCCCTGCTCTACCCATGTCTCTGAAATGACCGCAACATTGACTGGGATTCACTTAATGTTAGAGGTCAAGATAGAGCAGAATTTGTAAGGAGCATCCAGGAGGGTTTTTAGAGCAGGATGTAAATAGTCCAACTCGGGAAGGGGCCATACTGGACCTGGTGTTGGGAAATGAGCCAGGCCAGGTGGTTGACGTTTCAGTAGGGGACTACTTTGGGAATAGTGATCACAATTCCGCAAGTTTTTGAATACTCATGGACAAAGATGAGAGTGGTACTAAAGGAAGAGTGCTAAATTGGGGGAAGGCCAACTATACCAAAATTCGGCTGGAGCTGGGGAATGTCAATTGGGAGCAGATGTTTGAAGGTAAATCCACTTTTGATATGTGGGAGGCTTTTGAAGAGACGTTGATTAGCGTGCAGGAGAGACATGTTCCTGTGAAAATGAGGGATAGAAATGGCAAGATTAGGGAACCATGGATGACAGGTGAAATTGTGAGACTAACTAAGAGGAAAAAGGAAGCACACATAAGGTCTAGGCGGCTGAAGAAAGACGAAGCTTTGAAAGAATATCGGGATTGTAAGCGCAATCTGAAACGAGGAATTAAGAGGGCTAAAAGGGGTCATGAAATATCTTTAGCAAACAGGGTTAAGGAAAATCCCAAAGCCTTTTATTCATATATAAGGAGCAAGAGGGTAACTGGAGAAAGGATTGGCCCACTCAAGGACAAAGGAGGAAAGTTATGCGTAGAGTCAGAGAAAATGGGTGAGATTCTGAACGAGTACTTTGCATCGGTATTCACCGAGGAGAGGGACATGACGGATGTTGAGGTTAGGGACAGATGTTTGATTACTCTAGGTCAAGTCGGCATAAGGAGGGAGGAAGTGTTGGGTATTCTAAAAGGCATTAAGGTGGACAAGTCCCCAGGTCCGGATGGGATCTATCCCAGGTTTCTGTGGGAAGCGAGAGAGGAAATAGTTGGGGCCTTAACAGATATCTTTGCAACATCCTTAAACACGGGTGAGGTCCCGGAGGACAGGAGAATTGCTAATGTTGTCCCCTTGCTTAAGAAGGGTAGCAGGGATAATCCAGGTAATTATAGACCGGTGAGCCTGACATCAGTGGTAGGGAAGCTGCTGGAGAAGATACTGAGGGATAGGATCTATTCCCATCTGGAAGAAAATGGGCTTATCAGTGATAGGCAACATGGTTTTGTGCAGGGAAGGTCATGTCTTACCAACTTAATAGAATTCTTTGAGGAAGTGACAAAGTTGATTGATGAGGGAAGGGCTGTAGATGTCGTATACATGGACTTCAGTAAGGCGTTTGATAAGTTTCCCCATGGTAGGCTGATGGAGAAAGTGAAGGCGCATGGGGTCCAAGGTGTACTAGCTAGATGGGTAAAGAACTGGCTGGGCAACAGGAGACAGAGAGTAGCAGTCGAAGGGAGTTTCTCAAAATGGAGACGTGTGACCAGTGGTGTTCCACAGGGATCTGTGCTGGGATCACTGTTGTTTGTGATATACATAAATGATTTGGAGGAAAGTATAGGTGGTCTGATTAGCAAGTTTGCAGACGACACTCAGATTGGTGGAGTTGCAGATAGTGAAGGGGACTGTCAGAGAAGACAGCAGAATATAGATAGACTGGAGAGTTGGGTAGAGAAATGGCAGATGGAGTTCAATCAGGGCAAATGCGAGCTGATGCATTTCGGAAGATCCAATTCAAGAGTGAACAATTCAGTAAATGGAAATGTCCTGGGGAAAATTGATGTACAGAGAGATTTGGGTGTTCAGGTCCATTGTTCCCTGAAGGTGGCAACGCAGGTCAATAGAGTGGTCAAGAAGGCATACGGCATGCTTTCCTTCATCGGACGGGGTATTGAGTACAAGAGTTGGCAGGTCATGTTACAGTTGTATAGGACTTTGGTTCGGCCACATTTGGAATACTGCGTACAGTTCTGGTCGCCACATTACCAAAAGGATGTGGATGCTTTGGAGAGGGTGCAGAGGAGGTTCACCAGGATGTTGCCTGGTATGGAGGGCGCTAGCTATGAAGAGAGGTTGAGTAGATTAGGATTATTTTCATTAGAAAGACGGAGGTTGAGGGGGGACCTGATTGAGGTGTGCAAAATCATGAGAGGTATAGACAGGGTGGATCGCAAGAAGCTTTTTCCCAGAGTGGGGGATTCAATTACAAGGGGACACGAGTTCAAAGTGAAAGGGGAAAAGTTTAGTGGGGATATGCGTGGAAAGTTCTTTACACAGAGGGTAGTGGGTGCATGGAACGCATTGCCAGCGGTGGTGGTAGACGCGGGCACGATAGCGTCTTTTAAGATGTATCTAGACAGATACATGAATGGGCAGGAAGTAGAGAGATACAGACCCTTAGAAAATACGCGACAGGTTTAGATAGAGGATTTGGATTGGCGTAGGCTTGGAGGGCCGAAGGGCCTGTTCCTGTGCTGTAATTTTCTTTGTTCTTTGTAAATAGGGAGGGGGCTTTCCGCTACCCACCCTGGCTTTCCCAAGAGCACTTTTCCTACCTACACCTAACCCAGGAGCAGTGTGTGAGCTGACTCTGATTCAATAAGGAGGTGGTCACATAGCAGTGTCACCTCCTGTAACACGACCTGGAGCCTCACACCAGGGTGAGGACGGAGCTGTCCATCACCGTTCAGGTCACAGTTTCATTGAACTTCTCTGTATCTGGATCTTCCCAGGCAGCAGCGTGTGACGTATCCATTGTCTATCTATATGCTGTCCAATGATGTATCTGCTGGTTAATGGAGGCCATCTATGTCGGGTGAGGTGAATATATAATTTTCACCTCCGCAGGGTGAAGCAGGGTGAGAGGTCACGTGGCTTTGTCAGGGTAGCGGGATTCCTGCTGGTGGAGGTGGCTCTGCGCGGCCCGAATGTCAATGGGGAGAGGTACAGGAACTTAAAGAACTCTCACTCCATTAATGTACAGTTAGTGTGTGAGCATGCCCAGTACATCATGTTGGTGAATGTCCACTATCCTGGCAGCAGTCACCACACCTTCATTCTGAAGCAGGCAGCCGGTCCCAACACTTCGGGCCTCTATGCAGAACCAGAATGTGGCTCCTCGGAGACAATGCCTACCTCACTCTGTACATCACTCCTAATTCAACCCCCAGCATCAATGCCAACCAACCGCATGAAAATAACCCGTGTATAATGTGAGCAATGGAGTCACCAGGAACATGGTGGAACAGACCATCGGTGTGATGAAGCAATGCTTCCAATGTCTGAACCGCTCGTGGGGAGCCCTCCAGTAATCACTGGAGCAGGTGTCCAAGTTCATGGTGTTCTGCTGCATCCTTCATTTCATCACCATCATGAGGACACAGGCATTGGCACCTGGAATCCGGAGGCTACCTCAGGAGGAGGAGTGAAGGAGGATATTTCCTGGATGCCTTTGAACCGGGCAGGCTGTCGGAGAGACCCTGCTAGAATTTCGGTTCCCACAGGAGAACTTCCCTTTCCCACCATGGATCCTCCATTCTCCCCCATTACACCCATCTGAGACACCCCATCACAGTGTCCTGCAATAAAAAAACACCAACAAAAACCTTTTCATTGACATCTTTATCCAATAACACATCCAATTATACAAGCAAAGCTGGACCATTCACCCTTGAATATTCCCTTAGTGCCTGTCTTGTGGATCCCTCGACTTGTCTAGTGCTCCTACACAGTGTTTCCCCAGTGACTGCAGCATGGATGGTGGAAGGCTGCTGACTTTCGCTGGGGGAGACTGCAGATGGCCTTGCAGGACGTCCTCGAGCAGCTCTGGGCCTTGAGGGCACGGATTCAGACTGCACCACCACGACATGGGCAGCCGCAGCCTGGGCTGGCTAATGGGTAACAGCAAGGACATTGGTGGAGTGACAGTGAAAGGAGAACAAATACTGTCATCCTGAGAGAGGACAGCAGGTTCATGCTCCACGGAGACACTGTCACTCCCACGGGGCGACATCTCAGTAATCTTAGTAATCTACTGGATCACAGATTGCTGGACTGCTGTGAGTGCCTGCAAACCCCTTTGTGCAGTGAGATCCACAGCCATGATGACAGCAGTCTGATCCTGCATGGCAGCAAGCAGTCTGAGTTTCCACTGCATCACAGAGACGTTGGTTGTCTGCCGTCTGTGCTGCAGTGGAAGCTGAGACAATGGTTACCAGACACTGTATCAAGGCTGGGTCCGCTAGTGCTGTCATAGAGTTAGTGACCACTTCCACAGGGGAAAAAATGGGCTTCAAGCTCTCTGCAATGTATTGTGCCATGTTGGAGCTGGACTCCTCCATGTTCTTTGATAGTGGCAACAGACTGTCTGACAGGCCTGTCAATGGACAAAGTATCTCAGTGTCCATATCCATCAGCATTCTCCTGTATGCTGCTCCAGCAAAGTTCATATCTGAGTCCTGTGTATTATAACTCATTTGTGACATTGCCCTCCGGTCATCTGACACATGAACTATCCTTTCCCCCTGGCCTGGCTGCAGCTCACTCGTGCTCGGTACCTCACCACGTGTAGATTCTGACTCTTTACCAGCCTCTAAAGCACACACAGTGTAAGTATTTGATCTGTTGTCTGTGAGTATTAGACCAAGTGATGGGGCTTCACCATCAGTGCTGTGCTGCTGCTCTCTCTCTGTCTCCTGGAGCTGCTGTGACTGGGAAGCTGGCAGTTTTCAGTTATCGTTGGAAAGTATAAATCAGAATTGGAATGTTGGGGTGAGGGATTGGGGGTGGGATGAAAAGCAGGAGGTCCATGATCCCATCTGCAGCTTGGACATCATCCCAGACAGCAGGATGAGGTGGAGGTAGGAGTTAAAAAGGGACATAAGGCAGGAACATAGCAACAGCCTGAATGCTGTCGGCGAGGCCGGATACCACGGGCTCTGTGACAGCCAGTCCCATGATGTAGAGAACCATCTCCTCCCTCAGGCTCAGGGGATGAAGATATGCCTGGCCCTCGCTTGTTCACTTCTGCCCCCTGTGATTATGGGCCACCTTGTCCTGTAAGAGAGGGGGTGGAATATCAGTAATTGTGTTTCACAGTGTTTGTGTGATGTGCCTTCCATAGCTCAATAGCTGGAGGTATGTGGAGACAGTGAGATGTGGGTGTGAGGCTGGTATCAGTGGAAGGTGTGTGAGGGTGAGGTGGAGTATGTGAATGTTATGTGTGAGTCCTGAGTGTTAGGGACAGCTGATGGGTGAGTGATGGGGGTGTGGTACATTGAGCAGTGTGAGAGGTTGAAAGATATTATTGAATCTGCTTCCATCATGTTTTCAGGCAATGAATTCCAGATCCCAACAACTTGCTGTGTCAGAAAATTCTCCTCATTTCACCTCTGGTTCTTTGTCAATTACCTTCAATCTGTGTCTTCTTAATACTGCACTTTCTGACACTGGAAACAGTTTCACATTAATTACCTTATCAAAACCCCTCATGATTTTGAATTCTATATTAAATCTCCCCTTACCCGTCAGTGCTCTAAAGAGAACAATCCCAGCTTTTCCAATCTCTCCACATAACTGAATTCCCAGATCCCTGGTACCATTCCAGAAAATCACTCAGTATCTTCACTCAGTCCTTAACATCCTTACCAAACCGTGGTGATCAGAATTGGACACAATTCTCCAGCTGGGATCTAACCAATGATGTATAAACATCAGCATTTCCTCCTGAGTTTTATTACTCTGTATCTCTCTCTCTAACACCTAAGACACTACATGTTACCTTCAAAGATCTACAAAGAACAAAGAACAAAGATAATTACAGCACAGGAACAGGCCCTTCGGCCCTCCAAGCCTGCGCCGATCCAGATCCTCTCTCTAAACATGTCGCCTATTTTCTAAGGTTCTGTATCTCTTTTCTTCCTGCCCATTCATGTATCTGTCCAGATACATCTTAAAAGACTCCATCGTGCCCGCGTCTACCACCTCCGCTGGCAACGCGTTCCAGGTGCCCACCACCCTCTGCGTAAAGAACTTTCCACGCATATCCCCCCTAAACATTTCCCCTTTCACTTTGAACTCGTGTCCTCTAGTAATTGAAACCCCAACTCTGGGAAAAAGCCTCTTGCTGTCCACCCTGTCTATACCTCTCATGATTTTGTACACCTCAATCAGGTCCCCCCTCAACCTCCGTCTTTCTAATGAAAATAATCCTAATCTACTCAACCTCTCTTCATAGCTAGCGCCCTCCATACCAGGCAACATCCTGGTGAACCTCCTCTGCACCCTCTCCAAAGCATCCACATCCTTTTGATAATGTGGCGACCAGAACTGTACGCAGTATTCCAAATGTGGCCGAACCAAAGTCCTATACAACTGTAACATAACCTGCCAACTCTTGTACTCAATGCCCTGTCCGATGAAGGAAAGCATGCCGTATGCCTTCTTGACCACTCTATTTACCTGCGTTGCTACCTTCAGGGAACAGTGGACCTGAACACCCAAATCTCTCTGGACATCAATTTTCCCCAGGACTTTTCCATTTACTGTATAGTTCACTCTTGAATTGGATCTTCCAAAATGCATCACCTCGCATTTGCCCTGATTGAACTCCATCTGCCATTTCTCTGCCCAACTCTCTAATCTATCTATATTCTGCTGTATTCTCTGACAGTCCCCTTCACTATCTGCTACTCCACCAATCTTAGTGTCGTCTGCAAACTTGCTAATCAGTCCACCTATACTTTCCTCCAAATCATTAATGTATATCACAAACAACAGTGGTCCCAGCACGGATCCCTGTGGAACACCACTGGTCACACGTCTCCATTTTGAGAAACTCCCCTCTACTGCTACTCTCTGTCTCCTGTTGCCCAGCCAGTTCTTTATCCATCTAGCTAGTACACCTTGGACCCCAAGCGCCTTCACTTTCTCCATCAGCCTGCCATGGGGAACCTTATCAAACGCCTTACTGAAGTCCATGTATATGACATCGACAGCCCTTCCCTCATCAATCAACTTTGTCACTTCCTCAAAGAATTCTATTAAGTTGGTAAGACATGACCTTCCCTGCACAAAACCATGTTGCCTATCACTGATAAGCCCATTTTCTTCCAAATGGGAATAGATCCGATCCCTCAGTATCTTCTCCAGCAGCTTCCCTACCACTGACGTCAGGCTCACCGGTCTATAATTACCTGGATTATCCCTGCTACCCTTCTTAAACAAGGGGACAACATTAGCAATTCTCCAGTCCTCCGGGACCTCACCCGTGTTTAAGGATGCTGCAAAGATATCTGTTAAGGCCCCAGCTATTTCCTCTCTCGCTTCCCTCAGTAACCTGGGATAGATCCCATCCGGACCTGGGGACTTGTCCACCTTAATGCCCTTTAGAATACCCAACACTTCCTTCCTCCTTATGCCGACTTGACCTAGAGTAATCAAACATCTGTTCCTAACCTCAACATCCGTCATGTCCCTCTCCTCGGTGAATACCGATGCAAAGTACTCGTTTAGAATCTCACCCATTTTCTCTGAGTCCAAGCATAACATTCCTCCTTTGTCCTTTAGTGGGCCAATCCTTTCTCTAGTTACCCTCTTTCTCCTTATATATGAATAAAAGGCTTTGGGATTTTCCTTAACCCTGTTTGCTAAAGATATTTCATGACCCATTTTCGCCCTCTTAATTCCTCCTTTCAGATTGGTCCTACATTCCTGATATTCTTTCAAAGCTTCGTCTTTCATCAGCCGCCTACACCTTATGTATGCTTCCTTTTTCCTCTTAGCTAGTCTCACAATTTCACCTGTCATCCATGGTTCCCTAATCTTGCCATTTCTATCCTTCATTTTCACAGGAACATGTCTCTCCTGAACGCGAATCAACCTCTCTTTAAAAGCCTCCCACATATCACATGTGGATTTACCTTCAAACAGCTGCTCCCAATCTACATTTCCCAGCTCCTGCCGAATTTTGGTATAGTTGGCCTTCCCCCAATTTAGCACTCTTCCTTTAGGACCACTCTCGTCTTTGTCCATGAGTATTTTAAAGCTTACGGAATTGTGATCACTATTCCCAAAGTAGTCCCCTACTGAAACTTCAACAACCTGGCCGGGCTCATTCCCCAACACCAGGTCCAGTATGGCCCCTTCCCGAGTTGGACTATTTACATACTGCTCTAGAAAACCTTCCTGGATGCTCCTTACAAATTCTGCTCTATCTGGACCTCTAACACTAAGCGAATCCCAGTCAATGTTGGGAAAATTAAAATCTCCTATCACCAGCACCCTGTTGCTCCTACATCTTTCCATAATCTGTTTACATATTTGTACCTCTATCTCACGCTCGCTGTTGGGAGGCCTGTAGTACAGCCCCAACATTGTTACCGCACCCTTCCTATTTCTGAGTTCTGTCCATATTGCCTCACTGCTCGAGTCCTCCATAGTGCCCTCCTTCAGCACAGCTGTGATATCCTCTTTGACCAGTAATGCAACTCCTCCACCCCTTTTACCTCCCTCTCTATCCCGCCTGAAGCATCGATATCCTGGGATATTTAGTTGCCAATCATGCCCTTCCCTCAACCAAGTCTCAGTAATAGCAATAACATCATACTCCCAGGTACTAATCCAAGCCCTAAGTTCATCTGCCTTACCTACTACTCTTCTTGCATTAAAACAAATGCACCTCAGACCACCAGTCCCTTTATATTCATCATCTGCTCCCTGCCTGTTCTTCCCCTTAGTCACACTGACTTCATTATCTAGTTCCTTACAGGCTTTTGTTACTACCTCCTTACTGTCAACTGACCTCAATTGGTTCCCATCCCCCTGCCACATTAGTTTAAACCCTCCCCAACAGCGTTAGCAAAAGCACCTCCAAGGACATTGGCTCCAGTCCGGCCCAGGTGTAGACCGTCCAATTTGTAATAGTCCCACCTCCCCCAGAACCGGTCCCAATGCCCCAAAAATCTGAACCCCTCCTTCCTGCACCATCTCTCAAGCCACGCATTCATCCTGACTATTCTTTCATTTTTACTCTGACTATCACGTGGCACTGGTAGTAATCCTGAGATTACTACCTCTGAGGTCCTACTTTTTAACTTGGCTCCTAACTCCCTAAACTCTGCTTGTAGGACCTCATCCCGTTTTTTACCTATATCATTAGTGCCTATGTGTACAATGACAACTGGCTGTTCACCCTCCCCCTTTAGAATGTTCTGCAGCCGATCTGAGACGTCCCTGACCCGTGCACCTGGGAGGCAACATACCATTCGGGAGCCTCGTTTTCGACCACAACCGCCTATCTACTCCCCTTACAATCGAATCCCCTACGACTATAGCCCTTCCACTCTTTTTCCCGCCCTTCTGAACAGCAGAGCCAGCCACGGTGCCATGGACCTGGCTACTGCTGCCTTCCCCTGGTGAGCCATCTCCCTCAACAGTATCCAAAACGGTATACTTGTTTTGGAGGGAGATGACCACAGGGGACTCCTGCGCTGCCTTCCTGCTCTTTCTCTGCCTTTTGGTCACCCATTCCCTTTCTCCATCAGCAATCCTAATCTGCGGTGTGACCAATTCACTAAACGTGCTATCCACGACCTCCTCAGCATCGCGCATGCTCCAAAGTGAGTCCATCTGCAGCTCGAGAGCCGTCATGCGGTCTAACAAGAGCTGCAGCTGGACACACGTCCTGCACGTGAAGGAGTCAGGAACATCGGCCATGTCCCTGAGCTCCCACATTGAGCAAGAGGAGCATGACACGGGTCTGAGATCTCCTGCCATTTTTAATCTTAAGCTTAATTTAGTTAAATGAAAAAGGAACGAAAAGTTTTTACCAATCACGATAAAACCAGAGAAATAGAAAAAGCCTTACCTTATAAACACCCCACCGAGTCCTTTTTTCTTTTTGGTTAGTGGAGGAGGGCGGGTGGGAGACACGACAAGTGTGGTGTCTCGGGTTCAGAAACCGCCCAAATATATAGTGTTTTACTTACCCAGTAGCCCCCTGGCCACCGCCGAAAAACAAAAGGAAATTAAATTTACTTTCAAACTGACCTTCCCAGCTGCTCACTCGCTCACTCGCTGCTCCCGAAAAAGCTGCTGCAATGAAAGGAAAGTTATTTTAAACCGCCCAAATATATAGTGTTTTACTTACCCAGCAGCCCCCTGGCCACCGCCGAAAAACAAAAGGAAATTAAATTTACTTTCAAACGGACTTTCCCAGCTGCTCACTCGCTCACTCGCTGCTCCCGAAAAAGCTGCTGCAATGAAAGGAAAGTTATTTTAAACCGCCCAAATATATAGTGTTGTACTTACCCAGCAGCCCCCTGGCCACCGCCGAAAAACAAAAGGAAATTAAATTTACTTTCAAACTGACCTTCCCAGCTACTCACTCGCTCACTCACTGCTCCCGAAAAAGCTGCTGCAATGAAAGGAAAGTTATTTTAAACCGCCCAAATATATAGTGTTGTACTTACCCAGCAGCCCCCTGGCCACTGCCGAAAAACAAAAGGAAATTAAATTTACTTTCAAACTGACCTTCCCAGCTACTCACTCGCTCACTCGCTGCTCACGAAAAAGCTGCTGCACTGAAAGGAAAGTTATTTTAAACCACCCAAATATATAGTGTTGTACTTACCCAGCAGCCCCCTGGCCACCGCCGAAAAACAAAAGGAAATTAAATTTACATTCAAACTGACCTTCCCAGCTACTCACTCGCTCACTCGCTGCTCACGAAAAAGCTGCTGCACTGAAAGGAAAGTTATTTTAAACCGCCCAAATATATAGTGTTTTACTTACCCAGCAGCCCCCTGGCCACCGCCGAAAAACAAAAGGAAATTAAATTTACTTTCAAACTGACCTTCCCAGCTGCTCACTCGCTGCTCCCGAAAAAGCTGCTGCAATCTGTGTGTGTACACGCCACTTCTCTCGAATCCTTCACCCGATTTATAATGGTACCATTGAGTTTATATTGTTTCTCCACATACTTCCTACCCAAATGTCTCACTTCACACTTCACTGTGTTAAATTACATCTGCCATGTTCCTGTCCATTTCACCAGTCAGTCTCTGTCCTGCTGAAGTCTGTTACTATCCTTCTCACTGTTTATTAACATTTCTGAGTTTCCTGCCCTCTGAAAACTTTGACATTATCCTCTCTGTACACAAGCCCATTGCATTAACATACAGCAACAGTGATTCCAACAGTGACGCTGGGGAACTGCACTTTGTCCTTCCCTCCAGACTGATCAACAACCATTCTCTACTACTGTCTGCTTTCTGTCACTGACCTAATTTCCTGCATGCTGGCATTGAAAATAAAAAAAGGACTTCCATTTATGTAACGCCTTCATGATCACTGCATGTACCAACGAGTAATTTTTAACGTTTAGTCAGTCTTGTAAATGCAGGAAAAACACAGTCAATTTCTGCACAGCAAGATCCTACAAGTAGCAGTGTGATCATGATCAGATCTGTTTTTGTGATGTTGAATTGAGGTGTAAATGTTGACCAGGACACTGGGAATAATTCCCCTGACCTTCTAAATAATTCCATGGGATCTTTACATCCACCTGAGTGGGCAACACGGGGCCTGGCTTTACCTTTTCGTTGATAAGGCGGCACCTCTGACAGTGCAACACTCCCTCAGTACTGCACTGCAGTGTCAGCCTTGATTCTTGTCATCAAGTCCTGCAGTGACACTTGATCCTAGAAGCTTGTGATTGAAAGGGGAGAGAGCTACAAACTGAGCCACTGCTGACATTGGTCCTTTAATCCCATGTGTTTCTAATTTGGTAACACGGCTGTTCTGTGGTAATTTATCAAACAGCTGCTGAAAGGATAGGAATATTGGGAATGTACAGGCAGGAACAATCATAGAATCATAGAAGAGCACAGCCCTGAATGATGTCATTCGGCCCATCAAGTCAGTGCTGAACCCTTTCAAAGAGCAATCCAGTTAGTCCCAGTCCCTGACTCTTTCACTATATCCGAATATTTTTTCTTCTTCAGATATTTATCCAATTCCCTTTTGGGATCTACTATTGAATCTGTATCCATCAGCCTATCAGACAGAGCATCCCAAATCCAAACCACTCAGACACAAAAATCCTCATGTCTGCTTCTTTTACCAATCGCCTTAAATCTATGTCTCTGATTACCGGTCCCTTGGACATTGGAAACAGTTTCTCTTTATTTAATTTATCTAAACACTTCCTAATGTTAAACAGCTCAATCGAATCTCCTCTGAAAGTTCTCTGCTCGAAGCAGAACAACCCCAGCTACATAACTGTCATCCCTCATGCCTGCACAAATTCTCGTAAAACAGTTCTTTACCCTCTCCGAAGGTTTCATGACCTTCCTAAAGTGTGGTTCCCAGTATTCGACAAAAGACTTCAGGTGCAGCTGAACTAGTATTTTATATATGTTTCACATAATGTCCTTGCTTTTGCTTTTTTTGCCTCTATTTATAAAATCGAGGATTCCATATATTTATTAACGGTTTGGCTACAAAGATTTGTGTACAAATACTCCAGGTGTCTCTGTTATTTCACCACCTTTATAGTTATACCATTTAACTTGTATTGTCTCTCCTCATTCCTCCTTTCAAAATGCATTAACTCACACATCTGCAATGCCAATTAAATATTGAGAAGATTGAAGCCATTGCTTTCTGTCTCTGCTTCAAATATTTCCTAGCTACATACTCCATCCCTCTCCTTTGTAAATGTTTGAGACAAAGCCAAACTGTTCACACACTTTGTTACATAGTTAACCTTGAGATGCCTTGCGATGAGCTTCTGACCAAATATTCACACCATCAATAAAATGGCTTATTTTCACCCGCGGTGGAGTGGCATTTCTGGTTAAAAAGGAAAGTAATACAATAGTGAGGAAGGATATGAGAGCTGATGATGTGGAGTCTGTATGGGTAGAGCTGAGAAACACTAAGGGGCAAAACACGTTAGTGGGGGTTATATATAAACCCCCAAACTGTGGTGGTGATGTGGGAATGGTCTTAAACCGGAAATTAGAGATGCATGTGATAAAGCAACATCTGTAATTATGGGTGACTTAAATCTGCATAGAGATTGGTCAAATCAAATTTGTCACAATAACGTGGAGGAGAAATTACTGGAGTGTATACGGGATGGTTTTCTGGACCAATATGTTGAGGAACCAACTAGAGAACAGGCCATCCCATACTGGGTATTGTGTAAAGAGAGAGGAATAAATGGCAATCTAGTTGTGTGAAATCCCTTGAGGATGAGCGACCATAATATAATAGAATATGTCATGAAGAACGCCAACGGGGACGTCAGAGGAGAGCTGCAAGCTGATTGGTTGGGTGAGGAGCAGGTATTAGTGCATGTAGATATCTTTAAAAAAGTGAAAAGTTTATTTTTGTGGGAAAAGAACTCTGGTGATAAGGTGAGTACTACTGAAGTGTTTCTTTTTTTAATTCAGTGTAGTTTATTAAGAATCTTAGATTGAAGTGGGTAGAAAAAGACCCCTCATGTAATTAGTATTTTTTTTAATTAAGGGTGTAACTAATTAATCTAAGGGTAGGTCATGACAGGAGAGTTCAGCCCCGTGATCTGCTCCTCCTGCCCTTTGTGGGAAATCAGGGAGGCTTCCAGTGTCCCGAGTGAGCATGTGTGCAGGAAGTGGGTCCATCTGCAACTACTGGCGACCCGCATTATGGAGATGGAGCTGCAGGTGAATTCACTGTGGAGCATCCATAATGCTGAGGAAGTCGTGGATAACATGTTTAGCGAGGTGGTCACACCGCAGATAATAGCTGCACAGGCAGAAAAGGGATGGGTGACCACCAGACAGAGTAGTAGGCGCAGGCAGGTAGTGCAGGAGTCCCCTGTGGCCACCACCTCTCAAACAGATAGACCGCTTTGGATACTGTTGGGGGGGATGACCTCCTAGGGGAATGCAGCAGCAGCCAGGCCCATGGGACCACAGAGGTCCCTGCCTCACAGCAGGGGAGGAAAAAGGGTGTAAGAGCTATCATGATAGGGAATTCTATCGTAGAGGGGTGCAGGTAGGCGTTTCTGTGGCCGCAAAAGAGACACCAGGATGGTATGTTGCCTCCCTGCTGCTAGGGTCAAGGATGTCCCGGAGTGGCTGCAGGAAATTCTGAAAGGGGAGAGTGAGCAGCCAGAGGTCGTGTCCATATTGGTGCTAACGACATAGACAGGAAGAGAGCTGAGGTCCTGCACAGTGAATATAGGGAGTTAGGCAGAAGGTTAAAAAGTAGAACCTCCAGGGGTAATCTTAGGATTTGGCCTAACCATCAGCCTCAAGAAAATGAACATCATGGGACAGGATGTCAGAAATGCTCCATCCATCAATATTGGCGACCACGCTCTGGAAGTGGTTCAAGAGTTCACCTACCCAGGCTCAACTATCATCAGTTACCTGTCTCTAGATGCAGAAATCAACAAGCGCACGGGAAAGGCTTCCACTGTTGTGTCCAAACAGGCCAAGAGAGTGTGGCAAAATGGCGCACTGAAACGGTACACAAAAGTCCGAATGTATCAAACCTGTGTCCTCAGTACCTTGCTCTATGACAGCGAGGCCTGGACAACGTATGTCAGCCAAGAGCGACGTCTCAATTCAGTCCATCTTCGCCGCCTCCGGAGAATGCCTGGCATCAGGTGGCAGGACCGTATCTCCAACACAGAAGTGGAACAGATACGAAGAAGGGTCACTGACCCGAAACGTTAACTCTGCTTCTCTTTCCACAGATGCTGCCCGACCTGCTGAGTGATTCCAGCATTTCTTGTTTTTGTTTCAGATTTCCAGCATCCACAGTATTTTGCTTTTATTTTAATCTCTCCGATGAGATAGTTGAGGTAAATGTAGAGGTTAATGCAAGCAAGTCCAGTAGGCGGGCCTGGCAGTGGCCTGACAGGGAGTGTGGAATGTCTGGTCGGCTAAACTGCAAGGACTTTAATGCAAGAGGCCTTACAGGTAAGGCAGATGAACTCAGAGCATGGATCAGTACATGGGATTGTGAGATTATAGCTATTACAGAAACGTGGTTGAGGGATAGGCAAGACTGGCAGCTCAATGTTACGGGGTACCGATGCTTCAGTTGGAGGGAAGAGAGGATGGGGAGTTGCACTATTGATTAGGGAGCATAACACGGCAGTAGTTAGAGAGGATATCTCGGGGGTAACGTCCAGTGAGGCCATATGAGTGGAGCTCAGAAATAAGCAAGGGGTGATCTCTTTGATGGGATTATACTGTAGGCCCCCCAATAGTCAGAGGGAATTCGAGGAGCATACATGCAGGGAAATCACAGATAGGTGTAGGAATTTTCGGGTTGTAATAGTAAGTGATTTTAACTTTCCTAATATTGACTGGGACTGCCTTTGTGCTAAGGGATCAGATGGGCAAGAATTTGTTAAGTGTGTCCAGGATAGTTTTATGAAACATTATGTGGATGGCCCTACGAGAGAAAAGGCTACACTCGACATCCTCTTTGGAAATGAGGATGGGCAGGTGGATGATGTGTTAGTGAGGGAGCAATTTGGGACCAGTGACCATAACTCTATTAGCTGCAAGATAGTTATGGAAGAGGATAGGACTGGTCCTCAGGATGAAGTCCTAAATTGGAGGAAGTTTAATTTCGATGGCAACAGACAGGAACTCTCAAAGGTTGAATGGGAGAGGTTGTTTACAGGTAAAGGGACGTCTGGCAAGTGGGAGGCTTTTCAAAGTGAGATAGGAAGAGTTATGGGCCGGCATATTCCTGTTAGATGGAAGGGCAAGGCTGGCAAGTTTAGGGAACCTTGTTTGATGAGGGATGTTGAGGGTCAGGTTAGGACAAAGAAGGAGGCATATGTCAGCTATAGGCAGCGGGGATCAAACGAGTCCCTCCAGGAGTACAGTGGATGTAGGAGTGCACTCAAGAAAGAAATTAGGAGGAAGAAAAGGGGCCATGAGATTTCCCTGGCAGATAAGATAATGAGAATCCTAAAATATTCTATAAGTATATTAAGAGTAAAAGGGTAGCTCGGGTGAGAGTCGGTCCCCTTAAGGATCAGTGTGGTAATCTACGCGTGCAGCCACGGGAAATGGGCGAGGTCTTAAATGAATACTTCTCATCTTTATTTACCATGGAGACGACATGGAAGCCAGTGAGTTCAAGGGAGGGAACAGCGATATCCTGGAGCATATCAACATTACAAAGGAGGCAGTGTTGGAGGTTTTGAAGCGCATTAAGGTAGATAAATTCCCAGGGACTGACCAGATGTATCCTAGGATGCGATGGGAAGAAAGGAAGGATATTCCTGGAGCCCGAGCAGAGATTTTTGCATTTTCGTTAGCCACGGGTGAGGTACCGGAAGATTGGAGCATAGCTAATGTTGTGCCTTTATTGAAGAAGGGCAGCAGTGATAAGCCAGGGAACTACAGGCCGGTGAGCCTCACATCAGTGGTGGGAAAGTTATTGGAAGGGATTCTGACAGACAAGATTTATATACATTTGGAAAGGCAACGTCTGATTAGGGATAGTCAGCATGGCTTTGTGCATGGGAATCATGTCTCAGGAATTTGATTGCGTTTTTTGGGGAGGTGACCAAAAGGATTGACGCGGGCAGGGCGATGGACGTTGTCTACATGGACTTTAGCAAGGCCTTTGACAAGGTCCCGCATGGTCGGCTGGTCCAGAAGGTTCAAACACATGGGATCCAGGGTGTGCGAGCCAATTGGATACAAATTTGGCTTGGTGATCGGCTGGTAGTGGGGGGTTGTTTTTCAGATTGGAGGCTTGTGAACAGTGGTGTGCCACAGGCATCGGTTCTGGGCCCTCTCTTGTTTGTCATATATATTAATTACTTGGATATGAATGTAGGCAGCATGATTGGTAAGTTTGCAGATGAAACAAAAATTGATGGAATAGTAGAAAGTGAAGAAGGTTGTCTGAGGTTACAACAGGATATCGGTAAACTTGGAAAGTGGGCAAGGGTTTGGCAAATGGAATTTAATGCAGACAAGTGCGCAGTGATGCATTTTGGGAAGTTAAACCAGGGCAGGACATATACAATGAATGACAGGGCCTGGGGAGTGTTGTTGAGAAGAGAGACCTTGGGGTGCAAGTGCATAGTTCCCTGAATGTGGCAACACAGGTAGACAGGGTGGTGAAGAAGGTGTATGGCATGCTTGTCTCCATCAACTGCGGCATGGAGTACAAGAGTTGGGACGTCATGTTACAGTTGTACATAACATTGTTTATTCCGCATTTGGAGTACAGTGTGCAGTTCTAGTCGCAGCACTACAGGAAAGATGTGATTAAGCTAGAGAGGGTGCAGAAAAGATTTATAAGGATGTTGCCTGGTTTGGAGGGCTTGAGTTATAAAGAGAGATTGGGTAGGCTGGGTGTGTTTTCCCTGGAGCAAAGACGGCTGAGAGGGGACATGATGGCGGTATATAAAATTATGAGAGGCATAGACAGAGCAGGTAGGCAGAGTCTGTTTCCCATGGTAGGGGTGACTAAAACTAGAGGACATGGATTTAAGATGAAAGGGAGGAGGTTTAAAGGGGATTAAAAGGGTAAATTTTACACACAAAGAATAATGTGTATCTGGAATGAGCTGCCAGAGGAGGTGGTGGAGGCAGGAACAGTAGCCACATTTAAGAGTCATCTGGACAGGTATTTGAATGGGCAAAGCATAGACGGATATGGAATTAATGCAGGCACGTGGAACCAGTATAGATCGGCATTATGGTCGGCATGGACGCAGTGGGCCGAAGGGCCTGTTTCTATGCTGTACGAATCGATGACTCTCAGATGGATAGTGACGTAGTTGATTCTGAGACGAGGGTCGTGAATCTTAATAAAGGAAAGTATGAAGGTACGAGGCACGAGTTAGCTATGATGGATTGGGAAACGTTACTTCAAGGGATGATGGAGGAAAGGCAATGGCAATATTCAAAGAGTGCATTGATGAACTGCAACAATTGTTTACTGCTGTCTGGCGCAAAAGTAAAATGGGAAACGTAGCCAAACCATGGCTTACAAGGAAAATTAGAGATAGTATTAGATTCACGGAAGAGGCATATAAATTCGACAGAAAGGAACAACAGACCTGAGGATTGGGAGCAGTTTAGAATTCAACAAAGGAGGACCAAGGGATTGATTAATAAGGGGAAAATAAAGTACATGGGGAAGCTTGCAGGGAACATACAACCTGACTGTAAAGGTTTCTGTAGGTATGTGAAGAGGAAAGGATTGGTTAAGACAAATGTAGGTCCTTACAGTTAGAAACATGGGAATTTATTATGGGAAACAAAGAAATGGCTAACCAACTAAATGCATACTCTGATTCTGTCTTCGCAAAGGATGACACAAATATCTTACCAGAAATGTTGGGGAACACAGGGTTTAGTGAGAGGGAGGAACCGAAGGAAATCAGTATTGGTAGAGAAATTGTGTTGGGGAAGTTGATGGTATTGAAGGCCGATAAATCCTCAGGGCCTGAAAATCTACATCCCAGATTACTTAAAGAAGTGACCCTAGAAATAGTGGATGCATTGGTGGTCATCTTTCAAGATTCTTTCGACTTTGGAACAGTTCCAGCTGATTGGAGGGCAGCAAATATAACCCCACCATTTAAAAAGGGAGGTAGAAATAAAGCAGGGCATTATAGACAAGTCAGCCTGACGTCGGTAGTGGGGTAAGTTCTAGAGTCCATTATCAAAGATTTGATAGCAGAGCACTTGGAGAACAGTGTTAGAATCGGATAGAGTCAGCATGGATTTACGAAAGGGAAATCATGCTTGATAAATCTATTAGAATTCTTCGAAGATGTAACTAAAAGAGTGGATGAGGGGGATCCAGATAATATGTTTTATTTGGACTTTCAGAAGGCTTTCGACAAAGTCCCACATAAGAGATTAGTGAGTAAAATTAAAGCGCATGTGTGTAGTGGTAGTGTATTGCGATAGATAGAACATTGGTTGGCAGATGGAAAAAAAGAGTAGTGATAAACGAATCTTTTTCCAAATGGCAGGCAGTGATTAGTGGGGTACCACAGGGATCGGTGCTCGGGCCCCAGCTATTCACACTCCATATTTATGATTTAGATGAGGGAACTAAATGTAATATCTCCAATTTTTCAGAAGACACAAAACTGGGTGGGAGGGTGAGTTGTGAGGAGGATGCAGAGAGGCTTCCGGGTGATTTGGACAAGTTGAGTGAGTGGGCTATTGCATGGCAGATGCAGTATAATGTGAATAAATGAGAGGTTATCCACTTTGTTATCAAAAACAGGAAGGCAGATTATTATCTGAACGGCGATAAACTGAGAGAGGGCAGTATGCAACGAGACCTGGGTGTTCTCGTACACCAGTCACTGAAGGTAAGCATGCAGGTGCAACAGGCGGTAGAAAAAGGCGAATGTTATGTTGGCCTTCATAGAGACAGGATTCTAGTACAGGAGCAGGGATGTCTTGCTGCAATTATACAGGGCTTTGGTGAGGCCGCACTTGGATATTGTGTGCAGTTTTGGTCTCCTTCTCCGAGAAAGGATGTTCCTGCTATAGCGTGAGTGAAATGAAGGTTTATCAGACTGATTCCTGGGATGCCGGGACTGACGTATGAGGAGAGATAGGATTATATTCGGAAGAGTGAAGAGGGATCTCATAGAAAATTGTAACATTCTACTACTTCCACCATTCCATCCCTCAGCAACCCTCATGCATCCCATCCAGACTGGGTAAATGATCTACTTTATTGTGGTACAAAAAGTGCTGTATTGAAAAGGGTTAACTGAATCTGTTTGTTCAGTGACTGTAATTAATGTCAGTCTCCATGGACCCTAATTGTGTCACTGGAAGTTTTCCATCTTCTATTAATAAGGGGCTCCCAAGTGTTGTCCCATAGTTTCAGCTGGAACATCAACCCCGGCACAACCACAACAGAGATCAGCGGCTCCAGAGAGAGAGAAAGGATAGATCAGAATCTGAGAACAAGAGACTGGAATGTAATAACACTTGGTCAGAATCTGAGAATAATAGATTGGAATGTTACAGCAATGGATCAGAATCTGAGAACAATAGATTGGAATGTTACAACAATGGACAGGAGTTTATCCTCGGATCTTTACTACCTTTCTACATATTATGATCGGTACTCATTAAACACTCGGATCCATCTCGCACTGAAGATTATTCAATACATTTACTATCCCATCCTGGCTATTATTGGTGTCCCTGGTAAGTCTCTCTATCTAGCTATTAATTCTATAAACCAAGTTTAACAGCATTACTGCTCCTGTAATTTACTCTGCACTTTTTGCTGCCGTTGTATTCCTGGTGAATATGTCCAGCTATTAGCTCGATAAACCATTGCCAACTTTATTGGATTTCTTGACATTTGCTCTCTCATCTTTACTGCTGTTGCTGTCTCTATTTCCCGGTAGGGCATCTGTGAACCCCGTTTCACTGAAATACAGTTCCGTTATGTAAATTTTGGGAAGACTGAAGCCAGTGTCATTGGGCTCCATCACAAACTCCATCCCCCATCTGTGAAACAAATACACCACCCTGTCCAATATCTGAGGCTGAACCAGACTGTTTGCAATCGGTGTATTCTATTTAAACCTGAGCTAAGTCCATCTCCATATTCTCTCCAGTACCAACCCTGTCTATGGCCACCTCTGTAATATCCCCCACCTCCACCTCTGTCTCAGCCAATCTGCTGCAAACACCCTCACCTGTACCTCTGTTAAATCCACACTTGACTATTCCAATTCTATCCTGGTCACCCTCCCAGTTATAAACCTCCATAAACCACAGCCCATCCGGATCTCTGCTGCCTGTATCCTAACTCACACCAAATCGATCACCCATCACCCCTGTGATCACTGATCTACATTGGCTCCTGGTCTGGCAGCACCTTAATTTTAATATTCTCATTCTTGTGTTTGAATCCCTCCATGGCCTCACCCCTCCAATTAGTCCCATTCTCCTGCCCATTCTCATATTCCTGAAAATGTTTTGACTTCAATCTTTTCTCATTTCTCCTTCTGAAGTGAATCCCTTTCCCACTGTATCTGTCCCGAGCCACTATTTTAGACTCCACAGCACTACTGGTGCTGACGGTACAGAAGCTGGGATCAATAGAGAGTTGTGAACTGCACAGCCAGGCACTTCTAGTGCGGCCTGCACAGTGCCCCATGCTGGGCAGGGCTCTAGCTCAATCGTACCATGTATGTGTTGTTGCTCTGAGGATGGTTTTGAATGTGATGTCAATATACCATACCGGCAGCTTTGATGTACGTCTTTGAAACTTGGTCTGTACATGTCCACTGATCGCATGTGTTAGTCACTCTCAGCTGAACATATATTCAGCAGCATGAGGAACCCCCTCTCGTATTATTTAAAAGGACCAGGCATCCAACGTACAGATGAGGGGCTTTTGACTTATTGTAAATTTAGTGGAGGTGCTGTGAATGGTTTTCTGGAGGTGTGTTGTGAGCTGCTGCAGACATTCAGGGAGGACAGAGGATTTGGTGACCCAACTCTGGACGAGGTATGGTCTATCAGGGGGAAACAGCAGCAGCCAGAGCAGAGGCACCACGGCTGGCACTGTTGTTCTGCAGGGAGGGACAAAGCACAGAAGAGCAATAGTTATAGGGGATTCTATAGTCAGGGGCACAGATAGGCGCTTCTGTGGACATGAAAGAGACTCCATGATGGTATGTTGCCTCCCTGGTGCCAGGGTCAAGGATGTCTCTGAACGGACATGGGGCATTCTGAAGGGGAGAAGGTGAACAGCCAGAGGTTGTGGTACACATCGGTACCAATGACATAGGCAGGAAGAGTGATGAGGTCCTGCAGGGGGAGTTTAGGGAGTTAGGTGGAAAGTTAAAAAACAGTACCTCGAGGGTTGTAATCTCTGGTTTACTCCCTGTGCCACATGCCAGTGAGGCTAGAAGTAGGAAGATAGTGCAGCTAAACACGTGGCTGAGCAGCTGGTGTAGAAGGGAGGGTTTCAGATATCTGGACCATTGGGCTCTCTTCAGGGACAGATGGGACCTGTACAAAAAGGATGGGTTACATATAAACTGGAGGGGCACCAATATCCTTGCTGCAAGGTTTGCTCGCGTCACTCGGGAGGGTTTAAACTAGTGTGGCAGGGGGGTGGGAACCAGAGCAGTAGGACAGCTAGTGAAATAAATGAGGAGGACATAATAAAGAAGGCCAGTAGGACTAAGAGGAAAAGCAAGCAGGGAGATGTTTCTGAGCACAGCGGGACTGGTGGTCTGAAATGCATTTGTTTCAATGCGAGAAGTATAACAGGTAAGGCAGGTGAACTTAGAGCTTGGATTAGTACTTGGAAATATGATGTTGTTGCTATTGCAGAGACTTGGTTGAGGGAAGGGCAGGATTGGCAGCTAAATGTTCCAGGCTTTAGAAGCTTCAGGCGGGATAGAGGGGGATGTAAAAGGGGTGGGGGAGTTGCATTACTGGTTAAGGAGAATAACACAGCTGTACTGCGGGGGGGCAAATCAGAGGGGTCATGCAGCGAGGCAATATGGGTGGAGCTCAGGAATAGGAAGGGTACAGTCACGGTGTTGGAGGTTTACTACAGGCCTCCCAACAGCCAGCGGGAGGTAGAGGAGCAGATATGTAGACAGATTTAGGAAAGATGTAAAGGTAACAGGGTTGCCGTGGTGGGTGATTTTAACTTCCCCAATATTGACTGGGACTCGCTTAGTGCTAGGTGCTTGGATGGGGCAGAATTTGTGAGGAACATCCAGGAGGTCTTCTTGAAACAGTATGTATATAGTCCAACTAGGGATGGGGCCATTCTGGACCTGTTATTGGGGAATGAGCTCGGCCAGGTGGTCGAAGTTTCAGTGGGGGAGCATTCCCGGAACAGTGACCATAATTCCATAAGTTTTAAGGTACTTGTGGATAAGGATAAGAGAAGTCCTCGGGTGAAGGTGCTAAATTGGGGGAAGGCTAACTATAACAAAATTAGGCAGGATCTGAAGAATTTAGAATGGGGGCGGCTGTTTGAGGGTAAATCAACATCTGACATGTGGGACTCTTTCAAACGTCAGCTGATTAGAATCCAGGACCAGCATGTTCCTGTGAGGAAGAAAAACAAGTTTGGCAAGTTTCGGAAAGCTTGGATAACACAGGATATTGTGAGCCTCGTCAAAAAGAAAAAGGAAGCAGTTGTAAGGGCTGGATGGCGAGGAACAGACTTGAGGAATATAAAGACAGTAGGAAGGAACTTAAGCAAGGAGTCAGGAAGGCTAAAAGGGGTGATGAGAAGTCATTGGCAAACAGGATTAAGGAAAATCCCAAGGAATTTTATACATTTATAAAGAGCAAGAGGGTAACCAGTGAAAGGGTTGGCCCATTCATGGACAGAGATGGGAATCTATGCGTGGGGCCAGAGGAAATGGGCGAGGTGCTAAATGAGTACTTTGCATCAGTATTCACCAAAGAGAAGGACTTGGTGGATGATGGGCCTAGGGAAGGGAGTGCAGATAGTCTCAGTCATTTCATTATCAATAAGGAGGAGGTGTTGCGTGTCTTGCAAAGCATTAAGTTAGATAAGTCTCCAGGGCCTGACGGGATCTACCGTAGAATACTGAGGGAGGGAAGGGAAGAAATTGCTGGGGCCTTGACAGAAATCTTTGCATCCTCATTGGCTACAGGTGAGGTCCCAGAGGACTGGAGAAAAGCCAATGTTGATCCTTTGTTTAAGAAGGGTGGCAAGGATAATCCAGGAAATTATAGGCCTGTGAGCCTTACGTCAGTGGTAGGGAAATTGTTAGAGAGGATTCTTCGGGACAGGATTTACTCGCATTTGGAGACAAACGAACTTATTAGCGAGAGACACCATTGTTTTGTGAAGGGGAGGTCGTGTCTTACTAATTTGATTCAGTTTTTTGAGGAAGTGACGAAGATGATTGATGAAGGAAGGGCATTGGATGTTATCTATATGGACTTTAGTAAAGCCTCTGACAAGGTCCCGCATGGCAGACTGGTGCAAAAGGTTAAGTCACATGGGATCAGAGGTGAGCTGGCAAGATGGATACAGAAGTGGCTCGGTCATAGAAGACAGAGGGTATCAGTGGATGGGTGTTTTTCTGAATGGAGGGATGTGACTAGTGGTGTTCCGCAGGGATCAGTGCTGGGACGTTTGATGTTTGTAGTATGTGCAAATGATTCGGAGGAAAATGCAGCTGGTCTGATTAGTAAGTTTGCGGAGTTGCAGATAATAATGAGGATTGTCAGAAGATACAGCAGGATATAGATCGGTTGGAGACTTGGGCGGAGAAATGGCAGATGGAGTTTAATCTGGACAACTGTGAGGTAATGCATTTTGGAAGGTCTAATGCAGGTGGGAGGTATACAGTAAATGGCAGAACCCTTAGGAGTATTGACAGGCAGAGAGATCTGGGCGTACAGGTCCACATGTCACTGAAAGTGGCAACGCAGGTGGATAAGGTATTCAAGAAGGCATACAGCATGCTTGCCTTCATCGGACGAGGCACAGAGTATAAAAATTGGCATGTCATGTTGCAGCTGTACAGAACCTTACTTAGGCCACACTTGGAATTTTGCGTGCAATTCCGACTGCCACACTACCAGAAGGACGTGGAGGCTTTGGAGAGGGTACAGAGGAGGTTTACCAGGATGTTGCCTGGTCTGGAGGGCATTAGTTATGAGGAGAGGTTGGAAAAACTCGGATTTTTTTCACTGGAACGACGGAGGTGGAGGGGCAACATGATAGAGGTTTACAAAGTTATGAGCGGAATGGACAGTTTGGATAGTTACAAGCTTTTTCCCAGGGTGGAAGAGTCAGTTACTAGGCGACATAGGTATAAGGTGCGAGGGGCAAAGTTTAGAAGGAATCTGCGAGGCAGATTTTTTACACTGAGGGTGGTGAGTGCCTGGAACTTGCAGCCGGGGGAGGTGTTAGAAGCAAATACGATAGCGACGTTTGAGAGACATCTTGACAAATGCATAAATAGGAAGGGAATAGAGGGATATGGGCCCTAGAAGTGCAGAAGGTGTTAGTTTAGGCAGGCATCAAGATCGGCGCAGGCTTGGAGGGCCGAATGGTCTGTTCCTGTGCTGTACTGTAACTTGGTATTTGTTCTTGACTGTAGTTACAGTGTCGCTGGGTCTGTAACACGACCAACAAATGGAGAAGAGGCTGCAGAGAGGGGAAGCTCTGTAAAGTGAGAGGAGGAAGGGGCTCTGCCCTACCCTCCCTGGGTTTTCCAAGAGCACTTTTCCTATGCACACCTAACCCAGGAGCAGTGTGTGAGGTAACTCTGATTCAATTAGGAGGTGGTCACAGAGCTGTGTCACCTCCTGCAACACGAACTGGAGCCTCACTGCGTGCAGTTCTGGTCGCCACATTACCAAAAGGACGTAGATGCTTTGGAGACGGTGCAGAGGAGGTTCACCAGGATGTTGCCTGGTATGGAGGGCGCTTGCTATGAAGAGAGGTTGAGCAGATTAGGATTATTTTCATTAGAAAGATGGAGGTTGAGGGGGTACCTGATTGAGGTGTACAAAATCATGAGAGCTATAGACAGGGTGGATAGCAAGAAGCTTTTTCCCAGAGTGGGGGATTGAATTACTAGGGGTCACGAGTTCAAAGCAAGAGGGGAAAAGTTTAGGGGGCATATGCGTGGAAAGTTCTTTACGCAGAGGATGGCGGGTGCCTGGAACACGTTGCCAGCGGAGGTGGTAGACGCGGGCACGGTAGCGTCTTTTCAGATGTATCTAGACAGATACATGAATGGGCAGGAAGCAAAGAGATACAGACCTTAGAAAATAGGCAAATGTTTAGATAGAAGATCTGGATCGGCGCAGGCTTGGAGGGCCGAAGGGCCTGTTCCTGTGCTCTAATGTCCTTTGTTCTTTTGTTCTTTCTCACACCAGGGTGAGGACGGAGTTGTCAGTGGCTGTTAAAGTCACAGTTTCATTGAACTTCCATGTATCTGAATATTTCCAGGCAGGAGCAGGAGACATATCAAACATAGAGTCATAGAGAGTGATAGATACATTTATGGCACAGAAGATGGCCATTCGGCCCCTCGGTACCCGCTCCCTGTGGAACAATCCAGTCAGTCCCACTCTCCCAGTCAGTCCCCGTATCCCTGCAAGATCATCTCCTTCGGGTGTCCATCCAGTATCCTTTTGAATTCATTGTCTCTAATGATGAAGTCCAAGATCTGATATGCTTCGCTAAACACTCTCCTAATATGTCCTGCCAACTTCAAATATCAATGCATATGCAGCCCCCAGGTCGCTCTGTCCCTGCACAATCTTTAGAACTGTGTCATTAAGTCTATATTACCTTCCTATTCCTTCTGACAAAATACATCACCTCACACTCCGTTGTATGAAATTCCACCTGCCACTTCTCTGTCCATTCTGCTAGCCTATCTATATCCTGCTACAGGTGGTTTGCAACATCCTCACTGTTTACCACACCTCCAAGATTGTTATCATCGGAAAATGTTGAAATTCTACTCTGTATTCCAAGATCCATGTAACTTATATATAGCAAAAAAACAAACAGTGGTCCTAAGCACTGACCCTTGGGGAACATCACTGTCTACCATCCTCCAGTCTGAAAAACAACCATTTAACACATTTCTCTTTTTTATGTCCTATGGACAATTTTTGATCCAATTAGATGCTATTCCATGAGGTTCAATTTTGTTCGCAAAGCTTCTGTGTGTTTCTTCGTCAAATAATTTCATAAAATCCACGTAGACAACATCCACCACATTCCCTTCATCAACCTTCTCTGATTTTCTAAATAAATTCAATTACTTCATCAAGCATGATCTGCCTTTTAGAAATCCGTGCTGACAATCCTTAATTAACTCAACCTCTCCAAGTGTGTGTTGTCCTTTTCCCCTGATTATTGCTTCTAAAACTTTCCTCACAACTGATGTTAAACCAACTGGCCAGTAGTTACTAGGCCTGTGTGTTGTCCATTGATAATTCTGGGAAGTGAGGGTGACCATCTATGTCATCAATTTCTCCCTCAGCAGGGAGAAGCAGGATGAGAGATCCCGTGGCTTTGTCAGGATAGCGGGATTCCTGATGGTGTCGGTGGCTCTGCGGGGACCCCATGTCAACCCATGGGTTGAGGTACAGGAACTGAAAGAACTCTCACTCCATCAATGTACAGTTGGTGTGTGAGCATGGCCAGTACGTCATGTTGGTGAATGTCCACTATCCTGGTAGCAGCCACCATACCTTCATTCTGAAGCAGTCAGCCGGTCCCAACACATCGGGACTCCATGAAGAACCAGAATGTGGTTCCTTGGAGACAAATGAACCCCCTCTAGACACAGCCCATGTTTCTACACCCTCAATCCACCTCCCACCGTCAACCGTTAGATACGCAAAAAGTGTGTGTATGATGTGAGCAATGGAGTCGCCAGGAACATGGTGGAACAGACCATCGGTGTGATGAAGCAATGCTTCCGATGTCTGAACCGCTCGGGGAGAGCCCTCTAGTACACACTGGAGCAGGTGTCTGAGTTCATGGTGTTCTGCTGCACCCTTCATATCATCACCATCATGAGGACACAGGCATTGGCACCAGGAATCCGGAGGACACCTCAGGAGGAGGAGGCAGGGAGGATATTTCCTCGATGCCTTCGACCCGTACAGGCTGTCGGAGAGTCCCTGCTAAGATTCCAGTTCCCATAGGACAACTTCCCTTTCCAGCCATGAATTCCCCATTCTCCACCATTACACCCATCTGAGACGCCCCATCACAGTGTCCCCTTGGTCAGCATCCTGTAATAAAAACATCAGAGAATTATTACAGCACAGAAGGACCAATTCAGCCTTTCGTATCTGCACTGGCTCTCCGAATGAGCAATTCACCAAACGCCGTTCCCTGCCTTCTTCCTGTAATCCTGCACATTCTTCCTTCTCATATAACAATCTATTCAGCTTCAGTTGAACCTGCCTCCATCACACTCTCAGGCAGTGCATTCCAGACTCTAACCACGCACTGTGTGAAAAAATATTTTCATCAGGTCGTCTTTGCTTCTTTTACCCATGACTTTAAATCTGTGCCCTCTCGTTCTCGATCCTTTCACGAGTGGGAACTGTTTCTCTCTATCTGCTCTATGCAGACACCTCATGATTTTTGAAACCTCTAATAAATCACCTCTCGGCCTTCTCCGAGGAAAACAGTCCTAACTTCTCCAATCTATCTTCATAACTAATATTCCTCAACCTGGGAATGATTCTGGTCAATCTTTTCTGCACTCTCTCCAATGCCCTCACGTCTTTCCTCAAGTGTGGCACCCAGAACTGGACACAATACCAGAGCTGAAGCTGAAATAGTGTCTTATATAAGTTCAACATAACTTCCTTGCTCTTGTACTCTATGCCCATTTTAATAAAGCCCAGGATACTGCATGCTTTATTAAACACTTTCTCAACCTGTTCTGCCGCCTTCAATGACTTCTGCACATATACACACAGGTTCTTCTGCTCCTGAGCACCCTATAGAATTGTATATTGTCACCCCATGTTCTTCCTACCAACATGAATCACTTCACATTTCTCTGTATTGAACTTCATCTGCCACCTGTCTGCCCATTCCAGCAACTTGTGTGTGTCCTTTTGAAGTTCTACACTATCCTCCTCACAGTTCAAAATGCTTCCAACGTTCGTATCAGCTGCAAACTTTGAAATTGTGCCCTGTACACCCAGGTTTAGGTCCTTAATATATATCAGGAAAAGCAAGGATTCGAACACTGATGTCTGGGGAACTCCACCACAAACCTTCCTCCAGCCTGTAAAACATCCATTAACCACTACTCTTTGTTTCCTGTCACTCAGCTAATTTCTTATCCATGTTGCTAATGTCCCTTTTATTCTATGAGCGACAAGTTTGCTCACAGGTCTGTTGTGTGGCATTGTATCAAAAGGTTTTTGCATGCAGGGAATAGTTAAATGTCTGGAATGCACTGCTTGAGAATGGTGGAGGCAGGTTCATTTGAAACTGAATAGACCGTTATATGAAAGTCAATGTACACCACATCAACAGAATTGCCCTCATCAACTTTCTCTGATACCACCTCAAACATCTCCAGAAAATTAGTTAAACATGATGTTCTCTCAAGAAATCCATGCTGGCGTGTTTAATTAACTCGCATTTGTCCATGTGACTATTAGCTTTGTCCAAGATTATTTCTTTCTAGAAGTTTTCCCACCACCGAAGTTTAACTGACAGGCCTGTAGTTGCTGGCCTGATCTTTACACCCTTTTTTGAACAAGGGTGTAACGTTTACAATTCTCCAGTCCTCTGGCATCACCCCAAGTCTAAGAAAGACTGAAAAATTATGGCCAGTGCCTCTGCGATTTCCACCCTCACTTCCCTCAGTATCTTTGGATACATCTCATCTGGTCCTGGTGCTTTATTCAATTTAAGTCCAGACAGCCTATCTAATACTTCCTCTTTATCAATTTTAAACCCCACTAGTGTCTGACTTATCTCCTCTTTCAACATTGCCTGGGTTGCATCTTAGAATCATAGACAGTTTATGGCACACAGAGAGACCACTTGGCCCATCGTGTCTATGCTGTCCAAAAAACGATCCATCCATTCTAATCCTACCTTCCAGCATTTGATAGATTACAGCACTTGAGCTGCATATCCAGACACCTTTTGAATGAGTTGTTGGTTTCTGCCTCAACTACCCTTTCAGAAAGTGAGTTCCAGACTCCCACCACCCGCTGGGTGAAAAATAAAATCCGCAGCTCCCTTTTAATCTTTCTACCAATCACTTTAAGTCCATGCCCCCTCGCCACTGACCTCTTTGCTAAGGTGAATGGACCCTTCAGCTCCACTCTACTCTCAGTTTTGTACATTTCAATCAGATTTACCCTCAGCCTTCTCTATTTCAAGGAGAACAGTCCCAGCCTGTCCAATCTTTCCTCAGAGCTGTATTTTACCAGTCCTGGCAACATCCTCGTAAATCTTCTGTGTACCCTCTCTAGTGCAATTACATCCTTTCTGTAATGAGGTGACCAGAACTGCACACAGTACTCAAGTTGTGTCCTAACCAATGAGTTATACAATTCTGGCATAACCTCCCTGCTCGTATATTCTATACCTCAGCTAATAAAGGAAAGGATTCCATATCTTCTTCCTTGGTAAAGACAGGTGGAAATTATTCATTTATTACCTCACCTATATCCTCTGCCTCCATGTGCAAATCCCCTTTGTGGTCCTGAGTCGGCCCCATTGTTCCTTTTACTACCCTTTTACTATTTAGATGCCGATAGAAAACTTAGGGATTTCCTTTAATGCTCGCCTCTTTTCATGCTCTCTCTTTGCTTCCCTTATTTGCTTTTTCACTTCCCCTCTGGACTTTCAATATTCAGCCTGCTTCTCAATAGTATTTTCTACCTGATGTCTGTTATATCAGACATAAACTTGTCAACCTTTCGTGCGGCCTTCAAAGATCTGTCTGAATACACACCAAGTCTCTCTGTAACAAAAACAAGAAATGCTGGAGTCACTCAGCAGGTCTGGCAGCATCTGTGGAAAGAGAAGCAGAGTTAACGTTACGAGTCTCTCTGTTCCTGTCTCCTCATTTAAACAATACCCCTTTGTTTCTGTTGCCTTCCCTTACACTTCCTACCCAAATGTCTCACTTCACACTTCACTGTGTTCATTTATATTTGCCATGTTCCTGCTCATTTCACTGGTCAGTCGCTGTCGTCCTGAAGTCTGTTACTATCCTTCTCACCGTTTATTAACATTTCTGAGTTTCCTGCCAACTTTGACATTATCCCCTCTGTACACAAGCCCATTGTATTAACATACAGCAACTGGGGCGGCACAGTGGCGCAGTGGTTAGCACCGCAGCCTCACAGCTCCAGCGACCCGGTTTCAATTCTGGGTACTGCCTGTGTGGAGTTTGCAAGTTCTCCCTGTGTCTGCGTGGGTTTCCTCCGGGTGCTCCGGTTTCCTCCCACATGCCAAAGACTTGCAGGTTGATAGGTTAATTGGATATTATAAATTGCCCCTAGTATAGGTATGTGGCAGGGAAATATAGGGACAGGTGGGGATGTGGTAGGAATATGGAATTAGTATAGGATTAGTATAAATGGGTGGTTGATGGTCGGCACAGACTCGGTGGGCCGAAGGGCCTGTTTCAGTGCTGTATCTCTTAAAAAAAAAACTGTGATCCCAACAGTGACCCTGGGGAACCCCACTGTGTACTTCCCTCCAGGCTGAAGAGTAACATTCTCCACTACTCTCTACTTTCTGTCACTGCGCTAATTTCCCGCATGCTGACATTGAAAATAAAAAACAGACTTCCATTTATGAAACGCCTTTCATGACCACTGCATGTCCCAAAGTGATTTACAACCAATGTATACTTCTTAAAGTGAAGTCACTCTTGTAATGTAAGAAACAGGCAGACAATTTCTGCACAGCAAGATCCCCCAAGAAGCAATGTGAGAATGATCAGATGGGTTTTTGTGATGTTGATTGAAGGAAAAAATATTGACCAGGACACCGGGAATAATTCCCCTGCTCTGCTTCTACATAGTGCGATGCGATCTTTAACATCCACCTGAGAGGGCAGACTGCAACTTGGTTTAAAGTTTCATTCGATAGACTGTACCTCTGACAGTGCAGCACACCGTCAGTACTGCACTGCAATGTCAGCATTGATTCTTGTAATCAAGTCCTGCAGTGACACTTGATCCTGGAAGCTTGCCACTGAAAGGGGAGAGAGCTACAAACTGAGCCACAGCTGACATTGGTCCTTTTATCCCATGTGTTTCTAATTCGGTAACACGGCTGTTATGTGGTACTTTCTCAAACGCCTTGTGAAAGGATTGGAATATTGTGAAAGTCCAGGTGGGAACCATCATAGAATCATAGAATAGCACAAACTGAATGAGGCCATTCGGCCCATCAAGTCTGTGCTGGCCCTTTCAAAGAGCAATCCAGTTAGTCCCATTCCCTGGCTCTTTCACTATATCCTTGCATTTTATCTCCTTCAGATACTTATCCAATTCTCTTTTGGGATCTACTATTGAATCTGTATCCATCAGCCTATCAGACAGTGCATTCCAAATCCAAACCACTCAGAAACAAATATCCTCATGTCTGCTTCTTTTACCAATCGCCTTAAATCTGTGTCTCTTGGACATTGGAAATAGTTTCTGTTTATTTAATTTATCTAAATCCTTCCTAATGTTAAACACCTCAATCAAATCTCCTCTGAAAGTTCTTTGCTCTATGCAGAACAACCCCAAATACATAACTGTCATTCCTCATGCCTGGACAAATACTAGCAAAACAGTTCTGTACCCACTCCGAAGGCTTCATGTCCTCCCTAAAGTGTGGTTCCCAGTATTCGACACAAGACTCCAGGTGAAGCTGAACTAGTATTTTATATATGTTTCACATAATGTCCTTGCTTTTGTTCTTTTTGCCTCTATTTATAAACCCAAGGATCCCATACATTTATTAACTGTCAAGTTAACCTTTCCTGCCACCTTCAAAGATTTGTGTACAAATCCCAGGTGTCTCTGTTATTTCACCATCTTTATAGTTGTACCATTTAACTTGTATTGTCTCTCTTCATTCATCTTTTCAAAATGTATTACCTCACACATCTGCAATGCTAATTAAATATTGAGAAGATTGAAGCCATTGTTTTCTGTCTCAGCTCCAAACATTTCCTAGTTACACACTCCATCCCTCTCCTTTGTAAATGTTTGAGACTAAGCCAAACTGCTCACAGACTTAGTTACATAGTTAACCCTGAGATGCCTTGAGATCAGCTTCCTACCAAATATTCACACCATCACAAAAACGGCCTATCTCCAACCCCGGTGGAGTTTCATTGCTGGTTAAAGAGTAAATGAACGCAATAGTGAGGCAGAATATTAGCTCTGACGATGTCGAATATGTATGGGCAGAGCTGAGAAACACTAAGGGGCAGAAAACGGTAGTGGGGGTTGTATATAGACCCCCAAACTGTAGTGCTGAATTTGGGAATGGCATTGGACAGGAAATTAGAGACGCATGCGATAAAGGAACATCTGTAATTATGGGTTTCTTGAATCTGCATATAGATTGGGCAAATTAAATTGGTCGCAATACATTGTGGAGGAATTCCTGGAGAATATACGGGATGGTTTTCAGGACCAATTCTTTGAGGAACCAACTGGAGAACAGGCTATCCTAGACTGGTTATTGTATAATGAGAGAGGAATAATTGACAATCTAGTTGTGCGAGATCCCTCTGGGATGAGCGACCATAATATGATAGAATTCTTCATCATGATGGAGAGTGTCCTAGTTGATTCTGAGACTAGGGTCGTGAATCTTAATAAAGTAAGCTACGAAGGTATGAGGCATGAGTCGTTGATGATACATTGGGAAACGTTACTTAAAGAGATAACGCTGGAAAGGCAATGGCAAACATTCAAAGAGCGCATGGATGAACTGCAACAATTGTTTATCCCTGTTTGGCGCAAAAGTAAAATAGAAAAGGTAGCCAAATCATGGCTTGCAAGGCAAATTAGAGATAGCGTTAGATCCAAGGAAGAGGCATATAAATTTTCCAGGAAAACAACAACAGACCTGAGGATTGGGAGCAGTTTAAAATTCAGCAAAGGAGCACCAAGGGATTCATTGAGAAGGGGAAAATGGAGTACAAGATTAAGCTTGCGGGGAACATAATAGCTGACTGTAAACGAATCTATAGGTATGTGAAGCGGAAAAGATTGGCGAAGACAAATGCAGGTCCGTTGCAGTCAGAAACAGGGGGATTTATTCTGGGAAACAAAGAAATGGCTGACCACCTAAATGCATACTTTAGTTCTGTCTTCACAAATGAGGACGCCAATATCATACCAGAAATGTTGGTGAATACAGGGTTTAGTGAGAGAGAGGAACTGAAAGAAATCAGTATTAGTAGAGAAATGGTGTTGGAGAAGTTGATGGTATTGAAGGCAGATAAATCCCCAGGGCCTAGTAATCTACATCCCAGAGTACTTAGGAAGTGGCCCGAGAAATAGTGGATGCATTGGTGGTCATCTTCCAAGATTCTATGGACTCTGGAACAGTTCCTACAGATTGGAAGGTAGCTAATGTTACCCCACTGTTAAAAAAGGAAGGTAGAGAGAAAGTTGGAAATTGTAGACCAGTCAGCCTGATATCGGTCGTGGGGAAAATCCTGGAGTCCATTATCAAAGATTTTGCAGCAGAGTACTTGGAGAACAGTGGTAGAGTCGGACAGAGTCAGCATGGATTTATGAAAGGGAAATCATGCTTGATAAATCCACTAGCATTCTTCGAGGATGTCACTAGTAGAGTTGATGAGGGGGAGCCAGTGGATGTGATTTATTTGCACTTTCGGAAGGCTTTTGACAAAGTTCCACGTAAGGGTTTAGCGTGTAAAATTAAAGCACATGGGATTGGGGGTAGTGTATTGCGATAGATAGAAAATTGTTTGGGAGACAGGAAACAAAGCATTGGAACATACGGATCTTTTTTCTGAATGGCAGGCAGTGACTAGTGGGGTACCGCAGGGATCGGAGCTGGGACCCTAGCTATCCACAATATATATTAATGATTTAGATGAGGAAACTAAATGTAATATCTCCAGATTTGCAGCTGATACAAAATTGGTTGTGAGGGTGAGTGGTGAGTAGAATGCAAAGAGGCTTCCGGGTGATTTGGACAATTTGAGTGAGTGGGCAAATGCATGGCAGATGCAGTATAATGTGGATAAATGTGAAGTTATCCACTTTACTAGCAAAAACAGGAAGGCATATTATTATCTGAACGGCTATAAACTGAGAGAGGGGAATATGCAACGAGACCTGGGTGTTCTCGTACACCAGTCACTGAAGGTAAACATGCAGGTGCAACAGGCGGTAGAAAAAGGCGAATGTTATGTTGGCCTTTATAGAGACAGGATTCGAGTACAGGAGCAGGGATGTTGTGCTGCAATTATACAGGGCCTTGGTGAGGCTGCACTTGGAATATTGTGTGCAGTTTTGGTCTCCTTATCTGAGGAAGGATGTCCTTGCTATCGAGGGAGTGCAGTAGAGTTTTACCAGACTGATTCCTGGGGTGGTAGGACTGTCGTATGAGGAGAGATTGAGTCGGTTAGGACTATATTCACTGGAATTCAGAAGAGTGAGGAGGGATCTCATCGAAACCAATAAAATTCTAACATGGCTTGACAGGGTATATGCAGGAATGATGTTCCCGATGGTGGAGACTCCCGAACCAGGTGTCATAATCTAAGTATATGGGGTAAAATTTTCAGGATTGAGATGAAGAGACGTTTCTCCACCCAGAGGGTGGTGAGCCTGTGGAAATCTGTCATCCCGCCCATATCCAAGGGGGATTGGAAGATTCTGGCCAGTGCCTCTGCTATTTCCAGCATTGCTTCCCTCAGCAACCATCATACATCCCATCCAGACTGGGTAAATGTTCAACTTATTGTGGTACAAAAAGTGTTGGATTGAAAAGGGTTAACTGAATATGTTTGTTCCGTGACTTTAATTAATGTCAGTCTCCATGGACCCTAATTGTGTCACTGGACGTTTTCCATCTTCTATTAATAAGGGGCTTCTTTCAATGTGTTATTCCATATGTCAGTGGGAACATCAGCCCCGGCACTTTCAGAGATCAGCTGCTCCAGAGAGATAGAGAGAGGATAGATCAGAATCTGAGAACAAAAGACTGGAATGTTACAGCAATGGGTCAGAATCTGAGAACAATAGATTGGAATGTTACAACAATGGACAGGAGTCTATCCTCGGATCTTTACTCTCTTTCTACATATTATGATTGGTACTCATTAAACTCTCGTATCTATCTCGCACTGAAGATTATTCAATATGTTTACTATCCCATCCTGGCTATTATTGGTGTCCCTGGTAAGTCTCTCTATCTAGCTATAAATCCTTTAAACCATGTTTAACTGCATTACTGCTCCTGTAATTTACTCTGCCCTTCTTGCTGCCGTTGTTATGCCTGGTGAATATCTTCAGCTATTAGCTCTATAAACCATTGTCAACTGTATTACAGTTCTTGTCATTTACTCTCTCATCTTTGCTGCTGTTGCTGTCTCTATTTCAGGCCAGGAGATCAGTAAACCCTGTTTCACTGAAAAACTGTTCTGTTATGTACATTTTGGGAAGACTGAAGCCAGTGTCATTGGTCTCCATCACAAACTCCATCACCTATCTGGGAGGCACATATTCCACCCTGCCCAATATCTGAGGCTCAACCAGACAGTCTACAACTTCTTTGTTATATTTGAACCTGAGCTGAGTTCATCTCCATATTCTTTCCATCACTAACCATGCCTAATATCACCTCGATGATATCACCCAACTCCACCTCTGCCTCAGCCCATCTACTGCATAAACCCTCATCCGCATCACTGTTAAATACACAGTTGACTTTTCCAATTCCACCTTGTTCACCCTCACAGTTCTAAACCTCCATAAACCACAGCCCATCCAGAACTCTGCTGCCTGTATTCGATCTCACACCAAATCCCGATCAACCATCACCCCTGTGCTCACTGATCTCCATTGGCTCCCGGTCTGGCAGCACCTTAATTTTAACATTCTCATTCTTGTGTTTGAATCTCTCCATGGCTCACCCTTCCATTTATTCACTTTCCCCTCTCCAATTCATATATTCCTGCAAATCTTTCGACTTCAATCTTTTTTCAGTTCTCCTTGTAAAGTGAATTTCTTTCCCTCTGTATCTGTTCCGAGCCACGATTTTAGACTCTGCAGCAAGACTGCTGCTGACGGTACAGAATTGGGATCCAAAAAGAGATGTGAATCGTACAGCCGGCCACTTCCAGTGCGGTCTGCACAATATCCCATGCTGGGTGGGGCTCCAGCCCAGTCACATCATCTATGTGCTGTCAGCGTGGTCTTCACAGCCGGCCACCTCTACTATGCCCTGCACAGTGTCCCAAGCTGCGCAGGGCTCTAGCTCAATTGTACATAGAACATAGAACATACAGCACAGAACAGGCCCTTCGGCCCACAATGTTGTGCCGATCCTTTGTCCTCTGTCAAGGACAATTTAATCTATACCCCATCATTCTCCTTTATCCATATACCTATCCAAAAGCCTTTTGAAAGTCCCTAAAGTTTCTGACTCAACAACTTCCCCGGGCAAGGCATTCCATGCCTCGACCACTCTCTGGGTAAAGAACCTTCCCCTGACATCCCCCTTATATCTCCCACCCTTCACCTTAAATTTATGACCCCTTGTAACGCTTTGCTCCACCCGGGGAAAAAGTTTCTGACTGTCTACCCTATCTATTCCCCTGATCATCTTATAAACCTCTATCATGTCACCCCTCATCCTTCTCCTTTCTAATGAGAAGAGGCCTAGAATGTTCAGCCTTTCCTCGTAAGACTTATTCTCCATTCCAGGCAACATCCTGGTAAATCTCCTCTGCACCCTCTCCAAGGCTTCCACATCCTTCCTAAAATGAGGCGACCAGAACTGCACACAGTACTCCAAATGAGGCCTTACCAAGGTCCTGTACAGCTGCATCATCACCTCACGGCTCTTAAATTCAATCCCTCTGCTAATGAACGCTAACACCCCATATGCCTTCTTCACAGCCCTATCCACTTGAGTTGCAACTTTCAATGATCTATGCACATAGACCCCAAGGTCTCTCTGCTCCTCCACATGCCCAAGAACCCTACCGTTAACCCAGTATTTTGCATTCATGTTTGTCCTTCCAAAATGGACGACCTCACACTTTTCAGGGTTAAACTCCATCTGCCACTTTTCAGCCCAGCACTGCAACCTATCCAAGTCCCTTTGCAGACGACAATAGCCCTCCTCGGTATCCACAACTCCACCAACCTTTGTATCATCTGCAAATTTACTGACCCACCCTTCGACTTCCTCATCCAAGTCGTTAATAAAAATCACAAACAGGAGAGGACCCAGAACTGATCCCTGCGGCACGCCACTGGTAACTGGGCTCCAGGCTGAGTATTTACCATCTAAGACCACTCTCTGCCTTCTATCAGTTAGCCAATTCTTAATCCAACTGGCCACATTCCCCACTATCCCATGCCTCCTGACTTTCTCCATAAGTCTACCATGGGGGACCTTATCAAATGCCTTACTAAAATCCATGTACACCACATCCACTGGTTTACCCTCATCCACTTGCTTGGTCACCTGCTCAAAGAATTCAATCAGGCTTGTGAGGCAAGACCTACCCCTCACAAAACCGTGCTGACTGTCCCGAATCAAGCAGTGTCTTTCCAGATGCTCAGAAATCCTATCCCTCAGCACCTTTTCCATCAACTTGCCTACCACCGAAGTAAGACTAACTGGCCTGTAATTCCCAGGGTTGTTCCTATTCCCTTTCTTGAACAGGGGCACAACATTTGCCACCCTCCAATCACCTGGTACCACCCCCGTCAGCAGAGAAGATGAAAAGATCATTGCCAGCGGCTCTGCAATTTCATCCCTTGCTTCCCATAACATCCTTGGATATACCCCGTCAGGCCCGGGAGACTTGTCTATCTTCAAGTTATTCAAAAACCCCAACACATCTTCCCTCCTAACGAGCACTTCCTCGAGCTTACCAGTCTGTTTCACACCGTCCTCTTCAGTAATACACCCCTTCTCATTCGTAAATACCGAAGAGAAGTACTCATTCAAAACCTCACTTATCTCTTCCGGCTCAACACACAGTCTCCCGCTATTGTCCTTGACCGGACCTATGGTCCCCCTAGTCATCCTCATATTTCTGACATACGCGTAAAAGGCCTTGGGGTTTTCTTTTATCCTACCCGCCAAGCATTTTTCATGCCCTCTCTTAGCTCTCCTAATCCCTTTCTTCAGATCCTTCCTGGCCATCTTGTATCCCTCCAGAGCTATGCCTGTGCCCTTTTTCCTCAACTTTATATACGCATCCTTCTTCTTCCTAACAAGACTCTCAACCTCTCTTGTCAACCACGGTTCCCTCACATGACCATCCCTTCCCTGTCTGACAGGGACATGCTTATCAATGGCCCCTACTATCTGCTCCTTGAAAAAGTTCCACATTTCGACCGTGCCCTTCCCTGCCAGCATATGCTCCCAACTTATGGTCCTCAGTTCCTGCCTGACAGCATCATATCTACCCTTCCCCCAATTGTAAACCTTGCCCTGTTGCACATACCTATCCCTCTCCATTACCACAGTGAATGCTACAGAATTGTGATCACTATCTCCAAAGTGCTCGCCCACCAACAGCTCTATCACTTGCCCTGGTTCATTACCTAGTACCAAATCCAATATTGCCTCCCCTCTGGTCGGGCAGTCTACATACTGAGTCAGAAAAGCTTCCTGGACATACTGCACAAACACTACCCCATCCAAACTATTCGATCTAAAGAGTTGCCAATCAATATTTGGGAAGTTGAAATCCCCCATAATTACTACCCTGTGACTTCTGCTCCTTTCCAAAATCTGTTTCCCAATCTGCTCTTCCACCTCCCTGCTGCTATTGGGGGGCCTATAGAAAACTCCCATCAAGGTGACTGCTCCTTTCCTGTTCCTGACCTCAACCCACAGTGCCTCAGTCGGCAGATCCTCCTCGAAAATTCTTTCAGCAGTTGTTACACTATTTCTAACTAACAATGCCACCCCCCCACCTCTTTTACCACCATTCCTAATCTTATGAAAACATCTATAACCAGGTACCTCCAAAAACCATTCCTCCCCCTCACCTATCCACGTTTCAGTGATGGCCACAACATCGTAGTCCCAAGTGCCCATCCACGCCTTCAATTCACTCACCTTATTCCTGATGCTTCTTGCGTTGAAGTATACGCACTTTAACCCTTCTCCGTGCCCATCTGTCCTCTGTGACAGTGCTACCTTCCCCAATACCTCACTACACTCTTTGTCTTTCTGAGTGGACCCACTGGTCCCTGGATTACAAGTCCGGTTCCCATCCCCCTCCCAAACTAGTTTAAACCCTCCCGAACAGTACTAGCAAACCTCCCTCCCAGGATATTGGTGCCCCTCTGGTTCAGATGCAGCCCGTCCTGTTTGAACAGGTCCCATCTTCCCCAGAATGCAGTCCAATTATCCAAGAACTGGAAGCCCTCCCTCCTACACCATTCCTGCAGCCACGTGTTCAGCTGTGCTCTCTCCCTATTCCTAGCCTCACTATCACGTGGCGCCGGCAACAAACCAGAGATAACAACTCTGTCCGTCCGAGCTTTCAGCTTCCAGCCTAACTCCCTAAACTCACTTCTAACATCTGTGCCACCCTTCCTTCCTACGTCGTTGGTGCCAATGTGCACCACGACCTCTGGCTGCTCCCCCTCCCCTTTAAGGATCCTGAAGACGCGATCACAAACATCACGGACCCTGGCACCAGGGAGGCAACAAACCATCCGTGCGTCTCGCCTGCGCCCACAGAACCGCCTGTCCGTACTCCTCACCATCGAGTCCCCGATGACTAGTGCTCTCCCATTCTCCCTCCTTCCCTTCTGAGCCACAGTGCAGGACCCCGTGCCAGAGGCCCGGTCACTGCAGCCTGCCCCCGATAGGCCGTCCCCCCCAACAGTATCTAAAACTGTATACTTGTTGTTGAGGGGAACGACCACAGGAGATCCCTGCACTGACCTCTTCCCACCTCTAACTGTTACCCAGCTGCCTTTGATTTGTGGAGTAACGACCTCCGTGTAGCTTCTATCTATCAACCCCTCAGCTTCCCGAATGATCCTCAGTTCATCCAGCTCCAGCTCCAATTCCCTAACACGGTCTGATAGGAGCTGGAGACGGATGCACTTCCAGCAGTTGAAGTCGGCAGGGCCACCGGAGGTTTCCCTCACCTCGAACATTCTGCAGGAGGAGCAATACACTACACTGGCTGCCATTTCTTTTATTCAATTACCCCTTAGTTAAGTACAACTATAGATATTAACAAAAACAGTAAATAGCTTACCTGCTCAGTCCTTTTTGGTACCTTGTATGTTTTGTTCCTTTGAGGGTGGATTTGAAAGTGATGTCAATGTACCATACCAGCAGCTTTGATGTACTTCTTTAAACTTTTTCTGTGCATGTCCACTGACCGCTGAACATACATTCAGTAGCAAAAGGAAACCCCTCCGGTGTTATTTAAAAGGACCAGGCATCTAGTTTACAGGCTTTTGACTTACTTCTGCTATTGTAAAGTTAGTGGAGGTGTTGTGAATGTTTTTCTGGAGGTTGTGTTGTGAGCTGCTGCAGACATTCAGGGACATTTGTGAACTATACAGTAAATGGAAAAGTCCTGGGGAAAATTGATGTACAGAGAGATTTGGGTGTTCAGGTCCATTGTTCCCTGAAGGAGGCAACGCAGGTCAATAGAGTGGTCAAGAAGGCATACGGCATGCTTTCCTTCATCGGACGGGGTATTGAGTACAAGAGTTGGCAGGTCATGTTACAGTTGTATAGGACTTTGGTTCGGCCACATTTGGAATACTGCATGCAGTTCTGGTCGCCACATTACCAAATGTATGTAGATGCTTTGGAGAGGGTGCAGAGGAGGTTCACCAGGATGTTGCCTGGTATGGAGGGCGCTAGCTATGAAGAGAGGTTGAGTAGATTAGGATTATTTTCATTAGAAAGACAGTGGTTGAGGGGGGACCTGATTGAGGTGTACAAAATCATGAGAGGGATAGACAGGTTGGATAGGAAGAAGCTTTTTCCCAGAGTGGGGGATTCAATTACTAGGGGTCACGAGTTCAAAGTGAGAGGGGAAAAGTTTTACTAGGGGTCACGAGTTCAAAGTGAGAGGGGAAAAGTTCAGGGGGGATATGCGTGGAAAGTTCTTTACGCAGAGGGTGGTGGGTGCCTGGAACGCGTTGTCAGCGGAGGTGGTAGACGCGGGAACGATAGCGTCTTTTAATATGTATCTGGACAGATACATGAATGGGCAGGAAGTAAAGAGATACAGAGCCTTAGAAAATAGACGACATGTTTAGATAGAGGATCTGGATCTGCACATGCTTGGAGGGCCGAAGGGCCTGTTCCTGTGCTGTAATTTTCTTTGTTCTTAGTTCTTTGTGTAGAGAGGATTTGGTGACCCAACTCTGGACGACGTATGGGGACTGTAGTTACAGTGTCTCTGGGTCTGTAACATGACCAACAAATGGAGCAGATGCTGCGGAGAGGGGAAGCTCTGTAAAGAGAGAGGAGGAGAGGGCTCTTCACTGCCCATCCCGGGTGCTCCAAGAGCACTTCTCCTACCTACACCTAACCCAGGAGCAATGTGTGAGGTGACTCTGATTCAATAAGGAGGTGGTCACAGAGCTGTGTCGCCTCCTGTAACACAACCTGGAGCCTCTCACCAGGGTGAGGACGGAGCTGTCAGTGGTTGTTAAGCTCACAGTTTCATTGAACTTCTATGTATCTGGATATTTACAGGCAGGAGCAGTTGACATATCCAACATAGAGTGGTAGAAATTGATGGAGTCATTTACAACACAGAAAGAGGCCATTCAGCCCCTCACTGCCGGCTTTCTGTGCAACAATCCAGTCAGCCCCACTCCCCCGCTCAATCCCCGTATCCCTGCAAGTTCATTTCCTTCAGGTTTCCATCCAGTTTCCTTTTGAAATCTTTGATTGTCTCGGCTTCCAGCATCCTCATGGGCAGTGAGTTTCAGATCATTACCATCCACTGTGTAAAAAAGTTCCTCCTCATATTCCCCTGCATATGTTAACCAAAACCTTCCATCTGTGCCCCCTAGTCCGCGTTGCATCAGTTAATGGGAACAGTTTTTCCTTGTCTATCTTAGCTAAGTCTATCATAATCATGTACACCTCTATCAAATCTCTCTCAATCTCCTTTACACCAGGAGAACAACTCCATCTTCTCCAAACTCACTTTGTAACTAAACTCCCATCTCTGGAATCATTCTGGTAAATCTCCTCCGCACCCTGTCAAGGACTTTCACATCCTTCCTACAGTCTGGTGAACAGAACAGGGCACAGTTCTCTTGTTGGGGTCTCACCAAAGCTTTGTAAAGTTTCAGCTAAGCCGCCCTGTTTTTGTATATTTGCCTCTAATGATGAAGCCCAAGATCTGATATGTTTTGCGAAACACTCTGCTAATATGTCCTGCCACCTTCAAAGATCAATGCATATGGAGCCCCAGGTCCTTCTGTTCCTGCACAATCTTTTGAACTGTGTCATTAAGTCTATGTTGTCTTCCTATTCTTTCTGACAAAATACATTACCTCACACTACTCTTTATTAAATTCTACCTGCCACTGCTATGTCCATTCTGCTAGCCTATCTATATCATGTTGTAGGTGGTTTGTATCACCCTCACTGTTCTCCACTCCTCCAAGGTTGCAATCATCAGAAAAAATATAAATTCTACTCCGTATTCCAAGATCCGTGTCATTTTTATACGGCAAAAAAAAAAAACAACTGTGGTCCTAGCACTGACCATTGTGTAACATCAATGTCGACCATCCTCCAGTCTGAAAAATAACCATTTAACACATTTCTCTTTTTGCTGTCCTTTGGACAGGTTTTGATCCAATTAGATGCTATTCCATGAGCTTCAATTTTGTTAACCAAACTTGTGTGTGGTTCTTAATCAAATACTTTCATAAAATCCAGGTAGGCACCATCCACCACATCCCCTTCATCAACCTTCTCTGATCATCGAAATAAATTCAATTAGCCCATCAAGCATAATCTGCCTTTTAGAAATCCGTGCTGACACTCCATAATTAACTCAAACCTCTCCAAGTGTGTGTTGTCCTTTTTCCCTGATCATTGTTTCTAAAACCTTACTCACCACTGATGTTACACTAACTGACCAGTAGTTACTAGGCCTGTGTGTTGTACATTGATAATTCTGGGAGGTAGGATGACCATCTATGTCATCATTTTCTCCCTCAGCAGTGAGAAGCAGGATGAGAGATCCCGTGGCTTTGTCAGGATAGCGGGATTCCTGATGGTGTAGGTGGCTCTGCGGGGTCTCCATGTCAACGGGGAGAGGTACAGGAACTGAAAGAACTCTCACTCCATTAATGTACAGTTGGTGTGTGAGCATGCCCAGTAAATCATGTTGGTGAATGTCCACTATCGTGGCAGCAGCCACCATACCTTCATTCTGAAGCAGTCAACCGGTCCCAACACTGTGGGTCTCCATGCAGAACAAGAATGCGGCTCCTCGGAGACAAAGGAAAACCCCCTCTAGACCCAACTCATGTTTCTACAACCCCAAATCATCTCCCACCACCAACCAAACGCACACAATTAACATGTGCAAAATGTATGCAATGGAGTCACCAGAAACATGGTGGAACTGACCATCGGTGTGATGAAGCTTTACTTCCGATGTCTGAACCGCTCGGGGGGAGTCCTCCAGTACACACTGGAGCAGGTGCCCAAGTTCATGGTGTTCTGCTGCACCCTTCATATCATCACCATCACGAGGACACAGGCATTGGCAGCAGGAATCCGGAGGCCACCTCAGGAGAATGAGGAGGAGGCAGGGTATATTTTCTGGATGCCTTCCACCAGGACAGGCTGTCGGAGAGTCCCTGCTAAGATTCAGTTTCCTAGAGGACAACTTCCCTTTCCCACAATGAATCCCCCATTCTCCACCATTACACCCATCTGAGACGCCCCATCACAGTGTTATTACAGCACAAAAGGAACTATTCAGTCCGACGTGTCTGCGTCGCCTTTCCGAATGAGCAATTCACCTAATCCCATTCCCTGCCTTCTTCCCATAATCCTGCACATTCTTCCTTCTAATACACCAAATTATTCAGCTTTAGCATGTTTATAGATGTGGTCACCCAACAGCTGAAGATTATGCAGGGAGAGAAGGAATTGGTGATCCCCAGACAGTCAAAAAGAATCAGGCAGGTAGTGCTGCAAAGCCTTGAGTGCATCTCACTCTCCAACAGGTATTCAGTTCAGAATACTGAAGAAAGTGTCAACACGGGTGGCAGAGCTGCAGAGCGGGGTAGAGGGATGACTGGAAGAGCCATAGTGATCAGTAGTCAGGGGAACAGGCAGGCGTTTATGTGGCCACAGACGCGAATCGAGGATGGTGTGCTGCTTCCCTGGTGCCAGGGTCAAGGATGTTACTGAGCGACTGCAGAGCATCCTGAAGGAGAAGGGGAACAACCAGCAGTCATGGTCCACATTGGAACCAGCAGCAGAGGTAGAAAGAGGAATGTCGTCCTGCAGTCTGAATTTATGGAGCTAGGGAAGAAATTAGCCAGCAGGACCTCAAAGTAGTAACTTCTCGATTAGTCCCAGTGCCATGCACAGCTGAGTATAGAAATAGAAAACTAAAACAGATGAATGCGTGGCTGGGAAGACGGTGCAGGAGGGAGGGCTTCAGATTCCTGGATATTGGGACTGGCTCTGGAGGAGATGGGACCTGCACAGGCCTGACTGGTTGCACCTGATTGGAGCCGGGACTGAGTTACTTGCAGAATGTTTTGCTAGTGCTGTCGGGGAGGGTATAAACTAGTTTTGCAGGGAGGTGGGGACCTGAGGGTAGAATCAGTTGGGACAAAACCTGAAATGAAAATAGAAGGCAGAAAATTAATGGATGAGTCTAGAAAACAGAGGAAAAGAGGGTTAGAATTTTTTTTAAGTGTTTGACTGTGCTCAAGGGTATCTATTTCAATGCAAGGAGTATAGCAAATAAAGTAGATGAGCTGAGGGCAAGGTGGACAGGTGGCAGTATGATATCATAGCTATCACAGAAACATAGCTGAAGGAGGGACAGGAATGGCAGCTCAACGTTCCTGGTTACAGGGTTTTCAGACACGATAGGGAGGGGGATAAGAAAGGAGGGGAAGTGGCAATTTCGGTCAAGAAATCTATTACAGCTGTGAGGAGGGATGATATGTTGGAAGGTTCATCAAATGAGACCACATGGATTAAGCTAAGGAACCAAAAAGGGGCAATATCACTGCTGGCAGTGTGATCCCGTCAGCCAAACAGTCCGAGGGAGATAGAAGAGCAGATATGAAGGCAAGTCTCTGAGAAGTGCAAGAACAATAGGGCAGTAATAGTAGGGGATTTTAATTACCCCAATATTAACTGGGATAATTTTAGTATGAAAAGAATTAAGGGAACAGAAATCTTGAGGTGCATTCAGGAGAACGTTTTTGGCCAGGATGTAGCAAGTCCAACAACAGAGGGTGCAGTTTTAGACATTGTTTTAGGAAATGAAGATGGGCAGGTGGAAGGAGTGGCAGGGAAGAGCATTTTGGTGGGAGTGATCATAATTCAGTTAGTTTTCACTTAATTATGGAGCAGGACAAGAGATATATCAGCAGTTCGAGTTCTCAATGGGGAAAGGCGAATATTACTAAACTGAGGAGCGAAAGTGGACTGGAAACAGCTGTTTGAAGGTAATTCAGTCTCAGAGCAGTGGGAGGCATTCAAAGGGGAGATTCAAAAGGTTCAGGATAAACATGTTCCCACAAGGAAAAAGGGTGAGGCGGCCAAATCTCGAGTCCCATGGATGTCAAGGAGCCGACAGGGTAGGATAACGCAGAAAAGCAAAGCTTCTGTCCGACACTGAGAACTTAATACTGCAGAAAGCCGAGAGGAGTATAGAAAGTGGAGGGGTCAAATCAAAAAGGAAGTTAGGAAAGGAAAGTGAGGGTATGAAAGAATATTGGCAAACAAAATCAAGGTGAACTCAAAGATGTTTTCTCAATACATTACGAGTAAGAGGATAACTAAGGGGAGAGTAGGACCCATAATAGATCAGAAAGGTAACCTTTGTATAAGGGTGGAAGGTATTGGTATGGTTCTTATTGAGCACTTTGCGTATGTCTTCAGAAAAGAGGGGGGATTTAGATATTGTCGTTAAGGAGGAAGAGTGTGAATTATTGGATATGATAAACATAGGGAGAGAGGAAGTATTAATGGGATTAGCATCCTTGAAAGTTGAAACATCACCAGAGCCGGATGAAATGGACCCCAGGCTGTTCAAAGAAGCAAGAGAGCAAATAGCAGAGGGTCTGCCTACCATCATTTTCCAATCTCACCAGATACAGTTGTGCTCCTGGAGTATTGGAGAATTGCTAACGTTGTACCTCTGTTTAAAAATGCAGAGAAGGATTGTCTGAATAATGTCAGGCCACTCAGTCTAACCTCAGTAGTGGGCAAATTATTGGAATCTATTCTGAGAGACGGGATAAACTGTCACTTAGAAAGGCACAGGTTTATCAAGGATAATCAGCATGGATTTGTTAAGTGACTCTCTTGTTTGACCAAATTGATCGAATTTTTTGAAGCTGTTACAAGGAATATAGATGAGGGTAGTGCAGTTGATGTGGTCTACATGGATTTTAGTAAGGTTTCTGACAAGGTCCCACATGATAGACTGGTTCAAAAAATAAAATCCCATGGCATCCAGAGAAATGCAGCAAGGCGGATACACAATTGGCTCAGTGGCAGGAAACACAGGGTAATTATTGACAAGTATTTTTGCGACTGGAGGACTGTCTCCATTGTCATTCCACAGGACTCAGTAATGGGTCCCCTGCTTTCTCTGGTCTATATTAAAGATTTAGACATAAATTTAGGGGGTTTGATCAAGACTTTTGCAGACGACACAAAGATTGGCCATGCGGTGGATAGCGAGAAGGATAACTGTAGGCTGCAGGAAGATATTGACGGTCTGGTCAGACGGGCAGAAAAATGGGAATCGACCTGGATAAGTGTGAGGTGATGCTATTGGGGAGCTCAAACAAGCAAAGGAATACACGATTACTAGGACAATACTGAGAAGTGTAGAGGAAGTAAGGGACTTTGAAGTGAATGCCCACAGATCCCTGAAGATAGCAGGACAGGTCAATAAGGCAGTTAAGAAGGCATGTGGAATCATTTCCCTTTTTAGCCGAGGTATAGAATGAAAGAGCTGGGAGGTTATGCTGGAACTGTCTTAATCATTGGTTAGGGCACAACTTGAATACTGTGTGCAGTTCTGGTAACAGAAAGGATGTAATTGCACTAGAAAGGGTACACAGGAGATTTACGAGGATGTTGCCAGGACTGGAAAAATGCAGCTATGAGGAAAGATTGGATAGGCTGGGGTTGTTCTTCATGGAACAGAGAAGGCTTGAGGGGAGATCTGATTGAAATGAACAACATTTTGTGGGGCCTGGATTGAGTGGAGGTGAAGGGTCTATTCACGTTAGCGGAAATGTCAGTGACTAGGGGACATAGATTTAAAGTGATTGGTAGAACTTTCAGAAGGGAGTTGAGGAAAAACATGCTCACCCAGAAATAAAAAATTGCGTCGGTGACAGGAAGCAAAGGGTAATTGTTGACGGGTATTGACTGGAGGACTGTTTCCAGTCGTGTTCCAGAGGGCTCGGTACTGGGTGCCATGCTTTTAGTGAGGGTCTGTAACTCACTTCATGAAAGGATGGTTGAGGCAGAAACCCTCTACTCATTCAAAAGGAGTCTGGATGTGCACCTCAAGTGTCATAATCTGCAGGGCTGCGGATCAAGTGCTGGAATGTGGGATTAGAATAGGTGGATAACATTTCGGCTGGCACAGACACGATGGGCCAAGTTGCCTCTTTCTGTGCCTTAAATTGTCTACGATTCTATGATTCTATAACACGAAACACGCTATCCTCGTTAACACTCACAATTCTGTCAACAAACTATCAAGGTTATCAGAGATGATTTTCCATGAAGCTATCCCTGCTGCTTGTCATTTATTAAGACATGATTTTACAAGTAAGAAATATTTTTGTGCTGGGTTATGGCCTCCAGAATTTTCCATGAATCAACATCAGACTGATAGTTACAGGGCTTTTCAAACCTCTCCTTCTTTAAACAGGGTGTAACATTTACAGCCCTTTACTTCGCTGGCATCATTTTTAAAAATTCATTCATGGGTTGTGGACATCGCTGGCCAGGCCAGCATTTATTGCCCATCTCTAATTGACCATGCGAAGGTGGTGGTGAGCTGCCTTCTTGAACCACTGCAGTCCATGTGGGGTAGGTACACCCACAGTGCTGTTAGGAAGGAAGTTGCAGTATTTTAGCCCAGCGACAGTGAAAGAACGGCAAGATAGTGTCAAATCAGCATGGTGTGTGGCTTGGAGGGGAACTTGCAGGTGGTGGTGTTTCCATACATCTGCTGCCCTTGCCCTTCTATGTGGTAGAGGTTGTGTGTTTGGAAGGTGCTGTCTAAGGAGCCTTGGTGTGTTGCTTCAGTGCATCTTGTAGATGGTACACACTGCTGCCACTGTGCTTCGGTGGTGGAGGGAGTGAATGTCGTGGATGGGGTGCCAATCAAGCGGGCTGCTTTGTACTGGATGGTGCCGAGCTTCTTGAGTGTTGTTGGAGCTGCACCCCTCCAGACAAGCGGGGAGTATTCCATCACACTCCTGACTTGTGCCTTACAGATGGTGGACTGGCTTTGGGGAGTCAGGAGGTGAGTTAAGCGCCTCAGCATTCCTCGCCTATGGCCTGCTCTTTGAGCCATGGTATTTATATGGCTACTCCTGTTCAGTTTCTGGTCAATGGTAGCCCCTAGGATGTTGATAGTGGTGGATTCAGCTTTGGTAATGTCATTGAATGTCAAGGGAGATGATTAGATTCTCTCTTGTGGAAGATGGTCATTGCCTGGCACTAGTGCAGTGCGAATGATACTTGCCAATTAGCAGCCCAAGCCTTGATATTGTCCAGGTCTTGTTGCATTTCTGCACAGACTGCTTCAGTATTTGAGGAGTCACGAATGGTGCTGAAAATTGTGCAATCATCAGCCAACATCCCCACTTCTGGTCTGGTGATTGAAGGAAGGTCATTGATGAAGCAGCTGAAGATGGTTGGGTCTCAGACACTACCCTGAGGAACTCCTGCAGTGATGTCCTGGAGTTGAGATGATTGACCTGCAACAACCACAACCATCTTCCTTTGCGTTCGGTATGACTCCAACCAGCAGAGAGATTTCCCGCTGATTCCCACTGACTCCATTTTTTCTCTGGCTCCTTGATGCCATACTCAGTCAAATGCTGCCTTGATGTCAAGGCAGTCACCTCTTGAATTCAGCCCCTTTGTCCATGTTTGAACCAAGGCTGTAATGAGGTCAGGAGCTGTGTGACCCTGGCGGAATCCAAACTGAACGTCACTAAGTAGGTTATTGCGAAGCAAGTGCTGTTTGATAGCATTGTCGATGACACCTTCCATCACTTTACTGATGATTGAGAATAGGCTGATGGGGCGGTAATTGGCCGGGTTGGACTTGTCCTGCTTTTTGTGTACAGGAAATAGCTGGGCAATTTTGCACATTGACGGGTAGATGCCAATGTTGCAGCTGTACTTGAACAGTTTGATGGGGGAATGGAAGTTCTGGAGCACAGGTATTCAGTACTATTTCAGGAATATTGTCAGGGCCCATAGCCTTTGCAGTATCCCGTGCCTTCAATCGTTTCTTGATATCACGCTGAGTGAATCCAACCCTGAGAAGCAGTACTGTATACTCCCCTCCACCTCCAGTCTGAACAATGACTGTTCACCACTTCTCTCTGCTTTCTGTCCCTGAGTCAGTGTCATATCCACACTATCACTGTCACATAAATCCATGTCATGACAAGTCTATGAAATATCCACACTATCACTGTCACATTAATCCATGTCATGACAAGTCTATGAAATGTCAGTTGATCACAGGCCGTTTGAAAATCTATATACATAAGTGGATATACATGAGTAGGGGCGGAAGATGTTGATAAGGTTCTTAATGAGCACTTTGTATCTCTCTTAACAAAAGAGGGGAACGATGCAGATACTGTGGTTAAGGAGGAGGAGTGTGAATTATTGGATGTGATATACATAGGGAGAGAGGAAGTATTAATGGGATTAGCATCTTTGAAAGTTGATAAATCACCAGGGCCAGATGAAATGTATTCCAGGCTGTCAAAAGAAGTGAGAGAGGAAATAGCAGAGGGTCTGACCATCATTTTCCAATCCTCACTGGATACAGGTGTAGTGCCAGAGGATTGGTGAAGTGTTAACATTGTACCTCTTTAAAAATGGAGCAAGAGATATACCGAATAATTGCAGGCCAATCAGTGTAACCTCAGTAGTGGGCCAATTATTGGAATGTATTCTGAGAGACAGGATAAACTGTCACTTAGAAAGGCTCAGGTCAATCAAGGACAGTCAGCATGGATTTGATAAGGGAAGATATTGTTTGACCAACTTGATTGAATTTTTCGAAGAAGTCGCAAGGATGATAGATGAGGGTAGTGCAGATGATATGGTCTCCGTGGATTTTGGCAAGGCTTTTGACAAGGTCCCATGTGGCATACTAGGTAAAACAAATAAAGTCCCATGGAACCCAGGGAAATGCAGAAAGCTGGATACAAAATTGGCTCAGTGACAGGAAACAAAGGGTAATTGTTGACGGGTGACTTTCTGACTTGAGGTCTGTTTCCAGTGGCGTTCCACAGGGCTCAGTACTGGGTCCCCTGCTTTTTGTAGTATATATTAACGATTTGAACGTAAATGTAGGGGGCATGATCAAGATGTGTGCAGATGGAACACAGATTGGCCGTGCGGTAGGTAGCGAGGAGGATAGCTAGGCTGCAGGAAAATATTGATGGCAGAAAAGTGACAAATAGAATTCAGCCTGGTTAAGTATGAGACGATGCAATTGAGGAGGTCAAACAAGGCAAAGGGATAGACGATCAATCGGAAAATACTGAGAAGTGTAGAGGAAGTGAGGGACCTTGGAGAGAATGTCCACTGATGTCCTGAATGTAGCAGGTCAGGTCGATAAGGTTGTTAAGAAGGCATATGGAATCCTTTCCTTTATTAGCTGAGGTATAGAATACAAGAGCAGTGAGGTTATGCTGGAACTGTATAAATCATTGGTTGGGCCACAACCTGAGTACTCTGCAGTTCTGGTCACCTAATTACACAAAGGATGGAATTGCGCTGGAGAGGGTACAGAGGAGATTTACAAGGATGTTTGCCAGGACTGGAAAAATGCAGCTATGAAGCAAGATTAGATAGGCTGGCGTTGTTCTACTTGGAACAGAGAAGGCTGAAGGGAGATCTGATTGAAATGGACATAATTTTGTGGGGTCTGGATAGAGTGGAGGTGAAGAGTCTATTCACCTTAGCAGAGAGATCAGTGACTAGGGGGCAGTAACTTAAAGTGCTTGGTAGAAGGATTAGCGGGGAGTTGAGGAGCAACTTGTCCACCCAAAAATACAAAATGGGCTCAGTGGCAAGAAACAAAGGGTAATTGTTATAATAAAAGCAAAATACTGCGGAAGCTGGAAATCTGAAGTAAAAACACGAAATGCTGGAAATACTCAGCAGGTCTGGCAACATCTGTGGAGGGAGAAGCAGAGTTAACGTTTCAGGTCAATGATGAAGGGTCACTGACCTGTAACGTTAATTCTGCTTCTCTCTCCACAGATGCTGCCAAACCTGCTGAGTATTTCCAGCATGTCTTGTTTTTATTAAAGTGTAGTTGTTGACGGATATTTTACTGACCTGAGGACTGTTGACAGTGGCGTTCCACAGGGTTCAGTATTGCATCCCCTGTTTATAGTGAGAGTCTGGAAATTACTGCCTGAAAGGATAGTTGAAGCAGAATCCCTCCACTCAGTGAAAAGGAATCTGGATGTTCACCTCAAGTGTCATTATCTGCAGGGCTATGGATCAAATGCTAGAAGATGGGATTAGAATAGGTGGATCATTTTTCGGCCGGTGCAGACACAATGGGCCAAATGACCTCTTTCTGTATCTTAAACTTTCTATGATTATATTACATGAAACAATCACAGTTACGTCCTCAACGAACTTGATGAAGATTTTCAGGAATGATATTTCATTAACCTTTCCGTGCTGCTTGTCATTTATTATCCCGTGTTTTACAAACAGGATATATTTATGTGTTGGGTTATGACCTCTAGAATTTTCCAACCACCAACATTAGACTGATAGTTACAGGGTTTACCCAACCTCTCCTTTTTAAACAGGGTGTAACATTGACAATCCTCCAGACCTCTGGCATCACTCCCATATCCAAGGATGACTGAAAGATTTTGTCCAGTGCTTCTGTCATTTCCACCATTCCTTCCTTCAGTAACCCTCACAAAACCCATGCAGACTGGGTAAATGTTCTACTTTATTGTGGTACAAAAAGTGTTGAATTGAAAGGGGTTAACTGAACCTGTTTGTTCATTGACTGTAATTAATGTCAGTCTCCATGGACCCTAATGGTGTCACTGGAGGGTTTCCCTCTTCTATTAATGCAGGACTCCTTTCAATGTGCTTTCCGAAAGTGTTAGCGGGACCATCAGCTCCGGCACTAAAAGGGATCCGTGGGCTGCAGAGAGCGGGAGAGGAGAGATCAGAATCTGAACAATAGATGTGAATGTTACAGCAATGGGTCAGAATCTGAGAACAATAGATTGGAATGTTACAACAAGTGACAGGAGTTTATCCTATTGGTTTGACTATCTTACTGCAGATTATTATTGGATAACATTAGAACAGCGGCTCTATTTTGCTCTGAAGATGGGTCAATTTATTTACTATCCCATCCTCGCTACTATTGGTGTCCCTGGTAAGTCTCTGTATCCAACTATTAGATTCATAAACCATATTTCACTGATTTAGCGTTCTTGCCATTTAAATCGTGAGAAGACTGAAACCATTATCTTCCGTTTCTGTCACAACTCCATTCCCTGTCCATGATCTGCATCCCCCTCGCTGGCCATTGTCTCAGGCTGAATCAGGAAATTTACAACCTCTGGTATCTACTTAATGCTGAGCTGAGTTCATCCCCATATTCTCTCCATCCCCAGCCCGGCCAATTGTTATGGCCATGTGAGGAGGGGTCAGAGTGGCTCTTCTTTATTTGACCACAACAGTGTTTGTCCTTTATAAACAATGAATATGCTTAACGTCTCAGTGAGTCTTTTACATCTTACCTTTGGTGTGATGGTGAAGAAACCGATTGGACAAGTTCTCTTGAGTTTAAACATGAAAGAGGTGAGTTTATTAAACTTAACAAGAGAAACCCGATCTGAATAAAATCATAAAAAAAACGGAACACACAGTTACACACACAGTCACACGAGAATCACACACACTCAAATAGATTACAGAGTGAGAAATAAATTTGTCGTTGGATTTGAGTCCTGAATAAATTTCAAAAAACTCATTCTGTAATGTTGGGCGATTCCGTGGTCTTCCAGCTGAAGTAATATTCTTGAAGTCTTTTGCTTGTCGAAGTGCAGTATGTGGCTGGTCCACATTGCTCAGGATTTTCTTTGAGGCTTTCTTCCCCTGGTTACTCTGTCTGCAGCAATAAGTAGGCTTGAGGGGCCCGCAGTCACATGTGGCTTTCAAACTTGTGATGTTAGGTGGAGAGAGAGATGGAGAGAGAGAGAGGGGTCACAGCCCTTCTGCTTCTTCACAGTTTGAATCATTGGCTTGCCTGTCTTTGTCCAGGGGAAACTCCCAGCTTTCACAGAGATGGACAGAAGGTCTCCTGACTGCCTCGGTGTATTCTCTGGACCCTTCTAATGAGATTCAAGGTTAGAAACTTCTATCTCCCCAGGGCTCAGGATACCAGTATTTATACATGGAGGAGTTTGCTCTTTCAAAGTCAATGTGTCAGGGTAGTCTTGCATGCGGTGTTAATGAATGTAATCTTAGATAATTCAATCACTAGAGCAAGCCAATGATATTGGTCCAGGCTCATCAGACATGTGTCTCCTGTTGTAGGCCTTAGAATGTGAAAATGTGTTTCAGATGCCAATTACGGTGGCCATCTTGGCTGCCAGTTTTTTCAAGGTTAACTATAGGATTTTTTATATTAAAAGGTTAGTGTAAGTTTCCAAACGATGAATTAAAATTCCTCATTTGGCATGTTGTGTTATCTTATCACCAGCGCAGCACATGGAAAGAAATGTGATAACGGGAACATTTCATTTCAGAACTGTGGGAAGAAAAAGAAAGAAATATACATGCATTCTCAATAATCACTTCTCAAATTCACACATTAATCTTAGAATTATTGCAGCTGACATTGTCTGTTACAGCTGTACTGATTTAACTTTTTTGGCGTTTTGTCTGGGATGGTTATGTGTCGGGTTCGATGCTGGACAATGCATCAACGATTGCATTGTTTACCTTTTCTCTCCTCTAATGAAGTTTTAACTACTCAGGTTCCTGCACCTTAACAATCTTTCTCCCTAAACAGACAGTGTGTAATAAATTGTTTTTTTTAGACCCTGTGAGGTGTCTGAGATTTCCTCTTGGCCTTTGTTCTTGCTGGGTTTGCCTTTGAAATTGTTGTGTTTGATTAACTTTGGGTTTGGGATCTGATCATTGGGTTCTTCAGTGGGTAGATCCGCACTGACCTTACTTTTAGCTTTCTGGTGAGGTACCCAAATGCTGTTTACTTTAGGGTACGTTCCCTTCACTTTTCCCTTTACTATGGGAAGAATCATTTTTTTAATCTACCCTATGTCCTCTGGGACATTACTGCTCGCAGGTCTTTGTCCAGCTTTCGCTGCACTCTGCAGCGGCACTTCGACTAGGTGAGGCATCTCCCTCACCATTGACATGCCTTTTTGGGACCTTTCCTTGTCCTTGCACGTTTCTGTAAATGCTGTTAGAAGCCTTTTTAGGCTGCCTCTTTGACCTGCATTTAAGGAGGAGAGCGTAGGGTCTGATGGATCCCACATTTCAGGGTTGGCTATTCGGAGAGTAGGGGGTTCCAGTTGGAATCCTCCTGGCCCTCCTCTAACCTGTCCTCACCGCCCTTTCCAATCCTTCCCTCCTGACTGCCTGACAGATCTGTACTTGGCTGTTCCCTCCACAGCCTTTGCTTTTTGCCTTTGGTCTGGAGTGTCAATTAAATAATGTACCTGACTATTCCTTTTGCCACTCGATATGGACCACTGAACCGGGATTTCAGGGGTTCACCCTGCAGTGGGAATAGTAACAATACATGGTCTCTGTCCTGAAATGTTTTAGCCTTGGCATTTCTGTCTCCTTACCTTTCCATAGCTGCCTGGGAGGTCTTTCGGTGCTCCCAAAGCATAGAAATGTAGTCTAACATGGACGACTCATCCCTGTGTCCCAAAGACCTCTCCTTGATTAGTTTAAGGGAACCCCTCACCTCGTGTCCATAAACTAATTCAAAGAGACTAAAGCCAGTGGAATCATTGGATAAGTCCCTGGAAACCAACAGGAGAAATCCCAGCCATTTGTCCCAGTCATGGGGTTGCTCATAGCAGTATGGCCTGATCATTGTCTTTAGGGTCTGATAGTACCGCTCCAAAGCCCCTTGTGACTATGGATGGTAGGCTGAGGACTTTATTTATTTACTTATTTTATTTATTTAGAGATACAGCACTGAAACAGGCCCTTCGGCCCACCGAGTCTGTGCCGACCATCAACCACCCATTTATACTAATCCTACATTAATCACATATTCCTACCACATCCCCACCATCCCTCAACTCCCCTCCCACCAACCTATACTAGGGGCAATTTATAATGGCCAATTTACCTATCAGCCTGCAAGTCTTTGGCTGTGGGAGGAAACAGGATCATTTGGTGAAAACCCACGCGGTCACAGGGAGAACTTGCAAATTCCGCAAAAGCAGTAAACATAATCGAACCCGGGTCGCTGGAGCTGTGAGGCTGCGGTGCTCCAGATTACCTATGACCTTATAAAAAAAATGGACATAAAATGTTTGTCCTGATCCGACTGGATCTCAGCAGGCAGCCCATATAGGGTAAAGAATTGGGTTATCCCCTTCACCACAGCCTTGGCAGGGATAGTTCTTCGGGTGAAAGGCCTCTGGGAATCGGGTCACCACATCCATAATGGTGAGAAGATACTGGTATCCCGTTTTGTTTTCAGCAGGTGACCCCACAATCCACCATCACTCTGCTGAAGAGGTCCCCAAAAGCTGGTATGTGAATTAGGGTGCAGGCTTTATTGCAGGTTGGGGCTTCCCCACAACTTAGCACATGTGACTAGTTTTACAAAACGTCACCACATCTTTGTGAAGTTGTGGCCAGTCAAAATAGTGTCTTCTGCGGGCTTTGATTTTTCATACACCGAAATGTCCATCCATTAGAAGGTCGTGGGTCATTCTTAATATTTCTTTAAGGGACCTCAGCGGCACCACTATCTGGTGAACCACTGTCCACTCTTCATCCTCTGCTCTGTGAGGAGGTCGCCACTTCCTCATCAGCACCTCATTATTTAAATGGTAACACTCTGCAACTCACTCTGCTTCAGTTTTGGTTTGGACAGTCTGTGCTATTTTTTCACACTGGGTCGGGTTGTTGAACCTCAAATAAGGAAGAACTGTTTAGTACATTCTTTGTCTCCTCTAACTTCCCGAAGAAGGTGTCAGACAACCCGAATGTAGGGTAATCCGTCTGCAGTGTCAGTTCAGGGGATTGTTTGGCCATGGACCGAGTCACCACACAATCAGGGAGAATGTCCGGGACCTTCTCCTGTAACTACTCTGTCTCCCGGACCTCTTTTGGTCTCTCTTGAACTACTGGGGAAGCTGCCACCTTTTCCCCTGTCAGAATATTATCCAGGAGCAGTTCGACCCATCACCCGGTAAACTAGGTACAATCCCCATGGTAAAGGGTCATGAAACTGGGTCACACTCCAAGTGCACCGGATATAAGGGTATGGACAGATACTGTCTTCCGATACCATTCACTAACGCTCTAGCATTCACTGCACTTTCTTTTTCCCAGCAGAAGGGATTGGGTGGCCCCTGTATCCTTGAGTATGACTATTGTTTTACTTGCCTCACTCAAGGGGTATGTGGTCACTTTTCATTATGATACAAATTCCTGGTACCTCTCAGGGATTTTGTTTATTTTTCCCACACTCTCTGTGGTGGGTTTACTGGGTCTGACTGCCGCAGTTGGAGGCACAGCCTGATCTGTTGTGCTTTCCATCAGGTCCCATTATCCTGCACTGATCTGGTGGTCCCTGATTAATGCTACAGGTTTTCCCATAACTTGCAGCATTCAGCTCGATGGTGATCTGCCTTATTCCAATGGAAACGCACCGGTCTTCGGCCATTACTCCTGCTCTCAGTGCCGTCCTATTTGGCCTGAGGATGGTCCCCTGGGTGTCCAGCTTTTCCTCCTTGCCCAAGGCTGATCGGGCTCCTATCACACTCCCACCTTTTATTCTTGGGTCTTTGTGGTGACTAGGGGAGGGTTTCCCTTTGGGGTTAAGGCTTTGTGTACAAGGGAAAATTCATCAGCCAGAATTGCAACCTGCCTGGCTCTTTGAACCTTTCGTTCCTCTTTGTGGCTTTTAATGGTCGGGAGAGCGAGTTTTTGAACTCCTTGAGATAGATCACCACTCTAAGGTTCAGATTTGTGGGCTGTAATTTGAGTGTTTGTATCCACTGGTCAAATGTAAACACAAAAACTGACTTTAAATCTTCTATAGCTATCTAAAAATGAAACGTTTGGCGAAGACAAATGTGGGTCCAATACAGGCAGAGTCAGGGGAATTTATAATGGTGAACAGAGAAATGGCAGTGAAGCTAAATGATTACTTTGTGTCTATCCTCATTGAGGAAGATACAAGGAAGTTTCCAGAATTAGAGATCCAAGGGATTAGGGAGATTGAAGACATGAAGGAAATTAATATTAGTAAGAATGTTGTATTGGAGAAATTAATGTGGCTGAAGTTTGATGAGGCCCCAGGATCTGATATTCTGCATTCCAGGGTGTGGGAAGAGATAGCTATGGAGATGGTGGCTGCATTGGTGACTATCTTCAAAAAATCTATAGATTCTGGAGCGGTTCCTGCAGATTGGAAGGTAGCAAATGTCACCCCACGATTTAAGCAGGGATGGAGAGTAAAAACAGGGAATTATCGACCTGCTTTCGTGCATCGGTCGTTGGGAAAATGCTGGGACTGTATTCTAAAGGATGTGATAAATGGACAGTTGGATAATAATCTGTTTGGGCATCGCAAACATGGATTTATGAATGAGAAATCATGTTTGACGAACCTGTTGGAGTTTTTATTGGGGATGTTACTAACAGAATTGATAAAGGGGAGTCGGTGGACGTGTTATACTTGGATTTTCAGAAGGATTTTGATAAAGTACCCCACAGGATGTTCACAACATTAAAGCACATGGGATAGGAGGTAATATACTGGCATGGATTAAAGATTGGTTAACAGGCAGTAAACAGTGAGTAGGAAGAAACGGGTCATCCTCACTTTGGCAGGCTGTGATTAGTTGTGTACCACAAGGATCAGTACTTGGGCCCCAGCTGTTAACAATATATGTCAATGATTTGGATGTGGGGACCAAATGTAATATTTCCAAGTTCGCACATGACACAAAACTAGGTGGGAATGTATGTTGTGAGGAAGATGCAAAGCGTCTTCAAGGGGATTTGGACAGACATTGTGACTGGGCAAGAACATGGCAGATGGAATATAATATGGACAGATGTGACGTTATCCATTTTGGTAGGAGGAACAGATGTTCAGAGTATTTCTTAAATAGTAAGAGACTAGAAAGTGTCGATGTACAGAGGGACCCGTGTGTCAGCAAGTCACTGAAAACTAACATGCAGTCCAGCAAGCAATTCGGAATGCTAATGTTCTGTTAGCCTTTATCACAAGATGATTTGAGTACAGGAGTAGTGAAGTCTTACTTCATGTGTATAGAACCTTGCTTAGACCACACCTGGAATATTGTGTGCAGTTTGGGTCCCCTTACCTTAGGAAGGATATTATAGCCATAGACGGAGTGCAATGAAGGTTCACCAGACTTGTTCCCGGGATAGCGAGACTGTTCTATGAAGAGAGAAACTGGGCTTGTATTCTCTAGACTTTCAAAGAATGTGTCGGGATCTCATTGAAACCAACGAAATAATTAAAGAGATAAACAGCGTAAATGCGTGTACGATATTTCCCCTGGTTGCGGAGTCTAGAACTAATGGAGACAATTTCAAAATAAGGGGGAAGCCACTTCGGACAGAGATGAGGAGAAATTTCTTGACTCAGAGATTTCTGAATCTTTGGAATTCTGCATCCCAGGCGGATGTGGAATCTCAGTCGGTGAGTATGTTTAAACTATAGATTGACAGATTTCTAACTACAAATGACAAAAAGGGATATGGAGATAATGTGTGAAAAAGGCATTGAAGTGGATGATCAGCCATGGTCATATTGAGTGGTGGAGCAGCCTCGATGGGCTGAATGGCCTACTCCTGCTCCTGTGTCCCTGTGTTCGGAAGCTGCTTAACTCTTTCAAACTCGAGATCACTTTAGTCAGGCTGCTTTCGGAGGGTTTGGAATGTTTGACGGTACACTTCCGGTACTATCTCATGTACGCCCAGCATTGCATTTTTAGTCATCTCATAATCTGATGAACTTTCATCTGGCAATAGTGAATAAACCTCATGGGATTTCCCTGTTACTTTGTTTTGTCAGAACAGTGTCCAGCTCTCCGCCGGACATTTCAGTTGCTTTACAAGCTTTTCAAAAGTGACGGAAAATTCTGCCACATCCTCCTCATTGAACTTTGGAATGAACTGGGTGAAAGGGAGGAAGGCAGAAAGTAGGAAACATCTATCATTGGGAAATTGTTAGAACCCATTATTAAGGAAGTAATAACTGGATATTTAGAAAGTCAAAACGCAATCCATCAGAGTCAGCATGGTTTTATGAAGGGTAAATCCTATTTGACGAATTTGCTGGAGTTCTTCGAAGCTGTGACAAGAAAAGTGGAAAATGGGGATCCTGCAGATGTAGTATATCTGGACTTCCAGAAGACATTTGATAAGGTGCTGCTCAAAAGGTTAATACACAAGGTAAGATCACATGGGGTTAGGGGCAATTTATTAACTTTGATAGAGGATTGGCGAACCAACAGAAAACAGAGAGTCGGCATAAATGGGTCTTTTTCTGGTTGGCAATATGTAACTAGTGGGGTACCACAGGGTTTGGTCCTTGGCCCCAGCTATTTACAATATATATTTATGATTTGGATGCAGGGATAGAAATTACTGTTGCCAAAGTTGGAGATGACACTAAAATAGGTGGGATAGTAAATTGCAATAATTAAATAAGAAATTTACAAATTGATATGGATAGGTTAGGTGAATGATCCAAAATTTGGCAGATGGAGTTTAATGTGGAAAAGTGTAAGGTTATCCATTTTGGTCGGAAGAATAGAAAGGCTAATTATTATCTAAATGGAGAGAAACTTCAGAGTGCTTCGGTGCAGAAGGATCTGGGTGTCCTCGTGCATGAATCGCAGAAAGCTAGTTTGCAGGTACAGCAGGTGAAAAGGAAGGCAAATGGAATTTAGGTATTTCTTGCTGAAGGAGTAGAATATAAAAGTAGGAAAGTGTTGCTGCAACTGTACAAGGCCTTAATGAAACCGCACCTGGAGTATTGTGTATAGTTTTAGTCATCTGACTTGAGGATGGATGTAGTTGCATTGGAGGCAGATCAGAGGAGGGTCACTAGATTGATTCCATGGATGAGGGGTTTGTCTTATGAAGAGAGATTGAGCTCTTTATGCCTTTACTCTCTAGAGTTTAGAAGAATGAGAGTCGATCGAATTGAGGTATATAAGATGATTAAGGGGATTGACAAAGTAGACAGAGATAAGACGTTTCCTCTTGTGGGGCAACCTAGTTTGAGAGGTCATTGTTTTAGGATAAGGGATAAGGATTTAAAATAGAGATGAAGAGAAATTTCTTCTCTCAAAGGGTCGTGAGTCTGTGGGATTCACTACCCGGAGTGCAATAGATGCCGGGACATTGAGTAAATTTAAGGAGGAGATAGACAAATTTTTAATTAGTAATGGGTTGAAGAGTTATGGAGAACGGGCAGGAAAGTGGAGTTGAGGCCGAGATGAGATCAGCCATGATCATATTGAATGGCAAAGCAGGCTTGAGGGGCTGAATTGCCTACTCCAGCTCCTAGTTCTTATGTTATTATGTTCTTATCTGGATCTTTCCATCAAGAGCGGGTGACGTATCCATTATCTCTCTCTATGTTGTCCATTGATGTATCTGCTGTGCGACGGAGGTCATCTATGTCGGGTGAGGTGAATTATACTGTCTGCTCCATCATCAGGGAGAAGCAGGTGAGAGATCCCGTGGCTTTGTCATGATAGCGGGATTCCTGATGGTCCAGGTTTCTCTGCGGGATCCCCATGGCAACGGGAAGAGGTACAGGAACTGATAGAACTCTCACTCCATCAATGTACATTTAGTGTGTGAGCATGCCCAGTACATCATGTTGGTAAATGTCCACTATCCTGGCAACAGCCACCATACCTTCATTCTGAAGCAGTCAGCCGGTCCCAACACATCGGGAACCCATGCAGAACCAGAATGTGGTTCATGACCTCTAAACCCTAGACACTATCCTCCCCCACACAAAACCACCAGATGAAGTAATGCTTCCGATGTCTGAACCGCTCGGGGGGAGCCCTCCAGTACATACTGGAGCAGGTGTCCAAGTTCATGGTGTTCTGCTGCACCCTTCACATCATCACCATCATGAGGACACAGGCATTGGCACCAGGAATCCGCAGGCAACCTCAGTAGAAGGAGGAGGCAGGGAGGATATTTCCTGGATGATTTCAAACTGGACAGGCTGTCGTAGAGACGCTGCTAAGATTCCAGTTCCCATAGGACAACTTCCCTTTCCCACCATGGATCCCCCTCTTCTCCACCATTACATCCATCTGAGATGCCCCATCACAGCGTCCTCGAGGTAAGCATCCTGCAATAGAAACACCAACAAAATGTTTTTCATGATCATCTTTATCCAGCAACACATGCAATTATACAAACAAAACTGAACTATTCACCCTTGTGTATTCCCTTAGTCCCTGTCTTGTGGATTCCCTCAACCTGCCTACTGCTCCTACACAGTGTTTCCCAGTGACTGCAGCATGGCTGGTGGAAGGCTGCTGTCTTACACTGAGGGAGACTGCAGATGCCCTTGCATGACGTCCTCGAACAACTATGGGCCTTGAGGACTCGGATTCAGACTGCACCACCTCGACATGGGCAGCAGCTTCAGCAATGTTCACTTCTGAGTCCTGTGTATTATAACTCGTTTGTAACCACACCCTCCGGTGATCTGTCACATGGACTATCCTTTCCCCCTGGACTGGCTGCAGCTCACTCGTACTCGGTGACTCACCACGTGCAGATTCTGACTCGATACCAGCCTCTAAGGGACACGCACTATAAGTATTTGATCTGGTGGCTGTGAGAGTCAGACCTAGTGATGGGGCTTTATTGCTCTTTTGCTGCTCTCTTTCTGTCTCCTGAAGCTGCTGTGACTGGGAAGCTGGCAGTATTGGGTTATAATTGGAAAGTATAAAATCAGAAGGGGAGGTTTGGGGTGAAGGATTGGGGGTGGAATGGAAAGCAGGAGGTCCATGGTCTCACCATCTCCAGCTTGTACATCAACATTTCTAAATTTTACCAGTTCTGATGAAGGGTCACAGATCTGAAACATTAACTCTGTTTCTCTCTGCACCGATGCTGCCAGACCCACTGAGTATTTCCAGCACTTTCTGTTCAGGTACACAGATGTGCCCCATTGACCAACTTATCTCAGCCCTTTTTTTTTAGCTTAAATTTGCATTTCTGAACATACGCAAATATTCCATTGAGAATAAAATCGTAATTACAATCATACACCTCGAAAATCCTTCGGATGTCCGTCTCCCCAGGTGTGCCTGTTTTTCTTCTCTACCAGGTTATCAACTGACTATTTCCTGTGATATGCTAGTGAGATTGTATTTCTGGCTTTACTTATTCAAAACTCTCTGAAAGAACCGCCCCCCGCCCCACCCACGCTCTTATTGATGAACACACACGTTTGATTGAGTGTAAACTCTTTTTGTTGCCAAATCTCCTACTCATTCATCACTCAACTGAGTTTACTATTTCTCACAAACCAAGTAAACCAAGCCTATCATCTCGATGTCTGTCTTCCCTCTCCTAACCACGGTAAGGTCTGATCTAGGGTCAGAGATTACCCAAAAGGAGGTCAAAGGGTCACAAGCAGTTTATTGAGTAGTGGCGGTTCAAATACAGCACAAAATCAGAATAAACACAGTAGAGAAACGATCTGTGACATTTGAGAAAGGCTTTCTGGCTGTGGATTAGATTTTTTAGAAGCTATTATTAAAGATGTTATAACAGGGCAGGTAGAAAAATTCAAGGTGATTAGGCAGAGTCAACATGGTTTTTTGAAAGGGAAATTACGTTTAATGAATTAACTGGAGTTCTTTGAAGAAGTAACATGTGCTGTGGATAAAGGGGAACTGGTGGATGTACTGTACATAGATTTCCAGAAGGCATTTGATAAGGTGCCACATCAAAGGTCATTGCGAAAAATAAAAGCTCATGGTGTAGGGGGAAAGACATTGCCATGGATAGACGTTTGGTTAGCTAACAGGAAACAGAGAGCAGGCATAAATGGGTACATTTCTGGTTGGCAGGATGTAACGAGAGGTGTGCCATAGGCATCAGTGCTGGGGCCTCAACTTTTTACAGTTTATTTAAATGAATTAGATGAAAGGACCGAAGATGTGGTTGTTAAATCTGTTGACGTCACAAAGTTCTGAAGAGGACACAGGAGGCTACAAACGGACATGGATAGATTGAGTGAGAAGGCAAAGATCTGGGAAATGGAGTTGAATGTGGGGCAATGTGAAATTGTCCATATTGGTAGTAAAAATGAAATTAAACTAAGCATATTATCTGAATGGTGAGGGATTGCAGAACTCTGAGATGCAGGAGTATCTGGCTGTCCTGGTGCATGAATTGCATTAGGTTAGTATGTCGGTTCAGAAAGTAGTTAGGAAAGCTAATATAATGTTATCACTTATTGTGAGTGGAATTGAATACAAAGGTAGGGAGGGCATTGGTGAGACATTATCTGGAATTCTGTGTTCAGTACTGGTCTCCTTATTTAAGGAAACATGTAAATGCGTTGCAAGCAGTTCAGAGAAGGTTTATTAGAATAATATGGGCGGACTATCTTATGAGGAAAGGCTGGACAGGCTAGGCTTATATCAGCTGTTGTTTAGAAGAGTAAGGGGCGACTTGATTGAAACATTGAAGATTCTGAGCGTGGGATAGAGCAAGTGAGGGCGGCAGAGAGAGAGCGGGGGAGATGGAGAAAGAGAGAAAGAGAGAGCTGAGCTCATCGACTGCTGAAACCCTCATCCATGCCTTTGTTACCTCGAGATTTGACTATTCTAACACACTGCTGGCTTGTTTCCCACATTCTACTCTCTGTAACCTTGTGATCATCCAAAACTCTGCTGCCATCTTCTAATTTACACCAAATTCTGTTCACCCAACATCCCTGTGCTCACTGACCGACATTGGCTCTTGGTCCAGTAACACCACAATTTTAATATTCCAACCGTGAGATCAAATCCCTCCATGTCCTCGTCCTTCTGATTATCCCAATCCCCTGTCCATTTCCAATATTCCTGAAACTTGTTCATCTTAAAGTCTTTTGCTAATTCCCTTTTTAAAGGTGGGTTTCTTTCACTCTGTCTCTATCCCTGACCACACATTTCATCTCTTCATCTTCCACCCTGCAAAATCATATAAAAGGGAGGCAGGAACTCTGTTGAAACTCCTACACCACTGTAAGATCTGATAGAGTGTCACAGCTTAACAGAAAGGAGGTCGAAGTGTCACAAGCAATTTATTGCAGGGAAACCATTGGAAAAAATTCGGGGGGAGCGGATTAATCTCCACGTGGAGAGGCTGGGATTAATCAGGGATAGTCAGCATGGCTTTGTCAAGGGGAGTTCGTGTCTAACTAAATTGATTGATTATTTTCGAGGCGGTGACTAGGGGTGTAAATGAGGCTAAAGCAGTAGTCTGCATGGACTTCAGTAAGGCTTTTGATGGGGTCCCGCATGGGAGATTTGTTAAGAAGGTAAGAGCCCATGGGATCCAGGGCAATTTGGCAAATTGGATCCAAAATTGGCTTCGCGGCAGGAGGCAGAGGGTGATGGGCAAGGGTTATTTTTGCAAGTGGAAGCCTGTGACCCGTGGTGTACTGCAGGGATCGGTGGTGGGACTCTTGCTGTCTGTAGTGTACATTAATGATTTAGACGTGAATATAGGAGGTCTCATCAGTAAGTTCACAGCTGACACGAAAATTGGTGGTGTTGTAAATAGTGAGGAGGAAAGCCTCAGATTACAGGATGATATAGATGGGCTGGTAAGATGGGCAGAGGAGTGGCAAATGGAATTTAATCCTGAGAAGTGTGAGGTGATGCAATTTGGGAGGGCGAACAAGGCAAGGAAATATACAATGGATGGTAGCACCCTAGGAAGTACAGAAGGTTAGAGGGACCTAGGTGTACTTGTCCATTGATCACTGAAGGCAGCAGCACAGGCAGACAATGCGGTCAGGAAGACGTATGGGACACCTGCCTTTATTAGCCGAGGCATAGAATATAAGAGCAGGGAGGTTATGATGGAGCATAAAACTCCAGTTAGGCCACAACTGGAGGAATGTGTATAGTTCTGGTTGCCGCACTATCGAAAGGATGTGATTGCAATGGAGAGGGTGCAGAATAGATTCACCAGGATGTTGCCTGGGCTGGAGCATTTCAGCTATGAAGAGCGACAGAAAAGGCTCGGGTCGTTTTCCTTAGAGCAGAAAAGGATGAGGGGTGTCATGATTGAGCTATACAAAATAATGAGGGGCATTGATAGGTTAGATATGAAGAATCTTTTTTCCCTTAGCGGAGGGTCAATAACCAGGGGGCATAGACTTAAGGTAATTGGCAGGAGGTTTAGAAGGGATTTGAGGAAAATAATTTTCACCCAGAGGGTGGTTGGAATCTGGAACGCACTGCCTTAAGAGATGGCCCGGGCAGGAACACTCACAACATTTCAGAAGTATTTAGATGAGCACTTGAAACGCCATAGCAAACATGGCAACAGGCCAAGTGCTGGGAATTGGGATTAGAATAGTTCGGTTCTTGATGGCCGGCACAGACACAGTGGGCTCAAGATCCTGTTTCGGTGCTGCATATCTCTATAATGCTATGACTCTTTGAGGAGTAACAGTTCAAATAGAGCATAACATCAGAAGAGACATAGTGTACATAGGACCTGTGGCAGGTGAGAATGGCTTTCAGCTATGGATCAGATGTTAGAAGCTATTATTAAAGACGTTAGAAAGACGTTAAAGCACGTCGAAAAAATCAAGGTGATCAGGGAGAGTCAACATGGTTTTGTGAAAGGGAAATCATGTTTAACCAATATATTGGAGTTCTTTGAAGTAGTAACATGTACTGTGGATAAAGGGGAACTGGTGGATTTACTGTACTGAGATTTACAGACCACATCAAACGTCATTGTGGAAAATAAAAGCTCATAGTGTAGGGGGTAACATAATTGACATGGATAGAGGATTGTCTAGCTAACAGGAAACAGTGTAGGCATAAATGGGTTATTTTCTGGTTGGCAAGCTGCGACGAGTGGTGTGCCACCGCGATCAGTGCTGGGGCCTCAACTTTTTACAATTGATATAAATGATTTTGATGAATGGACCGAAGGTATGCTTGCGTAATTTGCTAATGACTCCAAGATTGGTAAGAAGGTAAGTTCTCAAGAGGACATAAGGAGGTTAGAAAGGGATACAGATAGGTTAACTGAGAGGTCAAAGAACTGGCAAATGGAGTATAATGTGAGAAAAGGTCAAACTGTCCATTTTGGCTGGAAGACCTGACTGTTACCTCGAGACTTAACTATTCCAACACACTCCTGGCTGCTCTCCCACATTCTATTCTCTGTAACCTTGTGGTCATCCAAAACTCTGCTGCCACCTTCTAATTTACACTAAATTCTGTTCACCCAACATCCCTGTGCTCACTGATCTACATTGGCTCTTGGTCCAGTAACACCTCAATTTTAATATTCTCACTCGTATGATCAAATCCCTCATGTCCTCACCCCTCTGATTATCCCAATCCCCTGTTCATTTCCAATATTCCTGAAGCTTGTTCATCTTAAAGTATTTTACTAACTCCCTTTTTGAAGTGAGTTTCTTTCCCTCTGTCTCTATCCCTGACCACAAATTTCATCTCCCCAGCTCCACTGGTGCTGTGGAAGATTGGATCCATAAATTGGTGTGCGCTGCACTGCCGGTCACATCCAGTACATTGTACAGGACACCCAGGCTGGCCGGGGTGCTGGTGTCGGAGTAATGTGTTTGTGTCTGTCGTGTGAGGAAGGTCTGAATATGGTGTCAATCAGCCATTCCGGCAGCTTTGATGTACGACTTTGAAACTTGGTCTTTGCATGTCCACTGACCGTCTGTGTCAGTCACTCTCAGCTGAACATACATTCAGCAGCACGAGGAACCTCCTCTAGTGTTATTTAAGTAGACCCGGTATCCACCTTACAGGTGTCAGGCTTTTTACTGACTTCTGCCATTGTAAAATTAGTGGAGGTGCTGTGGATGGTTTTCCGGAGGTTGTGTTGTGAGCTGCTGCAGACATTCAGGGAGGACAGAGGATTTGTTGACCCAACTCTGGTCAAGTTATAGGGACTGTAGTTACAGTGTCTCTGGGTCTGTAACATGACCAACAAATGGAGCAGAGGCTGCAGAGAGGGGAAGCTGTGCAAAGAGGGCGGAGGAGGGGGCTCTGCCCTACCCACCCCGGGTTTTCCAAGAGCAAATAGAGCAGTGATCCGAATAACGAGCCCTGGAAAACACCACTGTATACTCCCATCGAGTCTGAACAACAACCTTTCAGCACTTCTCTCTGTTTACTGTTCCTTAGCCAATGTTATATCCACACAGTCACTGTCCCTTTAATCCATAGGGTTCGGTTTTCCTAACCTGTCTATTGAATGTGATTTGATCAAACACCTTTTGAAAGTCTATCTATATAACTTCAATCACACCACCCTCATGAACCCTCTCCATTGTTTTATCAAAGAACTCCATCAAGTTTACCTCACCACCACCTCTGTCCACTGTTGTTAAATTATCAGACTGCTTATCCAACGCCCAGTACTGGATGAGCAGAAATTTCCTCCAATTAAATATTGGGAAGACTGAAGCCCTTGTTTTCACTCCCCTCTCTAACTCTGTTCCCTTGCTATTGATTCCATCCCTCTCCCTGTATCAGTCTGAGATTCATACAGTTTGTTTGCAGCCACAGTATCACATTTGATTACAAAATGAGCTTTAACCTCATTTTCAGGATATCATTACAACCGCCTACTTCCACCTGAGTAACAGCGCCCGACTTCACCCCTGTCTCAGCCCATCAGCTGCTGAAATTCATTCATGCCTTCCTTATCCCTAGAAATGACTACTCCAGCACACTTTTCTCTGATTTCCCACCTGCTACTCTCTGTAAACTTGATGTCCTCCAGAACTCTGCTGCCATGTCCTAAATCGTGCCACGTCCCGTGCACATATCACTGACCGAATTTGACTCCTGATCAAGTAATCTCTTTATTTAAATTCTCAACTTATTTTTCCTCCATGACCTCGCCCCCGTCCTGTATATATCTGTGCTCCTCTAATTCTGGCCTCTTGTGCATCCCGGATTTTAACTGTTCCACCATTGGTGACCACACCTTCAGTTGCCTCAGCTCCAAGCTCTAGAATACCCTCCTTACACCTCTCCGCCTCTCCATCCCGCCACCTCTCCACCACCCATTCCTCTTTTAAGACACCCATTAAAACCTACATCTTTGACCACGCTTTTGGTCCTATGACCTAATAATTTCTTATATCTCTCGGTGTCATGTTTTGTTTTATGAGGAAGCATCATGGGATGTTTTATTACATTAAAGACACTATATAAAATACGTTGTTGCTGTCGTTTGCCATACATGATTTTGAATTCGCATTTGCGTGCTGCTTCTCAAATTTTATCCCTTTATTGAGTAAGGAATACTTATATCCTGCTTGTGACCTTTAGAAATTTCCAACCACCGACATTAGACTGACTGGTCATTAATACAGGTTTTACCACCTCTCTCCTTTTTTAAACAGGGAGTAACATTTACAACCCTCCAGTTCTCTGTTATCACTCCCATATCCAAGGACGATTGAAAGATTCTGTCCAGGGCCTCTGTTATTTCCACATTTCCTTTCCTCAGTAGCCTCATGCATCCCATACAGACCAGCTAAATGCTCTACTTCTTTGAGGTACAAAAAGTGTTTGGATGGAAAGTGGTCAACAGAACCTGTTTGTTCAGTGACTGTAGTTAATGTCAGTCTCCATGGACCCAAATTGTGTCACTGAAGGTTTTCCATCTTCTATTAATAAGGGATTCCTTTCAAGGTTTAATACCATTGTGAAAGTCGATCGTCAGCTTCACCACTTACAGGCATCAGCTGCACCAGAGAAAGGGAGAGGATAGATCGGAACCTGAGAACAATAGATTGGAATGTTACAACAATGGGTCAGAATCTGAGAACAGTGGATTGGAATGTTACAAAAGTGGGCAGAGGATTATCATGGCCTCTTTACATGCTTTATACAGACGATTCGCTCTCTTTAACATCCCGGATCTATTACGCACTGTTGATTATACAACACATTTACTATCCCATCCTTGCTATTGTTGGTGTCCCTGGTAAGTTTGTCAATACAGCTATGAATATTATAAACCATATTTAACTGCAATAATGTTCCTGGAATTTACTCTGCCCTCCTTACTGCTGTTGTTAGTCCTGGTGAATCTCTGTCTCCAGCTATTAGCTCTACAACCATTGCTAATAGTATTATAGTTCTTGTAATTTATTCTCATCTTTCCTGCTGTTACTGCCCTGGTAAGTCTTCATTTCCACAAATACGATCTGTAAACCCTGGTTCACTGAAATACTGTTCAAGTAATTTTTTTTTCTCTGAAGCCCGAAACCAGTGTTATTGGTCTCCATAAGAAATCATGTCCCCGATCTGTGAACGACATACTCCAAGTCCAATGTCTGAGACAGAACCAGACTGTTTGCAACCTCTGTGTTCTATTTAAACCTGAGCTGTGTTCATCTCCATATTCTCTCCTTCACAAACCCTGCCTACTACCACCTCTGTAATATCACCCATCTCCACCTCTGCCTCAGCCCATCTGCTGCACTACCCCTCATCTGTGCCTTTGCATAGTGTCAGTGGGAGTATCACATCACTCCCGGCACTAATAGGGATCAGCGGCTCTGGAGAGAGGAAGAGGATAGATCAGAATCAGAGAACAATAGATTGTAATGTTACAACAATGAACAGGAGTTTCATCTGGGAGTTTAACTTTCTTTCTGCAGATTATGATCAGTTCTCATTAAACAGTCTGATCTATTCCGCACTGAGGAATATTCAATACATTCACTACCCCTTCCTGGCTATTATTGGTGTCCCTAGTAAGTCTCTGTATCTAACTATTAATACGATAAACCATGTTTAACTGCATTCCCATTCTTGTCATTTCCTCTGCCCTCCTTGCTGCTGTTGTTATTCCTGGCAAATATATGTCTCCAGGTATTAGCTCTATAAACCATTGCCAAGTGCATTAGAGTGCCTGTAATTTACTCTCCCATCTTTGCTGCTGTTGCTGTCCCTGGTAGGTCTGTACTTCCCGCTGTGACATCTGTAAAATTTGTTTCATTGAAATAATGTTCTTGCTATTTAAATTTGGGAAGAGTGCAGTTGTCATTGGTCTCCATAAGAAATTCCATCCACTATCCATGAACCACGATCTCCTCATTGCCAAATATCTGAGGCTGAACCAGACAGTTTGCAACCTCTGTGTTCTATTTAAATCTGAGCTGAGTTCATCTCCATATTCTCACCAACCCTGCCTCCTACCACCTCTGTACTAACACACGTCTCCACCTCTGCCTCAGCCCATCTGCTGCATAAACACTCATCTGTGCCTTTGTTAAATACACACCCTCCCAGTTATAAACCTCCAGAAACCACAGCCCATCCATAACTATGCTGCCTGTATTCTAACTCACACCAAATCCCGATCACCCATCACCCCTGTGCTCACTGATCTACATTAGCTCCCGGTCTGGCAGCACCTTAATTTTAATATTCTCATTATTGTGGTTGAATCTCTCCATGGCCTCACCCCTCCAATTAATCCCATTCCCCTCTCCATTCCCATATTCCTACAACTCTTTTGCCTGAAAGTCTTTTCTTCAATTCCCTTTTAAATGTAACTGTTTGAAAAGGCACTGTTTGAAAATTATGGGTCGCCCTTTTCAGACAGAGATGCGGAGACTTTTCTTTTCCTCAGATGATTGTGTGATTTTGGAAATCTCTGCCTTAGAAGGTGGTGGAGGGGGGGTGGGGGAGTCATTGTATATTTTTAACGCAGAGGTAGATAGATTTTTGTTAGGCAAGAGAACCTAAGTTTATCGGGGGTAGATGGGGGTGTGGAATTCGAAACGCAAACAGATCAGCCATGATCTTATTAGATGGTGGAGCAGGCTTGACGGGCTGAATGGCCTACTTCTGCCCCTAATTCATATGATCCTATAGTCGTTCTCTCTGTTTATCTACTCTGGCAATGATTTTCAGCTCCACAGCGCCACTGGGCCGAACGCCATGTAAGTTTGGATCCTTAAAATAATACGAGCTGAGCTGCCGGTCACTTCAAGTGTTCCATGCTGGAGAGGGCTCGAGTCCCCGTTCACCAAGCATGTGCTGGTAGCGTGAGGAGGGGTCTGTATATCTCTTCTATCAGCCATTCCAGCAGCTGTGATGTACGTCTTTGAAACTTCGACTGTCCACGGAACGCCTGTGCTAGTCACTCTCAGCTGAACATCCATTAAGCAGCACGAGGAAGCCCCTCTAGTGTTATTTAAAAAGGAACAGGCATCCAACTTACAGGTGAGGGGTTTTTGACTTACTTCTGCTATTGTAAAGTTAGTGGAGGTGCTGTGATGGTTCGCTGGAGGTTGTGTTGTGAGCTGCTGCCAACATTCAGGGAGGACAGAGGATTTGGTGACGCAAATTTGGACAAGGTATGGGGACTGTAGTTACAGTGTCTCTGGGTCTGTAACAAATGGAGCAGAGGCTGCATAGAGGGGAAGTTCTGGAAAGTGGGAGGAAGAGGGGGCTCTGCCCTACGCTCCTCCGGTTTTCCAAGAACACTTTTGCTACCTACACCTAACCCAGGAGCAGTGCGTGAGGTGACTCTGATTCAATAAAGAGGTGGTCACAGAGCTGTGTCACCTCCTGTAACACGACCTGGAGCCTCACACCAGGGTGAGGACGGAGCTGTCAGTGGCTGTTAAGGTCACAGTTTAATTGAACTTCTATGTATCTGGATCTTTCCAGGCAGGAGCAGGAGAAGTATCCAACATCGAGTCACAGAGACTGATAGAGCCATTTACGACATAGAAGGAGGTCATTCATCCCATCATGTACATGCTGGCTCTCCATGGAGCAATCCATTCAGTCCCACTCGCCCGCTCAATCCCTGTAGCAAATTCATTTCATTCAGGTGCCCACCAGCTTTCATTTGAAATCACTGATTGTCTCTGCTTCCAACACACTTGTGGGCAGTGAGTTCCAGATCATTAACACCCGCTGCATAAAGAAAAATGTTCTTCCTCATATTCCCCCTGCATCTCTTGTCCAAAACATTCCATCCGTGCTCCTAGTCCTTCTTCCATCAGTTAATGGGAACACTTTTTCATTGTCTAAATTATCCAGACCTGTCATAATCTTGTAACCTAACCTTGGAACTAAAATCCACCATCCCTGGAACCATTCTGTTAAATCTCTTCAGCACCATTTCAAAGACCTTCACAATCTTTCTGAAGTGTGATGACCATAATTGGACAAACTAGTCCAGCTTAGACCTAACCAGAGATTTTTAAACATTCATCATAACTTCTCTGCTTTTGAACTCAATACCTCTCATTATGAAATCCAAGATTATATGTATTTTACTAACCAATCTCTCAATATGTCCTGTCACCTTTAAAGATGGATACACATGCACGCACAGGTCTCTCTGTTCCTGCACACTGTTTAGAACTGTGTTATTAAGTCTATATTGCCTTCCTATCCTCTCTGTCAAAATGCCTCACCTCAGACTTGTCTCACACTTTCATCTGCCACTTGTCTGCTCAATCTACTTAGTATCTATGTCCTGTCACAGGTGGTTCTGAACATACTCACTGTTTGTCACAGCTCCAAGTTTGGTATCAGAGGCGGATTTTGAAATTCTACTCTGTATTCCAAGATCCAAGTCATTTATACACAGCAAAATTAAACAGTGGCCCGAGCACTGACCCTGGGGGAACACTCACTGTCTAACATCTTGCAGTCTGAAAAACTGCCATTTACTTTGACACACTGTTTTCTCTATGTAAACCTTTGTTTTTATCCAATTGGACACTGACCCTCCCATTCCATTTGATTCAATGTTGGTAATTAACCTTTTTTGTGGTATTTTATCAAACACATTCTTCAAACCAATCTAGACAACATCCATCACATTCCCTTCATCAACCTTCTCTGTTACAACATCAAAAGTGCAATTAGATTAGTCAAGCATGACTTTCCTTTTGTAAATCTATGCTGGCTATCCTGAATTAACTCAAACCTCTCAACATGCCTGCTGTTTTATCCCTGATTATTGTTCTAAAACTTTTCCCACCACTGATGTTGGACTAACTGGCCTGTAGTTGTGAGGAATGTGTGCTGTCCATTGATGTATCCGCTAGGTGAGAGAGGCCATCTATGTTGGGTAAAGTTAATACATCATTTTCACCCTCAGCGGGGATAAGCAGGATGAGGTCCCGTGGCTTTGTCAGGAGAGCCACATTCCTGATGGTCGAGGTGTCTCTACGGTGTCCCCATGTCAACGGGGAGAGGTACAGGAACTGACTGAAATCTCACTCCATTAATGTACAGTTGGTGTGTAAGCATGCCCAGTACATCATGTTGGTGAATGTCCCACTATCCTGGCAGCAGCCACATTAACTTCATTCTGAAGCAGTCAGCCAGTCCCAACACATCAGGCTCCCATGCAGAACCAGAATGTGGCTCCACGGAGAAAAATGTAACCACCCCGCCCTCTCCAGACACAGCTCATGGTACTACACCCCCAAACTTCCTCCCAGCGCCAACCAAGCTCACACAATTAATATGTGTATAACGTGAACAATGAAGTCACCAGGAACATGGTGGAACAGACCACCAGTGTGATGAAGAAATGCTTCCACTGTCCGAACCTCACGCGGGGAGCCCTCCCGTACACACTGGAGCAGGTGTCCAAGTTCATGGTGTTCTGCTGCACCCTTCATATCATCACCATCATGAGGACACAGGCATTGGCACCAGGAATCCGGAGGAAAACTCAGGTGGAGGAGGAGGAGGCAAGGAGAATATTTCCTGGATGCCTTTGACCCAGAAAGACCGTCAGAGAGTCTCTGCTTATATTCTGTTTCCCATAGGACAACTTCCCTTCCCCACCATGGATCCCCCATTCTCCACCATTACACCCATCTGAGACGCCCCATCAGAGTGTCCCCTTCGTCATCATCCTGCAATAAAAAACACCAACAACAATCTTTTCATTAACATCTTTATCCAACAGCACATCCAATTATACAAACAAAACTGAACTATTCAACCTTGTGTATTCCCTTAGTGCCTGTCTTGTGGGTTCCCTCGACTTGCCTAGTGCTCCGATACAGTGTTTCTCCAGTGACTGCAGCATGGCTGGTGGAAGTCTGCTGACATTCACTGGGGAGACTGCAGATGGCCTTGCAGGATGTCTTCGAGCAGCTCTGTGACTTGAGGACTGGAATCGGACTGCACCACCTCGACATGGGCAGCAGCAGCCTGGGCTGGCTGATAGGTAACAGCAAGCACACTGGTGGAGTGACAGTGAGTGGAGAACAAATACTGTCATCCTGAGAGAAGACAACAGGTTCCTACTCCACGGAGACACTGTCATTCCCACGGGGCGACACCGCAGCAATCCTAGTAATCTACTGGATCACAGATTGCTGGACTGCTGTGAGATCCTGCAAACCCCTTTGAACACTGAGATCCACAGCCATGATGGCAGCAGTCTGATCCTGCATGGCAGCAAGCATGGATCTCATGACCTCAATCTGAGCTTCCACTGCAGCACTGAGACGTCATATAATTCTGGTCTCTTGAACATCCCGAGTTTAATTACTCTACCATTGGCGGCCGTGACTTCAGCTGCCGAGGCCCTAAGCTCTTCCAGAGAAGAGCAGAACTTCTTCAAGGTAGGCATTCCTGGAAGAGAAGTGACTGTGAATGAAATACTAAAATGAAAGCAAAATACTGCGGCTGCTGGAACTCTGCAATGAGAACAGAAATTGTCAGAAATAGTCAGCAGGTCTGGCACCATCTGTGTAGAGAGAAACAGAGTTAACGTTTCAGCTCTGCCTTACATACCTCGTGTTTTCCAAGAGAAAAAAGAGCAGTGGTCCTAATACCGAGCCCTAGGGAACACCACTGTCTACTGTCATTGAGTCTGAACAGCAACCTTTCACCACTTCTCTCTGTTTACTGTTCCTTAGTCAATATTATATCCACACTGTCACTGTCCCTTTAATCCATAGGGTTCAGTTTTCCTAACCTGTCTATTGAATGTCACTTAATGAAACACCTTTTGAAATTCCATATATATAACTTCAATCACATCACCCTCATCAACCCTCTCCATTGTTTTATCAAATAACTCCATTATGTTTACCTCACCACCACCTCTCTCCACTCCTCCACTGTTGGTAAATTATCAGACTGCTTATCCGACATCCAGTACTGGATGAGCAGAAATTTCCTCCAATTAAATATTGGGAAGACTGAAGACATTGTTTTCACACCCCACGTCAACTCTGTTCCCTTGCTATTGATCCCATCCCTCTCCCTGGTAACAGTCTGAGATTCAGACAGTATGTTTACA